>NC_080191.1:61539375-61840714 GCF_030028045.1 Hippopotamus amphibius kiboko
CACACACACCACGGCATTCGCCATCACGGTTTCTTCGTTTCACATGAAGGACAGTACCTCTACCAGGAACTTCTTAAATACCTGGGTGGAGGTCACTGCTCTTTTCTTCTGCCGTGCATTCACAGTTAGATGGTATTAGTTCTGATGAGAAAGGCCAGGGAATGTGAGAGATGAGGTGAAAGAAGAGAAGTAGGGAACTAGCTAGTCATCAGGAAGTGTCTTTAATTTTGTTATCTGCATCTGGTTTCACCAGTGGGTACCAGTGTTCTACCCCATCCCAACCCAACACACTGCTTACTCCCCTTCTTGACTTCTCCCACAGGAATGCCTCTGCACCACTGCCTCCTCCCCTGGGTTTTGCCTGTGGTGTGATGTGGTTCCCCGATGCTCATTGGGTTCTGCCTCCTTTCCACTTGTAGGTTACTTGGTTTACAGTGCATCCTATGAAGACTTCATTAGGAACAAGTGGTCCACCCAAGCTTCCTCAGTAACTCACCTGCCCATTGAGAATCTGAAGCCAAACACAAGGTACGATGTGTCCATCATTTACGAACAGAAAATGAGACCTGTGTGCATGGTCACAGATATCCTCAGGCTGAAAAGGAAAGGATTAATTAAAAATGTTTTTATGATTTCTTTTGAATTCTCATAGACTATCAATGAATGCTTACCATATGTCATGTATTTTTCTTAGGAGAAAGTACTATGTGCATTGTAATTGTTAAATTATTGTGTTTATATTTTGTTACCTGTTTTCCAGAGACTAAAACTACCTACCACTGGGGAAGGGAAGGTTGTTCTGTGTCTTGAAAGGGGATTGATCCGTTTGCAGTAACCCCTGTGGTGGCTTTAGGCGGCACAAGCTTTGTATGTGACATTATTGGAGCAGCAGGTGTTCAAGCTCTATGCTGTACAAGTTCAGATCATTCAAGAAAGATGTATTTTACACATTAATAACGGTTACAGGAAGCATGGCTTCCTAAACGGGGCAGTGGCTCGCTAGCCAGAGGGCGATCTGGGAGTGAGTTTATAGCCCTCAGGGTGAAATATGCAGAACTTGTTTCAAGGGTCCAAGTCGGTGTGCGTTTCCTCTTTTATAGTAACTGGTTTTGCTGGTAATGACCTTCAGGAAAGCTTCCTTGGTGGGGGAACATGCGCGAAGCACCAAGCACACGATGATCGAGCTGTGGTGTGCTTGTAAACTGGCTCTCTGGAAAAAAACACCCAACAGTAATAACTGGTTTATAGTGTTTGTCAATTTCTGTTTCCCCCACGGTGGCCAATTTCAGGCTACCCTGGCCTGCAGAATTCTTGATATTTAACGACCGGTTCCCTGAAGCCTGTAGAATGGCCCCAGCACACAATGTCACGTCACGCCACCGTATTTCCACGCAAAGTGTTTTACGTGATGCGACCTGGGCCCAAGGTCTCCCATTTTTTACACAATCAGAGGAACCCAAAGTAGATTGGAACAAAATGCTCTCCTTAAAAGAGAAATGTGTTGAAAGCGATAGAAACTGGACAGTAGCCTTGGGCACCGGGAGACTTCTGAACTAGCGGAGAACTTTGCTCAGGGCCTCTTAATGTCTTGGGTTCGTTTGAACTGAGCTTTCATAAACTCTTATTAATTTAGGGATTCAGCAAGTGAAAAACCAGGAAACTCAGAAGGCTTTTTTCTTAGCTCTTGCCTGATAGTAATGAAAAGTTGATTCATTAAAACATGAACAACACTAAAGAAAACGAAGTCAGCATCCCATCTTTTTTACTGTGGGCAGAGTGAGTGTTTTTACAACACTGCCTCCATATCAGCTGAAAGAGGCCTCAGAGATATTTGACCTCTTAGCTGCTTGCAAATCCCAGTCTCCTGCACCCCCACCCCCACAGTCTAGCGTTTTTGCCACAACTTTTGGTACCAACTTTTGATACTGAGTTTGGAATAGTATCAAGGGATGGTCACGTAGGATGATTTATTCATACTTCCAATCGGTATGAACGAGTGCCCACGATTCACTCAGTAAGAGCTTACGGAGTGTTTGCTCAGGGCCAGGCACCGGGGCCAGGCACCAGGCCCCCCTCAGGAAAGAACGGTGGTGGTGGGGAGGGGGTGGGGAGGGGTGGGGGAAGGGCACACAATACACCACGGCCCCTTACGTCTCTCACAGTCTGGTAGAGACAGATGGTTTATAAGCACATAAATATGAACTTTCCTGGGCCAGTGTTTCGAGGGAGAGGTATGCTGTGCTCTGAGTGTATAATAGGGGGCTTGTTTCCTGAGCTTGGGGGGTAGGGGGCAGTCAGGTGAGCTTCCGTGGGAATAAGATAAGTAGCATTTAACCTGGAGGAGGTGGGTGAGAGGTTAGGTTGCTCCAGGCAGGTAGGGTGTGGGGATGCTGGTGTGTTTGAGGAAGAGAAGGAGGCTGATGTGGCGGGGGCGGGGGCCGTGGGGAGGAGAGGAGGCTGGAGGCTGGACTGGCCGGTCCCAGGAGGCCCCAGTGTCCCTTGAGGCTTGACTCCTGTGTCCACCCACACGGAGCACCCCAGGCAGGCTGGGGGCAGCTGCTGCCTCTGCGGCTTCTCCCCGGGATGCCTGCCGGGTCGTTCGTTCTGCGGAGGGAGCGCGCTGGCTGGAAAGCTGAGCGCGCGTGCTTCCTCCTACATAGATTTCCTCCAGACCCCTCCAACAGCTGCTGAATTTTTACAGCTCGGGAAGCGCGACACTATGTAAGGACGCTCATTTTCCCCTGCGTTACCCGATCGCAGAGCGTCTCTGTTGGGCTCACTTTAGTGTCCACGTCCTTATTCCACGGAGGCTGCGTCTCCGCATTCTCAGCACAATCCTCAGGGCTTCTCAGGACGCCCTGCAGAGTCCTTGTAGGAGACGCAGAAGTCAGTCTGAGCAAAAGGAGACAGGGTGTAAAAACTGGCTTTGGTTCTTTATAATTGAATCTTGTTTTTGACAAGATTAAATGGGCATTGTCCACCTTATTCACCTAACTCCACCCCGAATCACTTTCTGGAATCTTCATAATCTTCATATTTTAAGCCCACACCTAAAGTACAAAGATTTGTCACCCGGAGGCTATTCAAAAGAAGGTGCCAGAAGCTTATATAAGAAGGCAAGGCATAGATTGCTTTTGTTACTTGGGTGAAACAGAGATTCTTTGGGGTTTGAAATATACATTTTAGTCTGTAGAAAAAGTTTAATGTGATTTTTGAAGATAGGAATTTTACATTTTTCATAATTCCATGTTGTTTTTCAGCTCAGCATATTTAAACTTACTTTGACATATTAGGTGAAGCTCAAATACATCTTTAGAACTGGGCCATGTGGGCTTTGTGAAGGACTGGAATCACTGTGTAGATTTGGAGAACACTTAGGTCTCAGTGGTAAAGCAAAATGGATACAACTAAGAAATTGGAATAGCCTCTCTCAGCTGATGGGTCATCCCTCTGCTGTCTCCTTAACTGCACAGAGTGCGTCCCTCTGTGGAGCTGGGGAAGAGGTACCAGGTTGGCTCCAGGGATGGCTTGAGAAATATTCAGCAGGAAGATCTGCTGTAGCCTCTGAATATCAATGTCACTCCCTAGGTTTTGATTTCCTATTTTTTTAAGGAAAAAAAGTATCTGTAAAGTTTGACTGTTGTTGATGTATGCCAAACCCGCTGCTTGAGCTGCCAGCAGAGTTTGCCTTAAATAACTCCATGACCGCTGAGTTAAAAGTATGCACAATTGAGAAAACATGACGTGCTGGGTGAATTGAGATTTGGGAACTCATATGTTCTTAATTGTGCATGTGTTTTTTTAAAAAACATGAAATTTAAAAAATGATTCTGTCCTAAATGAGATGTGAATATACTTTCTTCAAAAACTTAAAAGAAGGCTTGATTCTACCGAATGAGGCTTTTCTTTGCTCTCTATTTAACAAACCCAAAGTCAGATATCTCTGTGTAACTGTGAGACCAGAGGCTCCCTCAGGGACCTCAGAAGCTCAGGAGACTTGGCGCCAGGGCAGAGGTGCAGCGGACACAGACCTTTGCTCTCTCTCAATGTAAATAATTCTCCTTTTAAATATTTAGTGCATCTTAATTAGTGCATATGATCTGTATGTCTGACTTAATCAAATATAGGATTTTGTAACAGTGAAATATAGCTTCTGCTGGCCAGAAGCCAAGGCTCCTTTTGAACTCTCTGAAGTGGTGGAGAGCCATCCCCCCAGGGCTTTTTTACCCTCCTTCTTTACCTGGAAGTATTGATTGTTAGGGACTAAAAGGGCACAGATAATATCTGGAATCCCAGAGGGGAGGACCACACAGAGATTAACACTAGGTAGAGTGGGTCTCAACTGTGTCGGTTTCCGGTATTTTCTCATCACCACTTTTGGTCCTATAGCTCATCAGAGTCCAAAGTGAGATGCTCTGGGACTCCCAACCTAGTCTTGTCAGTCTCCCTCTAGATGAACAGGCTGATTCAAACAATGTGCTTTCTAGTACATTCTCTATTCCAAGACAAAGATTAATCCACAGCAAAGCCTCTCCAGGCCTTTTCCACTTCCCCTTCCCAGGCTTGCTTCTCTTTCCTCGAGGCACAGAAGCTGGAAATTCAGTGACTTAAGCCTCCAGAGCCAAGCATAGCACTTGTCCTGAGCCCAGAACAGTGCTGTCGTGTTAGTTCCCCCGAGGAGGCCAGACTCCAGACTGCTTTACCCGCTCCCTGCCAACAATGGGTTGCATCATCACACTGTCAAACATTCTGCTTTTTCCCACGAAGTCCAGTGATTAGAATTAGGTTATAGTTGGAATTCTGCTCAGTAAGCATTTCTCTGTTCCAGCTTCTCCCTCTCAGGCAGTAGAACTCAGGATCGGACAGGAGAGGACCATTCCATCCAGCACGTGCCTGCGTGAGGTGGTCTTGCACGGGCGGTTCAACCCTGGATTCTGTAAATAACACACTCAATCTAAGTGACCTGTTTGCCCAGTACGCCCCTCTGTTCCCATTAGTCACATGTATTGTTTTGAAAGGTTATTCAAAAATAAGAAAGTTTAGAAATAACACAAAGAAATAGCAGTGGTGTATGCATTTATAAAAAATAAGACTCAAACCCTGCACAGAGTAGGTGCTCAGTAGTTTGGGTGTTTTGTCTCATTACACAAAAATTATACAAGGTTCTCTTTCAAAAAATGTTTTCTTCCAATTTCAGGTATTATTTTAAAGTTCAAGCCAAAAATCCTCATGGCTACGGACCTATCAGCCCTTCGGTCTCGTTTGTCACAGAATCAGGTATGGGTGACTTCATGTTCTCATTTTTTCCCTTTTCTTAAAAACAAATAATCTGAAATCATGTCTACAATAGAATAAAAACTGAAGGAGTAAAATCCTTATCTTTAGTCCATTCACATTGGATGTCATTTTATAAGATAAACATGATTTTCTTTCTGCTAGTCTAAAAGTTGGATAATAAAATTTAAAATAATCTTCATTGGAACTGCCTGGGAATTGAAAAGGTCAAATTCCAATGAAAAGGAGGAAAAAATCCAGCTTTTAACTATGTGGGAAAGAGAAGTTTGAATCTATCTGTAGAGATTTAGTTACAGATATAATTCCTTTTTTTTTAATTGCAAACAGCTGAAGAGCATGTGTCATGTGACCTGAGGGGCAGTTGCTTCTTTCAATTAGATCTCTCAGAGCTTCCTTTCCTAGGAGACAAAGATGCCTCTACTTAAATATGGAGGGTCTAATTAAAATCCTATCCATCTTGCAAGGAATGTCACTCAGAGGATGTCCCTACTTTGGGGTGCTGGTGTGCTGAGCTTTCAGGTCCTTGAGTGAAATGTCCCCATGGTCATGGTCTGAGGCAGTACACACAGAGCTGGCCCATGGTGGCAGGTCTGGGGTTGGCAGCCTTTCTGTATAGGAAGCCAGGCTGGAGAGTTGATACCTGCGGCCCCAAGACAAGCACCTGCAGAAGCCCAGCTGGGTCAGCTCCACACTAACATGGCTGTCGCTTCCATTTGGGTAGATTATTTCCTAAGAGTAGTAGAGTAAAGTGAGCGTTTACACTTACAGTTAATGGTATGTCACTTTATTTTGTAGATGGTAGATGATTTCAGAATGAATGATCTGTACCAAGGGGCAGCACAGAGGAGATTTGGAGTGATGGGAATGTTCCGTGTGGTTGTGGTGGGGTTCCATGAGTCTACACATGTGTTAAAAATTCATAGGATGTGTACCCTAAAAAAGTAATTTTACTCTATGATAATTAAAAACAAAAGCATGGCCCATGTTTATCTGGCCTGTGATATTTTATAAAAATGAACTTCTTCTAAAGCAGAATTCCTTAAAAAGTAGTTTCATATTAAGTGGCATTATTTGGGCTGAGATACAGACCTGTTTTAAAAACACCTTTATTGAGATATAAGTGGCATACAGTAAACTGTTCATCCTTAAAATGCACAACTGAGGAAGTTCTGAGGTATATTTATACCCTTGGAGCCACTACTGCAGTCGCGATGGTGAACAGCTCCACCAGCCCAACAGTTTCCTCCTGCTGCTGTACAGTCCAGTCCTCCTGCCCCTCCCCGTATGCCCATCTTCTCCCCTCTTCTCAGACAGCCGCTCATCGGCTTTCTGTTGCTATGGGTTCATTTGCACTTTCTAGAATTTTGTATAAATGGAACCACACAGTGTGAGTTCTTTCATCTGGCTTCTTTCACTTAGCATCCTTTTGAGATCCATCCATGTTGTCATATTTATGAGTAGTTCATTCTTTTTTATTACTTAGCAGTATTCCATTGTATGTCTGCACCACAGTTTGTATCTATTCACCTGTTAATAAACATTGGGTTGTTTCTGCTTTTTGGCTGTTACAAATAAATCTACCATGAACATTCATGTACAAGTGTTTATATGGACATATGCATTAATTTCTCTTTGGTAAAACTCAAGAGTAGAATGGATGGATTGCATAGCAGGTGTATGTTTTTATCTTTTAAAGAAACCACTGAACTCTTTTCCCAAGATGGGCACATTTTAAAACATAATTAGTATTGAATTATTTTATAGTACCCAATGTCAAAATATTATCTTCAGGGACCCACAGCTTCTATATGAATAACAAGGCAATATAAATAGAAAAGAGTATTTCTCAAAAGGAAATGCACAGAAAATAAGAACTAAGGGAAAGTCTTGGCATCTGTCAAACGAATCTTACAGTTTCTTTATCTATTCCAGCTTTGTTAGTTCTTTCAATTACAAACACACATCTCAACAGTTACATGGCTGTGTGATATAATAGTGAAGTCAATTATTTCTTTTTCATTCTACAGACAATCCTCTGCTTGTTGTGAGGCCACCAGGTAAGTTTCTCTTCTTGATAAACTTGACATTCTAGTAATCAAGTTGAATATTGAATATGAGGTTGTTATGGTTACAAGTAGACATGCTGAACTGTTTTTGTATTTTAATAATTTTCTGACAACTTCTATGGTTTCTTTGCACCCATAATCCTAATCTAGGGAAAAGAATGCTCTGGAAATTTTTAAATAGGGCCATAGAAGCCAATATCTATAAAAGCCTTTATGGGTGGCCAATATCTAAGAAAGTAGATAACTATTTTCATAAACCCTTTGAATATTTTAAATTGCTGAGAAGATAGCAAAATGCGTTGTGTTCAAAAAAATTTTACTTTGTTTTTTAAGTAACCGAGAAAGACCTACTGCTTAAGTTCAAGACAGTTCTTATGAGTGACAAGAATAGGAGGCGCCTGTGCTGAGGGATTTTGGGGGTAGGGAGGTAGGGTGACATGCCCTGCAAGGTCAAATTTGCCATTATAGTTTATGTTCCTTGGCTTAAATTAGGCTTTTTCTTACTCTGAGAATCCTTTATAGAAATGCAAATACATTAACTGCATTCAGGTACGAGGGACTCCCCAGTTGTACTTCAGTACAAAGAAAGAAAAGACAGAGAAAGAGGGAGAGAAAGAGAAAGAGAGAGAGAGAGAGAGAGACTGAGACCATCGGGAGGTGGGGAAATTGCTCAGAAAAGCCCTGAGAGGAGCAGGAGGCCCAGTGAATACATCAAATTCTCTGGTATTTTGTGCAAGAATAAACACCATGAAACGCCATGACTTAGAAGGTGTGCTGTGTGTTTTCCAGGTGGTGAGCCCATCTGGATCCCATTTGCTTTCAAACATGACCCTGGCTACACGGACTGCCACGGCCGGCAGTATGTGAAGCGGACATGGTATAGAAAGTTTGTGGGAGTCGTTCTTTGTAATTCACTGCGGTATAAGATCTACCTCAGTGACAACCTGAAAGGTAGGTCTTTGGGGATGGTGTGCTGTGGGAAGGTGTGGAAAGTGTTTAGTTTATTAGATACTAACTTTACGTAGCAGGTGCATCAGAATGATTTGAGGTATGGACCCATCACGTCTCAGTCCTTCTCTAATGCAAACCAGTTTTGCAGGCTCTATTCTGGAGTGACTAGTATTTAAGTTGGTACCCAGGAATATATGTGTACATTTTAAATCTACGTTTTAGGAATGAAATCCAAAATTGTGTTAGAAACGGAAAGGCAATTTTTCTTTGCTGTTAATCCTATAACAGTAGGTATGAGTGTAAGCTGGAAGTAGCAAGGAAGAGTACCCCCTGCGGTTTTTGCCACTGGAAAAACTTTACAGAGAAACAATGTAGGTAGAGAAACATATATGAACTGCACTATTTGTTCTGTGTCCAAGCAAAAATTAGACTATTTTCATCATGGCAGGGGATTAAAACAAAGAATAACATAAGCATTTACTTTGAACTACTAACATTTCAAAATGCCATTTCTACCCAGCTGGTTTTCACTCACCCACCTACACAAAATTGTTTTGTATTTCAAAATTTGCACAACTTTTAATTTTTTAGTACGTACATTAAAAAAAAAACCTTTCCTTCAGCTGGTTTGTATTTTGTCATAGGTCAGTTTTTTGTTTGTTTCTTTTGTTTCTTGCTAATGGTTATCATTTCTATGGTCAAAATCTCCCCAACCATCCCCTACTCTGGCAATTTCTCGGTGTATATGGCTCTCCCAACATCCACTGTCTGTTTGTTTCCCTCTGCTCTTTCTTTCTCTCTCCCACACTGCCCTTTTCCTCCTCTGCTTCAGAATTCCTGGGAGAGATTACACAGCCATGTCTGGTATCCCAGGGTTGAGAGAAACAACTTTGCCCTACTGTGCAGCTCTGGTTCAGGACCAAGGATAGCGCCTCATGCTACAGACACACACCCTACTTCTAGTTATGTGTGAAAATAGGTTTTTCTATTTTTATAGATATTCATGCTTTCCATAATTAATATATTCTCTGATTATCAGAATTTCCTCCTCTTTTTAAACCAAAGAGTAGAAAAGTCTCCCATTTACAGGCTGAAAATGCCTATAATATTAGTAGTTTCCATTTAATGAACACCTGCTAAGTATTTAGCATACATGACCTTGCTGAATCCTTACAACACTTGGAAATCGGGTGCCATTATCACCATCTTTCAAACATGGGAAGTATGACGCACAGAGTTTAAGTAATGTGCCCACTTCAAAGCTTGTGCAAATTCCTAAGCCAGCTGTGGGGTTTTGGGACCAATCACTGACTCATTGTTTTCCTTTATGCAGATACATTCTACAGCATTGGGGACAGTTGGGGAAGAGGTGAAGACCATTGTCAATTTGTGGATTCACACCTTGATGGAAGAACAGGGCCTCAGTCCTACATAGAAGCCCTCCCTACCATTCAAGGTAACGTGAAGGGGGAGGAGAGCTAATATAAGCAGAAAATTCAGTGTAGCTCTGCCTTTGGTTTACGATTTAAAAAAATTTTTTTTATACATACTCTCTGTCTACTTGCACAAGTCAGAAAACCAGAAATTATTCACTAACTCACTCTTTCAACAAATATTTATTGGGCGCATGCCATTGTTCAGGATACTGAGGATACAATTGTGAACAAGTGAGATAAGGTTCTTTTTTTTTTTTTAAAGATTTATTATTTATTTATTTATTTTGGCTGCGTTGGGTCTTTGTTGCTGTGCACAGGCTTTCTCTAGTTGGGAAGAGCGGGGGCTACTCTTCATTTCGTTGCGGTGCACGGACTTCTCATTGCACTGGCTTCTCTTGTTTCGGGGCACAGGCTCTAGGTGTGCGGGCTTTAGTAGTTGCGGCGAGTGGGCTCAGTAGTTGTGGCTTCCAGGCTCTAGAGAGCAGGCTCAGTAGTTGTGGTGCACAGGCTTAGATGCTCTGTGGCATGTGGGACTTCCCAGCCCAGGGCATGAACCTGTGTCCCCTGCATTGGCAGGCAGATTCTTAACCAGTGGGCCACCAGGGAAGCCCTGGTTTACCATTTAAAGACGGATGTTAGCAGCATTTTGGATCATAAAAACAAGAATCAATCAAATACTTCTATCATGCGCTGGGTTTGGGGTGAGCACGTGGTAGGGAGAGGTAGAGATACAAAGGAATGTAAGACCTTAGCCCTACTCTCAGGAAACATGGTCAGTAATTTGGGAAGAGGAGATAATATGTAAAAGGTAACTAAGAGCAACTTATAGTACAAATAATAACAAGAGTTATGTCATATGATTGTCCCGTTGTCAGGGTATTGTGCAGATTATAGTCACTCTCTGAGTTCAGGCAGCTACTTGAGGATGCCAGGGAGGGTTTACAGAAGAGGCAGAGTCTGGGCTGAGTCATAAAAATATGTGCAAAGATTAGAGGGCCTTCCAGGTGGAGAATGTCATGAACAAGAGTACAGAAAAAGAAAAAATAAACGTATGCAAACTAACCATGATATGCTTCAGGAGATCGTGTATCAGCTATTTCATAATGGCTTTGTAAGGTGAGAATAAGTACATTAATCTCAAAGTTAACTACTTGTAATACATTACTAATGCCCCCAACACCCCAAACAGACAAATAGAACAACTGAATGAAGTCCAACACTCTTAGTGATCTGGCATTTTCAAGACACGAGCTGTTCTAATGTATCAAACTTTTTAGTCTGGAAAAAAATACCATAGCTGGTACAAAAATCACCGATTTTCAAAGAATTAAGATACAGTAAGTCCCCTACATACGAACCTTCAAGTTTCAAACTTTCCAAGATGCCGACGTGTGTTTGCATGTCCAATCACGTAAGTTAGTCCACGTGTCTGGCGTACATTGTCACGTGCTTGCATCCTTTACAAGTGGTTGTGCTGTTGTGTACTTTGTGGTGCTGTATAGAGTACAGTAGTACAGTATCTTTATTTCAAGCCCAGGATGTCTGGAAGCAAGCAGCAAGCGTAAAAGCAGTGGTGATGTGGCTGGTACTACTAAGAAGCGCCAAGCGACAATGATGGAAACAAAAGTGAAAATAATTAAGAGAATGGAGCAAGGCGAAAAGATGGTAGATGTCACTTGTTCTTTTTTTTGTTTGTTTGTTTTTTTGGCACACGGGCTTAGTGGCATGTGGGATCTTCCTGGAGCAGGGATCGAACCCATGTCCTCTGCATTGGCAGGCGGATTCTTAACCACTGCGCCACCTAGGAAGCCCATGTCACTTGTTCTTATAACATGAATTGTTCAACCATTGGCACGATTCTAAAGAAAAGGACAAGATCATGGAACATGCGAAGTCTGCTGTGCCAGTGATGTCAACAATAATATCGAAGAAGCACGGAAAAGTGATGAAGGAGATGGAAGAGACGTCTCAGTGTGCGGATGCAGGATCAGCAGCAGCTTTGAGTTCCACTCAGCTTAATGCTGATTCAAGGGAAAGCTAAAACCCTTTATGAAGACTTGAAGAATACACATGGCGTAGAATCAGTGGGTGCATCTTTTAATGCCAGCCATGGCTGATTTCATTGGTTCAAAGCTAGAGCCAGCCCTCCCAACGTAAAAGTAAGTGGTGAGACAGCAAGTGTAGGTGCGGTAGCTGCCCGGGAATTTCCTGAAATGCTTCGAGAAATTATTGATGGAGGCGCATATTTACCCGAGCAGGTTTTTGATGTGGGTGAGACAGGGCTGTATTGGAAGAGGATGCCAGACCGAAGTTACATCAATAAGGAGGAAAAGTTGATGCCAGGCTCTAAAGCAGCAAAGGATAGGCTAACCCTGCTGTTTGGTGGCAGTGTGTCCAGCGATATGAAGCTGAAGCCTCTCTTAGTTTATCATTTGGAGAACCTACGGGCCCTTAAAAACACAGCCAAGGGCTCTCTTCCTGGAAGAGTAACCCCAAAGCCTGGGTTACACAGGCCATTTTCCAGGGCTGGTTTCTCCACCACTTTATCCCAGAGGTAGAGAAATATTGCTTGGAGGAGGACGTCCCATTCAACGTTCTTTTGCTGCTCAACTGTGCCCCAGGCCACCCCCATTCATGGACAGCTTTCATCCCAACGTCAAAGTCGTGCATCTGCCACTGAATACTATGTTGCTCATCCAACCTATGGACCAGGCAGTTATAGTTATAGCGGCTTTCAAGAAATATTATTTATGTCACACTTTTCATAAGGCAGTAAAGGCAAGTGATGAATCAGGAATAACCTTGTGACAATTTGGGAAGGACTATAACATCCACAAGGCCATAAAAAAACATTGACTTTGCTTGGTGTGAGGTTATGGCTGTCACCATGAATGGGGTTTGCAAGAACCTTTGCCCGAAGTTTGTTCACAATTTTCGTGGATTTGAGAATGTGGTTGAGGAGTCCAAAGAGGTCTTCAGCAACATAGTGACCCTGAGTGAGAAGCTGGAGCTAGATCTGTAGGAAGACGACTTCACTGAACTCCTTGCTGTGCAACACATGGAGCTTACTAATGAAGACCTGATGGAACTGGAGGCCCAGAGAAAGGATGAAGTGAGACAAGAGGAAGAAGAAGTAATGGAAGAACTGAAGAGATTCATGATGCAGGAAATGCAAGGGGATTTTCTTTATTTGAGGAGGCACTGTTAGTTCCTGAGACACAGGACCTGAACGTAGAATGGTACACGAAGGTTGCAACAGTGGTTCAGAATGCAATCCAGTGCTACCATGTCATCTATGATGAGAAAAAAAGAGCTACTACCCAGACATTACTGGATCATTTTTTCAAGAGGGTAGATAGAACTGGATCCAGCAAGGAGCCAGAACCTGTGCCATCAGCGTCAGGCGTGAGTGACACTGCAGCTTGCCCTCCGTCTCCTATTGCTGTCGATCCTTCAGCTCTACCACCTCCCACCTCCTCTCCCTTCTCTTCTTGCCTGTTCACTCAATGCCAGCCCCTGTATGCCAGCTGTTGTACTGTACTACTGTACTTTTCAAAGTACTGTACTATAAGATTAAAAATGTTTTCTTTTTCTGTTTGTTTTTTATGTATTATTTGTGTGAAAAGTATTATAAACCTATTACAGCACAGTACTATATAACCAATTGTGTTAGTTGGGTACCTAGGCTAACTTTGTTGGACTTACGAAAAACTTGGACTACGAACGTGCTCTCAAAACAGATCTCATTCATATGTAGAGGACTTACTGTACATTAAAGTACACAAAACAGTCAAACAAGTATATTAGGCAAGATTCTCTAGAGAAACAGAACCAATAGGAGACAGAGAGAGGGAGAGAGAAACAGAGAGGTAGAGAGACAGAGAGATACAGAACAAGATTTATTTTAAGGAATTGGCTCCTATGATTGTGGAGACCGGCATGGCCAAAATCTCCAGGGTAGGGCAGCAAGCCCACTGGACACCCAGGGGAGAGCCGATGTTGCAGTTAGTCTGCAGGCAGGCTTCTGCGGGGCAGAATTCCCCGTCTTCAGGGAAAGTCAGTCTTTTTCTACTAGAGCCTTCAACTGATTGGATGAGGCCCACCCACATTGTGGAGTAAAGTTATCTGCTTTACTCAAAGTCTGCTGATTTAGATGTTAATCTCATCTAGAAAATACTCTCACAGAAACACCTAGAATAACGTTTGACCAAATACCTGGGTACCATGTCCTAGCCAAGTTGACACCTAAGACTAACAATCACAATAAACGTACACAATATTCCACATTTCTTAGTTGTTTCAGGATCTTGCAGTGCCCTCAGGGTTAGTGTTCTGTGCAGTATTTGTATTTCACTGTGTTTCTGTGAATGTCATCGTGGTTTTGGCCCTGAACAGAGGTGCTGGCACTTCAGAACCTCCCTGCTGGAATGGCAGGTAACCTTTCGTCTCACAGAAGGAAACAGGGCCAAAGGGGTGAGAGCAGTTGCTGAATTGCCAGCATTTTGGGGGGGAGGTTGGAGCATCCCTTCTACTTGAAGGGAGAAATGGTCAGAACCTCTACAGGATTCTTTCCTTTGAGAGATTTTCTTGGAAGATCCACAAGTCTACTGCAGATTCCAAGAAGTAAATCTTGAAGGCTTGAGGTGCTAGGCAAGTCGAGGACCCCAAGTTCTGTGGGAAACTTGGTTACGGCGGCTCACCCAGCTCAGGGTCTGCCCTGCTGTGAGTGTCCCACAGTGATTGATGAAAACAATCTTCCTCTGCAGAGAGACAGAGACAGAGAGAGACAGAACTATGAACACGCTTTCCTACCTGTGCCACAGTGTGGGGACCAGGTTATCCTACAAATCATGCTTGGGATAAACCTCAGAGGGTGTTGTGACTCCACATGAAAATGGTCATATTTCTTTGGATGTAACTTTTGTCATAAGAACAGCTTATCTGAAATCTTCAGTCTGAAAGGAGGTGGTAAGCATGAGAAGTTTTCCTGTTGGTTCAGGTGCTTTTGGTGCTACGATTCGGACACCAGTTCCAAGTGGGAGTTTCTTTTTTCCCACACCACCAAGCAATTCTCCAGCCCCAGTGGGTGCTCTACAGGTCAACTCAGTTCTGAAACTATTTACCCAGAGATAGCATCAGATGCCGTAGCTTAAGACCTTGGTCCCACAAGGCAGCCCCTCCTTGTCTACTTCAGGTGCCAGTCACAAGTCCATCATCTCCTGTCCTTCTGGTCGACTGGCTGTAACTCAGAGGTTCCCACGACCCCCTCTTTGGATTCGATTAACGTGCTAGAGGGGCTCACAAAACTCAGAGAAACATTTCACTTACTAAATTACTGGTTTATTGTAAAAGGAGGTCACTTGGGAAGAGCCAGGTGGAGGAGATGCACAGGGCAAGGTGTGTGGGATGGGCAGGGAGCGTCCGTGTCCTCTTCAAGCGCCACCCACCCTGAATCTCTGTGTTCACCTACCTGCAGGCTCTCCAAACTGGTCCTTTGGGGGCTTTCTGGAGGCTTCATCACATAGGCCTGATGGATGGGATTCTTGACCGCTAGTGACTGAACTTAGTCTGCAGCCCCTCTCTCCTCCCCGGAGGGTGGGGGTGGGGCTGGAAGTCCCCACCCTACCATCCCCCAACTGGTTCCTCTGGTGACCAGCCCTCACCCTTAAGTGCTCTCCGAAAGTCACGTCATGAGCATGCACTCAGGTGTGGTTGAAGGAGGGTTACCGTGAAGATAATGATATGCCAGCCGCCTTTATTGCTCTCTTCACTCAGGAAATTCCAAGGGTTTTAGGAGCTCTTTGCCGGGAATGGGGATGGAGACCAAATATACATTTTCTGTTATAAATCACAGTATCACTGATTATTCTTTCCCTCTCTCTCCTTTTACCTTCCAGGCTACTATCGCCAGTACCGCCAGGAGCCAGTGAGCTTTGGCAGCATAGGGTTTGGCACCCCCTTCTACTACGTGGGCTGGTACGAGTGTGGGGTCACCATCCCAGGGAAGTGGTAGCCACAGGACGGTCATGCTGGAAGTGCGCCCTGCTTGGCCTCCTCGACTTCCTTGCACTAGGGCCTGTGAGCGGGAGGAGAGATGGTGTCCCAAGCCCCACTGTCCCCGGTGTCAGCCAGGCCACGCGGCGGACACCGGACACTTCAGGCATCATCGATCTGCGAGCTCAGTCCTACTTCTTGGCCTGGACCACACACAGGATTCAGTGTTGCTGTTAACTTTGCTTCTCCACGTGTTTTGCTTATAATAGCCCATCTCAGAGACAGAAGAAATGCGCAGCCACTGGATTGCCCGGTGCGATTTTCATACTTCTTAGGCACAAAGTTCAGACATCGGTATCTCCAGGGACATAAATGCGCTGTGCATGCTTCGTGGAACGCCACCTGCTTTCTTTTTTTCTCACTGCACTCCTCCAAAAGTAGCTAAATTTAAGCTTTGGATCTCTTTCTGTGCAGTAGAACTGAATTACTAAAAATGCCACCAAAGGAAATGTAGCCTACTTAAGATTTATTCTATGGACGTACCCACTGCTAGACCAAATGTATCAAACCTTATTTGTAAATTCTCAATTTTGATATATATATGTATATATGCATATACATATCCACTCTTGTCTGCAAGGACGTTGATTAAAATCGCTGCATTTGTACTTGTTCACGAGATAAACGTGTGCGGGACTTTTTGGAGCAGAGGTGCTGTTTATTAGCATCTTTTTGGAAGGGTCTAAAGAACATGCGCTCTGTGTAACACGGCAAGTGTGGAACGGTGTGTGTGCTTTCTGTGAATGCTGCTGAGCTGTGGCAATGATTGGGATGCAGCGATGCTGGCCGTGAGCAGGGGCACACGGAGTGATTTCCACCTCCCGTCCTCGTGAGAAATACAGACTGGTGGTCTCTGTGAGGACATACCCAGTATGCTTCTAGATTAAGATTTTAGGTCCCAGATGATTTTAAAATCCAGTTTTAAAAAACTCCTTTCCCCTTTCCTGCCTAGCTCAGTATCTACTCCTTGAAATAGAAGCATCTTACCCCTCTTGACCACAGCACAAGAAGGTTTCTTTAGACACTTTATTTTAATTTTTCTTAAATGTGGTGTCCTTTCCGTGTGCTTAAAATGTGGTGTCCTTGGGCAGCTCTGGGGAACGAAGGCTTTGTCTTCTCTCCTAAGTTTCAGGGTAGAAGAGTCAGTTGTAGGAACAAGCCAGAGACAGACACATTTCTGGGGCCCGGGGGCTGTACCACCACATAAGTGATGTAATGGCAGAGAGCAGCCTGGCTGCTGCAGTCCGTTATTTTCGGTGCCAGCGCCTTGTTGAGGTGAAGCCTGATGTGTCTGGTCGGTTTGAAGGTGAAACAGGAAGCAAGTCACTGTGGCATCTTTGTGATGGGGCAGCAGGAGCTGACATCTTCCCCAGCGGCCATAATCCCCCTTCTACAGTAAACAACAGTAAAGAAAATGCAGGCGATCTGGTGGCCTGGGCAAAGATGAGGATAAGAGTCTTCTGGATTTCTGGGGCTCTTGTACATAAAAGGGGAATTATTTAAAAGGGCTCAAAAAAGAAAAAAAAAAACACCTATTTTTCACACTAACCTTCAAACATGTTTCACAATGCCAAGCCGAAGGTAAGATCTTTAAGTATAAGAAATTTTCCTAATAAGCCAGACTTCATTATGGGGCCTCCTGCAGAGAGACGGGGGATTGAGCCCAACACAGAGATGCAGGCACCTCTCCTCTGTGATCCACACTTTCAAACATTCAGTGTCATGTGCCCTGTTGGCCTCTCCCCAAAGGGTTTCATGCTCATTTCATACACAAAAGGACACTTTTCCCTCAGAAGGATTTTATGCTTACTTAAGAAATTTCACTGGTGTTCACTCATGCGATGTTTTCTGAGCCCTGCCTGGAACCTTAGACTGTATTTGATTCTAGAAATCTGAGCTTTTATTACAAAGAGATGTTTGTAATTCTTTATGGAAATTACTACAAATCCCAGTTGATAGCACAGCCAAAACAAAAACAAAAACAAAAACACTGAATCTATGCAAAGGAGATACTATTTTCAAGATCCTCTCCAAATTAGCTTATGCAGTAGTTCCAATGAGTCCACAGCAGTCTCATCAAGTTTCTAGTACTGTGTGGTTGTGGAGGACATGTTTTAGGGACTCCATTGGCAGCGAGATGCCAAGAAGGGGGCCCTCAGATAGTAGAGGGTCTGGAAACCATTCCACATCAAGTTAGGATAAAATTAATGGAACTTTTCCTAAAGACTTCATCTATTTTGGAGGCCCTAGGAGGAAGGGAGTCTGCCAGCTCCGGAGGTCACAGTAGACAAAGTGGGAATTAAAAGAAAAGAAGAGTTGGCTCAACAAGTTTTAGAATTCTAGAATAATTTTAGAAGAGTTTAATTACCAAATGAGCCTTGTTGTAAAATACTGAGATGTTCATCACTGAAAAACCTTAAATACAGCTGGAAATGTCTAAACTTGTGATTTGAGGCCCTCAGGCTGTTTTTAATTGGCCTGTGAGCTCGTAAGGGATTTTCTATGCATTTAAAGGGTTGTAAACAAAACAAGCAAACAGACCAAGCAAAAAAAACAATAATGGGCAACAGAGACCATATGTGGTTCCAAGGCCTCAGATATTTACCCTGTAAGACGAAGTCTCTATAGCTGTGGATTAGAGTTTTCTTGAGGTTTAAAGAGGGTTTTAGCAAACTCCATAGTTTAAAACTAGCACATGCTACTTAATAGATGTTTGTTGGCTCTTCTCTGACTTGAGTTACGTTTATTGTCTAACTATCAAATCTGAACTCTGCATTGAGTGGTTGATCTGGGTCCCCAGTTTCCTGTTGGTCAAGCCTTCTGTGCTGTGGTCTCAGGAAGTATTATGGTCTCTAGGGGACTTCGTGCATATTTAATATAACCTTTTGGTTAAAACATAATTTCCAGATTACCAGATGAGTTTTGACTTAATTTTTCCCCTTTTTGACCTATTGAAGCCATATATCTCGGTCAGTCCAGGAGGGTGGGGAATTTGAGAATGTGGTGATGAATGGAGTTAAAATGCATTTGCATCTCTGCACAGAACACAGGTCTTAGTCACTATGCATAATTATAACCCCACTGGCCGTCCAGTGTTAGGACTCCGAGCTTCCACTGCAGGGGCCATGGGTTCAATCCCTGGCGGGGGAATACTAGATCCTGCATGCTGTGCAGCATGGCAGAAAACAAAACAAAAAAATAAAGATAAGGAAACTGAAGAAAAGGAATGCTCAAAAATACACAGCAGGGACTTCCCTGGTGGCTCAGTGGTTAAGAATCCGCCTGCCAATGCAGGGGATACAGGTTCAAGCCCTGGTCCGGGAGGATCCCACATTGCCGCGGAGCAACTAAGCCCATGTGCCACAACTACTGAAGCCCAAGAGCCTAGAGCCTGTGCTCTGCAACAAGAGAAGCCACCTCAATGAGAAACATACTCACCACAACAAAGAGTAGCCCCCACTCACTGCAACTAGAGAAAGCCCACGTGCAGCAACGAAGACCCAATGCAGCCAATTAATTAATTAATTAATTAATGTTTTAAAAAAAGATACACAGCATCAAACTGGGTGAATCAGACCAGAATGAGCCTTGTGACTCAGTGAGGTTCCTTTCAGTATGTATAGTCATCTTAAGGTCAGGTAGAAAAGTGAAACTCAATGCAAAAATCCTTCCTTAATGAAACACACGAATGTATTTCTCACAAAATTCTAAAACAACAACAACAACAGAACAATTCTACTCATAGAATCATCCCACACTTCTGCAACAGATTACAGGTGTAATGCCTTAAAATCATCTCCTTAAGAAGTAACTACTTTGCAATTGGAGACAAGAAGTGAGTTTAAAAAGTAAAATACCTTCCCATCACCCCAAGTCCCCATTCTCAGATTAGGCTAAGTCAGGAAAATTGTATGAAAACACAAAGCATACCTGTCATGAATGGCGATCTAGTTTTAAATCTTAGTTGTAAGATTATCAATGTACACATTTTAAAAGTCATGATGAGAGCCAAGTACATAAGGATTTATGCTAAAAGGGAAATAAAATCAACATAGAAATGGAGGCCAATAAATTTAACACACAAAGACAATTCTTGGTCCAAATTGGGAAAACAATTCTCTCTCAAGCAGAGATTGTTGGTCAAGAATAGAAATGCCCTCAAGTGTTAAGGAAAGGGTTTATGTGAGATTGGACCACGTGGTCTCAGGACAGGAAATAACTTGCCTCTCTTTCAGTGAGCAATGTGTGCCCCTCCAGCCTGCCAGCCCGTCTGATTCCCTCTCGGCTCCCTGAAGGTTTCCACAGCGGTTTGTCAGACCGTCCCCATGGTCCTCACACTCCACCCCTCATCGCCACTCACTTCCATCCACTTCCCCTCCCATTTCGGGAGACCCCCGCCTCACTTCACAGGCAGGTGGCAGATCACACACCTGCAGCCGTGCCCATCCTGCCATCTTCACAAAGAGCTGCGCCCGCAGGCCCAGGGCCAGACCCTGATCTATAACTTCAGGGTCTCCCTTTGAAAGATCCTCCCCCAAAATTCAGATGTGCTCTAGTCCTTCTCATCTTAAAAATTTTTTAATTCGAATTAAAAATTTTTTCAACACCTATGTTCCGCTTTGGCTACTCCCGTCACACTGTGCTGGCTTTGAGCTCAGTTCCTGAATGAATCAGCCCCATTCCACCCCACCCCCCCTCATTCCCCTGCCTTTCTCACACGGCCACACCCTGGCTTCTCCGGCTCAGCTCTCCCAGGTCTCTCCCAGTGGCTGCATCCAGTGGACACTGGTCAGGCTGTTTCTGTTGTGACCTTTTGGCAGCTCTTGACAGCATGTCCTTCTAGAGCCATCTCCTGCCTGGCTCTTCCCTCCCAGCTCCACACGGCAGCCAGGGCTTCCCAGTCCTTGTTTAAGGGGCTTTGGTGTTTCAGGGTGAACACAGACAGACCTGACGGTGACTTCTCCCGTGGCTTTTCTTTCAAAAGCCTGAACACACAAAGAGATTATTTGAGGTGGGAGAGGAGGAAGGTGGGTGCTCTGGGGTCTCTGTGGAGTGGGAGGGGGAAGACGGGTGAGAGTAGTGGAGATGTTCCCGCAAGCTGGGGGGAGAATGCTAGTTTGAGTTCTGTGAGGAGCAGGGCCCCGCAGACCACACCCTCTCCATCTCCCTGGGAATACAGTGGCGTGAGGATGACTGTGGGAAGCTGACGAGGCTGGACCTGGGTGAGAGGAGGCTTCCAGCTCACCCCATCGGAGCTTGTCCCACCCCATGGGGAGGGGAGCAGAAGAGTGTTTGCCTTCTGGGGTCATGGAGACCTGGGTGGTAGATGTCACATTAGTGACAATCACTCATCTCATTTACTCAGCAGATGTCAACTGAATCCAAAACATGCACCAGACATCCTTCTAGACCTTCTTCCAGGCTGTAGGGTGACCAACACACACGATCTGTGCCCTCGTGGAGACTGTATCCTAGCGGAGCAGACGGAAAACACACAAATCAGTAACCAGGTGTCAGCTGGTGGAAGTGAATGGAATAAACAGAGCAGATGACTGTATCGTGGGCAAGTGGGGACTTAAGGCAGCAAAGGAACTCCTCAACGGCTAGGGAGAAGGGGCCTGGGCAGGGAGGGAGCACTGGCAACATCTGAGACCAAAGGGTTTCTACCTTGGCAAGTGGGATCTCAGGCTTGAATTTTAAAAGCAAGAATAAAATAATGCTCATTTTCTGATCTTTGAATTCCGTAGAACTAACCTAGTTGGCCTGTTATGTTGTTAAAATTTTTACAGCATAAAAGAGAGGGTGTTGATCCTGTCCCACTCAAGGGACTGCTGACCCCAATCCAAGTCCACCCAACCAACTAGTCACCCATCTTCAACTTCCAGACATCGACAGGGGAGAGGAGAGGGACAGCAAAGTTCTTCCACCCAGAGCACCCAGCCAGGCCTTGTCCCTCCTCTCAACAGGGACTGGCTACTGACTTTATGTTTGGGTGGAAAAAGGGTCCTTTTGCAATTTTCCCAGAACAAAAAGGTATTCACCTCATGATGAGCTGACATCTCCCCTCCAACAGAAAAACTGACTGGTGTCTATCTTGTCTGGAATTTCATCATACCAATTCCCACTACTCTAAACTATAAGTTTTATGAAAGCAGAGGCTGTAACCGAGCAGGACCCTATGGGGCCTTCCCAGAACAGACAACCCCCTCCCCACCCAGGGTCCTCTGCCTGCCTTTTTTTCAGTAAAAAAATTTTAGTCAAAGAATAAATTTAGTCAGAGAAGTGAGAAAATGCAGAAAGAAAGGAAAACAGTCAGGCAAGACAAAACAATAATAGTTTAGCCTTTAAACAAAGTCAAGAACCTTCTGTTCCTCCTCAAGGGCTGTAGATAATACTCTGAGCCATGTCCTCTGAGCTGTTTTACAGCTACTGAAACCCCCACCAGGTGGAAGAAGTTAACTGCATGCTCCCCACACGCACATAGACCCCAGACGGGTTGGAACCATAAGGTTGATGATGATTACATCACCACCAACCAATCAGAAGAATGTCCATGAGCAGGTCACACACCCTACAACCCCCTCCCTCACCTGTCTTTAAAACTTTTCCCTGAAAGCCTTTGTGGAGTTCGGATCTTTTGAGCACTAGTTGCCTGAACTCCTTGTTTGGCGCCTATAATAAATGCTGTACTTTCTTTCAGCACAACCCAGTATCAGTAGATTGGCTTTGCTGTGTGTGACCGAGAGGACCCAAGTTTGATTCAGTAACAAGGCCACATCTGTTATTTCATTTGTTATATCACATCCTGCCATCTAACCCAGAGCCTGGCCCATAGCATGTGTTCAATAAATAACTCTTGAATGCAAGTGAATGAGTAAATGAATAACTGAATGGATATTCTGCTGCTCTCTTCTGGGTGCATTTCTTTGACGTGTCCTATTTTGTTCAGTCTGCTGGCCCTGTTCACTTTGTTTCAGAGCATTTGAGGTCAAGATCATTTTCTCAAGGAAGTCCCATTGCCATGGAGAAGTCTGGCCAGTGTCTGACAATGGTCTTCTGTTAGCTTATTTCCAGGTCTGTGACAATGTTTTTGATTTTTGTGATTTTTTTCCATTTAGAAATTGGAGATGAGATACACTGCATGTCATTGTAACATAGAACCTAGACTATAAAAGGCTTGTAAATCAAGGTTATTATGTTTATTTTCTTTCTGTCTGATAGCAGGAAAACTTGTAGTTGGGGCAAAAAAAATTGAGCAGGGGAGGAAAAACCCATGCAAATAGGGACCCCAAGAAGTCTACTCCTTCCCCCAGCTTCCAGAAGGCCAGTTGATGCCAGGCAGTGGAAGGGCCTGGGTGGGAGCTATGTCTCAGGCTAGGGAAGGGGTGGTGAGAAAGATTCTAAAGATGGATCTCTATGTTGACTTCTTGCCTTCCTGCTCTTCTCTGGCCTGTCTTTCATGCCTTTGCAGTCCCCTTGTACTGGACAGGACAGGATCCCTCCGAGCGCCTGCAATTTACACTTCTATCCACTTGAAAGAGCAAAAGTTGGCTACCCTCTCCAATTCTTGCTGGACAAGAATGGTTCTGGAACTAGAGAGTGACAATAGGGAACACTGAGATGCATCCATCAGATTACACACCCCTTTATGGAGCTGACAGGTAGGTAGGTAGTAAGAAGATAGATGAATGGATAGATAGATAGATAGATAGATAGATAGATAGATAGATGATAGATAGATAGATGATAGATGGATAGATAGATGATAGATAGGTGATAGATAGATGGTAGATAGATAGATGATAGATAGATGATAGATAGACAGACAATAGATATATAGATGATAGATAGACAGATGATAGATAGATGATAGATAGATAGATGATAGATAGATAGATGAATAGATAGATAGATGATAGACAGATAGAGGATAGATAGATAGGTGATAGATAGATGGTAGATATATAGATGATAGATAGATGATAGATGGACAATGATAGATGATAGATGAATAGATAGATAGATAGATGATAGATATATAATAGATAGATAGATGGTAGATAGATGGTAGATAGATGATAGATGGTAGATATATAGATGATAGATAGATGATAGACAGATAGATGATAGATAAATGGATAAATAGATAGATAGATGATAGGTGATAGATAGATGATAGATAGATGATAGATAGATAGATGATAGATAGGTGGATAAATAGATAGATAGATGATAGGTGATAGATAGGTAGATGATAGATGATAGATAGATAGATAGATAGATAGATAGATAGATAGATAGATGGATAGATAGATAGATGATAGATAGATGGTAGATAGATGATAGATAGAAGATAGATAGATAGATGATAGATATCTGATAGATAGGTAGATAGATGGTAGATAGATGATAGATAGATGGTAGATATATAGATGATAGATGATAGACAGATGATAGATAGATAGATGATAGATGATAGATAGATGATAGATAGATGATGGATGATAGATGAATAGATAGAAAGATAGATGATAGATGATAGATAGATATAGATAGATAGATAGATGATAGATAGATGGTAGATAGATGATAGATAGATGGATAGATAGATAGATGATAGATAGATAGTAGATAGATAGATGATAGATAGATGATAGATAGATAGATGATAGATAGATGATAGATAGGTAGATAGATGGTAGATAGATGATAGATAGATGGTAGATATATAGATGATAGATGATAGACAGATGATAGATAGATAGATGATAGATAGATGATAGATGAATAGATAGAAAGATGATAGATGATAGATAGATATAGATAGATAGATAGATGATAGATAGATGGTAGATAGATGATAGATAAATGATAGATAGATGGTAGATATATAGATGATAGATAAATGATAGATGATAGATAGATAGATAGATGATAGATAGATGATAGATAGAGAGATGATAGATAGATACGGAGAATAACACCACCAAGATTTTCAACAGTGAAACCAAGAGAGAGGCTCAGAGAACAAGAGAGATGCCAGAAGAGCCATGCTGACCTACAAACACCACATCCTTCTGTTTGGTCCAGATGTTTGCACTCAATCAGAAACCTTGGTTTCTGCTCCACAATTCTCTGTTCTTGCTGTCTGCAACCTTTGTCCAGTTTCTTCAAAGATAATACAGCTATCTGAGTAGATATAGACCTTATACATATTTCATTGATTAAGCAAACATTTATTATTCACTAACTTGTAGGAGGCCCTGTGATGATGGGTTAGTATCCACAAGTAAACAGATATCGCCTTCAAATTAGGATAATTAAAGGAGGTTTAAGAAAGGGACTGTTTATGCAGGGGCAGGTGGGGACCGCAAGGAATAGTGCATCAGTGGGCTGTTACTTCCTGGAGCCTGGAGGGCCGGAGGGAGATGTGGTTGCAGAATCCAGAAGGGGAGTCTGACAGACAAGCCTGGCTTTAGAGAAGTGATGACCCCACTTAAGGGACCAAGCAACCCTGCAGGGAGGGAGCCCAGGCTTCTGCTGCTCACTCTCCTCCCTTCCTCTTCTCTTTCTTTCCCCTTCCTCTCACCTTCCCTGCTATTTCCTGCCAGAGTCCTCATTACCCATACCCACCTGGAAGCCAGGTGGCAAGGAGGCCGGTGGATGCGGTTGAAACAGGTTGGCCCCAGCTGCAGAGAGCAGAGTGAAGAAAGGAAGAGAGCAGATCTGCGGAGACAACATTAGAGGTCTCCGTCCCCTCTGGGAAGCGATAATGCACTTTTCGCAATCATTCGTTACTTTTAGGCCATTATGATATCATAACAAAAATTAGTTAAGGACGAGGGCCTACGCACTCCCTTCTCTTCCTGGAGCTGGTAGAGACTTTCAAGAACATTTAGTTTAAATCATTATATAGTTAAGGAAACTGAAACCCAGAAAGCTGAAATCACCGGCCAAAGTCACACACCTAGTTACAGGCCCTGCTCTCCCAGCAGCAGGAACGGCAGATATGAGCACGTGGCCACCACTCCTACTTCCCTGACTGTGACAGACATTGCTGCTCGATCAAGGCAGAAGAAGCTGCATCAGTGTCAACACGGACCTTCCAGGAGTGCTCTCAGTTGAGCAGTACCAGTAGTCAACATGCTTGCCATCTCCACACTGCACTGTCTCATCCCTGTAAATGTCTCTTAGAGGTTTTTCTTTCCGGCCATGCCACACAGTTTGTGGGATCTTAGTTCCCTGACCAGGGATTGAACCCATGCCGCCTGCAGTGGAAGTGCAGAGTGCTAACCACTGGACCGCCAGGGAATTCCCAATGTTTCTTAGTTTTGATTCCTGACAAAAACTAAACTTTCATTCTCAGGGCCCCATAGTATGTGGTCAGAATAGAGGAGAAATGATGGTTTGAATTAACTCAGTGTTTTCCACCCCAGTTTTTGCCTTAGTTGACAAATTTTGCTTTGTTCAGCAACAGGTTCTCATTTAGCTCAATTTATCAAGGCTTCTCTAAGCCTTTGTTAGATACTCAGCACTGTGCTGGCTGCTACGGAGACCAAAGGGAGGGAAGCTGGGTTTGTTGCCCTCAACTGTTTAGTTAAATTCAGGGGAAATGCACCCATGCCTCTCCCTCACATGGGACTGACCCTGGGGTTATTCCTCCCAGCCGCCTCCTGTGACCTCAGACTCAGGAGCGCTCTGCCTTCTCCCCCTGCACATG
This sequence comes from Hippopotamus amphibius kiboko, assembly GCF_030028045.1. Lineage (NCBI taxonomy): Eukaryota > Metazoa > Chordata > Mammalia > Artiodactyla > Hippopotamidae > Hippopotamus > Hippopotamus amphibius. The sequence goes on from NC_080191.1 coordinate 61,565,898, forward strand.
GGCGGCACACACTCTTCACAGCCCTCCCACCTGGCCCTACGTCGGCATGGCTTCCCGGCCACCCACCTCCCTAACAAGACCCCAGTAAGCCCCACCCCACTACCACGTCCATGGAAGGTTTGGAAATTTATGGATTTGCCTCAAGATGAAAAAGTGGGACAGTTCACAGATGGATCTCGAAAGCTTTGTGTGGGAGCTGGTCTTGCCCTAATAAAATGAGATTCCTTCAGGACTGAATGTGCATGGCCAGCTGTTCCCGGGCTCTACATGCTCACCCTGGCCCAGGACTTCGTGGCATCCAGCTGCAGACCTAGGGCCATGTCGGGAGAGTGGATGCAAATTAACTTGTGCTCTCAGCACATGGTGATGTTTAGAAACAATGTTGGGCTTTCTTCACCCTTCAGTGTTTATCCATCCTTTCTTTAATTCTACAAACTTTCCATGACAGCATGTACTGGCGAGTGTGAATGAATAACAAACACATAGAGTTCATGCCCATCTCAGAGTTCACACTCTATCTTAAAACAGTACTTGAAAAGCTGTACTTTTTTTTCGAAGCTACGGGAAGTAATATCTAAGTGATGGATATTTTATGTCATCTGTCATCTCTATTGTTCTATGTCCGTGTGAAGCACAGCTGCTTTGAGACTCTCTAAATTCCAACATTTCTGGGCTGCTTCGTTGTATAGGAAATATTTATTTGGTGACCAATGCTCTGTTCTGCTTTTGATGCTTAATCGGAAAATGTGGTCTCTCCTTTGGGCATGTTCTAGTTAATGAAAAACAAATGGTGGTCTGAGAGGTACAAAGTTGTTGACCACTCCAGAAGATTTTCTTGGTATAAATTCATGGCTTTGTCTGTAGTTAGGATATTTCTGAGCTAATCTGCAATGACTGAGTTGGAAAATAGCTTGTAATCTGCTTCACAGTTCAAATACAAGGTGAATATCATTAATACAGCTATCCATACATCTATAATAGCCAATTGTAATAAATCATCACTAAGTTCCAGAGACCTTTCCAACTACAGTTCATTCTTTGTTTTCATTTTTTGTTTTTAAACCATTTTATTGAGCTACAGTTAACATCAAAAAGCTGTATATAATTATTATATAAAACTTAATGGGTTTGAAGATAAGTCTACAATTGTGAAATCAGCACCACAATCTATGCCACAAACATTTCGATCACCTACAAAAGTTTCCTCCCACTCTCTTTTTTTAATTATTATTTTTGTGTGTGATAAGGACACAGTGTAAAATCTACCCTCTCTTCAAATTTTTAAGTATATAATACAGTGTTAACTATATCCATCATGCTGTACAGTGGTCTCTATGACTGATTCATCTTGCATAATTGAAACTTTGTGCCCTTTGACATCTTCATTCTCCCCTCTCCCAGTCCCTGGCAACCATCTTCTATGAGGTTGACTATTTTAGATTCCTCGTATAAGTGGAATCATTAGTATAGGTTTATTTCACGCAGCGTAATGTCCGCTGGGTTCAAACATGTTGTCATAAATGGCGGGATTTCCTTCTTTTTTTTTTCTTAAGAACTTTTATTGAGATACAATTGACATACAATAAACTGCATATATTTAAAGTGTACAATTTGATGTTTTTTTTCTTATTAGTAATGTATAGATGGCAATCCCAATCTGCATTGCCTTCTTTTTTTAGGCTGAATAATATTCCTGTGTGAGAGTGTGTGTATGTATAATGTGCTTTTAGTCACTTAAAATTTTTTCTGTTCAGTAGAATTCACTCTTTGTAGTGTACGTCTCTGTGAATCTTGACAAATTCATATAGTCATGTAACCACCAATATAATTAAATTCCATCACCCCCCAAATTCCTTTTCCCCACAGCCAGCCCTGTCACCAACTGACCTGTTTTCCATCTCTATAATTTCACCTTTTCCAGAATGTCATGTAAAAGGGACCATACAGATTTCTGAGCCTGCCTTCACTCTGTGTGAGCTTAATGCCTTGGAGATTTGTACCTGCTGTTGCCACGTAGAGAGTTCGTTCCCTTTGCTTCCTGAGTACTGTTCCATCATATAAATGTGCCACAGTGTGATTATTCATTTACCAGATGGAAGGACGTTTGAGTAGTTTCTGATTTGGGGTTATTGTAAATAAAGCTGGTATAAATTTTCGTGTACAGGACTTTGTGTGAACATAAGCTTTTATTTCTCCAGGAGTGGACTTTCTTTGTCATATGCTAAGTGTGTGTGTGTTTAACTTTGCAAGAAACTGTCAGGATGCTTTCCAAAGTGAAGTACCATTTGCATTCTTACCAGTAATGTGTGTGAGAGTTTCAGTTACCCTACATCTCTGTCAGCACCTGGGTTTGTCCATTTAAAAACTTTAGCCATTCTAAGAAATATGGAGTGATGTCTCATTGTCACTTTAACTTTCGTTTCCCTATTGACTAATGACGTTAACCGTCTTTTCATGTGCTATCCAGGTATCACCAAAGTGAAGTGTCTTTTAAAATATTTTGTCTATTTCTTTTAATTGGGTGGTTTGTTTACTTATTTTTGAATTATAAACTGTTCTATATAGTCTGGAAATGATGATTTTGTCAGATACATGATTAACATATATTTTCTTCAGTGTATGGCTTGACTTTTTACTTTTCTTAACAGTATTTTCTATATAGCATATTTTAAATTTTGCTGGTTTAGCTTATCAGGTTTTTTCTTTTATGAATTGTGATTTTAGTGAAATAAGAAATTATAAAGACTTCTTTTTATGTTTTCTTCTAGAAGTTTTATAACTTTAGCTGTTAGTTGTAGGTCTATAATCTATTGTGAGTTAATTTTTGTGTAAGATCTGAGGTATAGGTTGATGTTTTTTTTTCTTTCTTTCTTTTTTTTTTTTGCATATGCAGTGATATTCTAAAACTATTTGTTGAAAAGACAAGCCTTTCTCCATCTGATTGCCTTTGCTGAAAATCAGTTTATCATGTATATGTGGGTCTGTTTATGGACTCTATGTTCTGTTCCATTGGTTTACCTTTATGTCAATACCATAGTCTTTTTTTTTTTTTCTTCTTCTTTTTTTTGTAGCTTTACAATAAGTCTTGAACTCAGGTGATATGAGTTATCCAACTTTGCTCTTCTTTTGCAAAATTATTTTGGCTATTCAAGTTCTTTTGCCTTTCCATAGAAATTTTAGAATCAGCTTGTCAATTCCTACCAAAAAAAATGTATTGTGGGACTTTGATTAGCATTACATTGAATCTGTGGCAAATTTGTGAAGAATTTATATCTTAACAGTACTGAGTCTCCCAATCCATGAATTTGATATATCTTTTGATTTATATAGATCTTATTTGATTTCTATCATCAGTGTTTTTAGTTTCCAGGATACAGAACTTGTGTATATTTTGTTGGACTTATGTCTACATAGTTCACATTTTTTTGGCAATACTATAAATGGTACTTAACAAAATTTATTTCCAACTGTTTATTGCTAGTATATACAATTACAATGTATTTTGTATGCCAGCCTTGTGTCCTCAATCATGCTAAACACACTTAGTTTTAGGACACTTTTTGTTGTCATCTTGGGACATTCTACGTAGGCAATCATATCATCTGTGAATAGAGACAGGTTTATTTCTTTCCAATATATATGCACCTTATTTCTTTTTCTTACCTATCACTCTGCTAGGACCTCCAGTGTGATATTGAATAGGAATGGTGAAAGACGACATCTTTGCCTTGTTCCTGATTTTAGGAGGAAAGCATTTGGTCTTTCACCACTAAGTATGATGTTAGCTATAAGCTTTTCTTGTAGATTCCCTTTATCTTGTACTTACTCTCTCTTTTTTTTTTTAAATTTTATTTATTTATTTATTATTTTGGGGGGGTACTACTTACTCCCTTTTATTTCTAGTTTCTTTTGAAATATTGTCATTAATGGACATTGAATTTTGTCTATCTATTGAGATAGTTTTTATTATTTTATCTATTGATATAGTGAATTATATCATTAGATTTCAAATATCCAACTGATCTTGCATTCCTGGGATAAACTGCATTTGGCCATGATGTAGTATTATTATTATTTTAATATATTGTTAATTTCAATTTTTTCTAGTATTTTTGTTGAGCATTCTTGCAAATATGTTCCTGAGAGAAAATAAAAAGTACAACTATTCTTATCTGACGAACAGTCTACCCTTAGTTCTCTGCTCTCTGAGAGCCAACCACTGTTCCTAAATGCAGTCTGTTTCCTGTATCTGTTGCCATGTTATGGTGGATAAAACCCCTGCATTGTTATGGGCTCATTAATCACCCAGAACCATTGCTCATATGCTTAGGTTTTGATTAAAATCCCAAGTGCATTTGCACAGCCTCTTTCTGCAATTTTGAATGCCAACAACTTAGAAATAGAAACTTGGTCCCTACATCAATGGTCCATCTATATCTCACAACTAACATTTTATTCAGTTGGTGCCAAGAAGACTGTCTTTTCCTCATGAAAAAAAGCAGAAGTCACATTTTTGCAGCTGGCAAATGACAAAAATCTTAATTTAGTCTGAAATCCTAACCTCACTAATTTTTAGTGGCCTCTGATCTGAGCCAATAGGGCAGCCCTCAGCTCAGAAAAGATTCATACATAGAGTTCATCTTCCTTGGTTTCTGCTGTGATAACCAGTGTAAAGCAAATATCTCTAGATTCACTCCCCCCTGCAAAAGCCACCAGGATCCTCTAAGGCTTTTCTAAATGTCTTATTACATATTGCTGATAGAACCTCCTTAAAGAAGATCACCTGAATTTTGCTGTCATCATAGAACGACTTCTTAAATTTCTTAAATGTGGAAATAAAATATATATACATAAGATAGGAATTATGAAGTTATACATATCTATTTCGATATAAAAATCAAGTTAGTTGTAGTGTCTTTTTGGAGGAAAGGCCTCCATGAGTGAATACTGCTTGTATAACTTTTTCAGCATTGTACACCCAGCACACAGCCAGGCCTGAGTGCTGGGAGAATTTCCCAGGAACTTAATGATGCCCTCTTAGGGTGTCTGTAAAAACTGTTGCACAACACATGCACTGGACTGCTATAATCACACACGCAACGGTGTATAGGCTGCACACTGAGTGAGAATGTGAAAAGATCTAAAAAGACTTTTGAGAACTCAGCCTCTTGCTTTCTACTAGTTTCCCCGTATTTCAAATAATCAAAACCTGTTGCCAAATGTGAAATAAAATCAAACTGTTAACTTTCACTTACACAAGAAGATACAAAGTACTTTGCTTATTAAACGTACCAAGTTACTCAAATGCCACAGAACCACCATCTGCTTATGTCTTTTCTGCTGACCACACTCCAGGGCCCCTGCACCTACAGGGGCTAAGTGAGAGACAGGACCTTCCAAATGGAGGCGATGCAAGGAAAATCTTAAATCTCATCAACTCCAAAGTTTCTTTTCTCTTTTGGAGTGAGGAGAATGTTCAGGTATAATAAAGCAGTGAGAATCTTCATAAAAGGCTGCCGATTAAAAAAAAAGGTAAGGAAAGAGGGTGAGTAGGAGGATTCTGGTCACTGAGATGTTTTCCTCTGAGTTGGGTCTGTGGCTGTAAAAGTTGACGTGGATGGGTCAACAGCACGTAAGGTTGTATGACTCTCACAGAAAAGTGTCCACAGCATCTAGAGCTTTTGTTACGAACACTATTTCCCTTATTCAAGAGGACAATGGCCATCACTGTGGCTCTTCCCAAATATTCTGTTCTGCTCTTTCCAAGCACTGGGTAGGACTGCAATTCCCTGTGCTTCCAGCAGCAGTGATGTGTACCACCTCCAAGCAGAAGCACTGAATTTCCTGCGTGAGGCACTTCTTTTCCAGCTTTGAAGATCATAAAGGCAAGTGTTGCCATGGACCCTTGATCATCCCGGATTCTGAGTGGCCACAGTGAACAGAGGTTTTCCAACTCATACTGTGCAAGAGCAAAGGATCTGGGCTTCCCTGGTGGCGCAGTGGTTAAGCATCCTCCTGTCAATACAGGGGACATGGGTTCAATCCCTGGGCTGGGAAGGTCCCACAGACCATGGAGCAACTAAGCCTGTGAGCCACAACTAATGAGCCCATGTGCCACAACTACTGAAGCCCATGCACCTAGAGCCCATGCTCCATAAGAGAAGCCACCACAATGAGAGACCCACGCACAATAACAAAGAGTAGCCCCCACTTGCCACAACTAGAGAAAGCCCATGAACAGCAACAAAGACCCAACACAGCCAAAAATAAATAAATAATAAACAGATAATAAAATAAATCTTAAAAAAAAAAGAGCGAAGGAGCCACACCTGTTGTGTTTCTCCTGTAATGTGGAGGTTATTTGTTAGCCCAGCCGAGATTTGTCTTTGAGTTCCTTACAAATTCAGGTCAAAATACATGTGATGGGGTAATATTTTGGAAATATTAGGTTTTTTTTCTTCCCCTGTTTCCCCCTCCATGTCACTGCTAGTGCTTCCGTATTCGTTGTCCCAGGAGGGGACGTGGTGGTGTGAAGAGCAGATATTCATTCATTTATTCAGATATTAACTTATTTCATAATTACTTGTTGAGTGCGTGCCTGACATAGACCTCAGTTCTGAAGATCAGCTGTGAATAAAGGAGCCTGTGCTCCCTCCTGGCTTCGCGTTTCCAGCATCTCTGTTGGGAATCGGAGAGTTCAAGCATCCACAAGATATTGACTAGCAGGAGCTTTGAGAAGAATGTGGCTGGTCTTCTCCTTTCCCTGGACAGTGGTTCTGTACCCTGCCTTCTGGCAAGGCAGCAAAGCCTGGGGGAAATCGGAAGAATATGAGGGGGCATCTATGTGGTGGCCCCACTAGAGCCCTGCCCAAGTGGCTAGATCTTGGGGAGGGACCAGCAAACCCAGGCAGACAAGGTGAGTCTCATCAAGGTTCCCAAGCCAGAAGCAGATTTATCCCTGTGCTCCAGATTGAGAGAGAGAAGGAACAGCCAGGCCCCTGAGTCTGCGAGAGGCCAGTCAACAGGACCTGCACAGATTGAGGACCACAGACCTGATGGGCAGAGGGAGATCTCAGCAGATGCCTGCTTGAACAGACACCATTGAGCTAACGTGTCCCCTGTCTCCTCCCACACACATGGTGGCTTGGCTCAATGTACGCCCCACAGAACTTACACAGCCGCAGAGAAAGGGGAGAGGCATCCAATGAGCTGAGATTCAGTTTTTGCTGCCCAGTGAGATCAGGGCAGCAAGGCTCAGAATCAAATGTGCGTTTTTGGTCACATAGTGGCTGAGATTTATAACTAGTAGGCACAAATAAGACTTTTTCCTGGAAAGAGTCTGTACTTGAAACCCATGCTGAAGACCAGCAAAACGATTTTAACAGTCTTGCAAGTAAAAGTAAGTCATCAAGGCTCAGCCTGCCTCTGACCTGGCAGAAGACGTGCCTCAGCCTGTCGGGGCTCCACTGCAGGGAGGAGGGGACACAGGCTTCTCCATCGGCCCTGTGCCACCACGCCCCCTGGGCTTCTCTCCTCCTCTGTGGCCGCACCTCTTCTGCCCTTTGCTGACGTCCCCTCTTCACATGAGCTGGGAAAGCCCAGACTGCCCCCAAGGTCAGCCCTAGACCCACCTCTCTTGTCACACCCTGCAATGGACAGACTATTTTTGTCCCCCCAGAATGCATATGCTGAAGCCCTAATCCCAGTATGGTGGCAACAGGAGGTGGGGCCTTTGGGAGGTGATTAGGTGATGAAGGTGGACCCTCCTCAGAAGAGACAGCAGAGAGCTCACTCTCTCCCTGCTGTGTGAGGACACACCCAGAAGATTGCCATCTGCGAGGCAGGAAGGGCGCTCTCGCCAGAACCCAAACATGCTGGCCTCCTGCTCTGGTACTTCCAACCTCCAGAAACATAAGAAATAAATGTCTGTTGTTTAGGCCACCCAGTTTCTGTTATTTGTCACTGTGACTCAAACACTTCCTACACTATTTTCAGTTTTGCACTGAGAATGGGATGCTGTGGAGGAGAGCTGAGAGCAAAGCTCCCTGGGAAGGACAGTTAACTCATAAATAACAGCACTGAAAAATAGCACCCAGTCTCATGATGTTTGCAAATTTCTGGGGAGTTGACTCCCTTGTGTGATCTAATTCATTCTTGTTTTCAATCGTTCTTTTAAAAATGTTCACAAATCAATCTTCCATGATCTCCATTACCTACATCCCCATTTTTCATGACTACTGATAACTCAGCAGCCAAAGACAGTACAATTACACAAAATATATTTACTTTTGTTTAGATTTAATTTTGTTCCAAGACGCTAAGCTTTGATACCCTACAGATTAAAAAAAAATTGGAAACCATGGGTCAATTTAAATTAACTGGTTGAGAGATATTCTCAAATGAAATCTAGAATATTTTTATTTTTAAGTATTACTGAAAATATTTTTGGCCTCTGAGTATATATGCGTTCTCCACTGAGTATTCACATTGATGAAGCATTTAACTCAGTTTGATTCAATTTGATTTTATTCGGTTCAACTTAGCTCAATTCCATCATGCTTATTGATATTTATTAGCACCTACATTTACACATAGCAATTTGCTAGGCATTTCAGTCATGGTCCCTAAATTTGAAAATTCATCATCTAATTGGGAAAGGGAACTACTCCAAGATAACTTGTAAGCCAAAGCATAGTAATCAGAAGAGGGTAGGGATGGCAAAGATGAAGCAGTCATACCACACTTTCCTCCTGTGTCCATGGCAGACATTACTAATCATTGCTGCATTATCTCTGTGGCCAGTGGTGACCTCAAGATTTTTCTCAATCAGTCACGATCAGTTGATCTGTATTGGTATGTTAACTAACCTCTTATCTATCCCTAGAATAAATTATATAAGTGCTCAGATGGATTCCAAATTGGAGAATTTCATTTGGGTTTGTGCCTGAAAGTTTTTTGTTTAAGAAAATAAAGTACCTTGGTAATTACAAGGATTTGTTGTTCAAGAATGAATTAGAACAACATGAATTTTTTTTAAGCTCTTTATTGGAATATAATTGCTTTACACTCTTGTACCAGCTTATGAGGTACACCAAAGTCAATCAGCTCTATTTATACACATATCCGCATACCCCCTCCCTCCCACGACTCCCCCCTACCCTCCCCGTCCCAGCCCTCTAAGGCATCACCCATCATCCAGTTGATCTCCCTTTGTTACACAGCAACTTCCCACTGGCTATCTATTTTACAATTGGTAGTATATATATGTCTATGCTACTCTCTCACTTCATCCCAACTTCCCCTTCGCCCCCTGCCCCCCCAACCTCGTGTCCTCCAGTCCATTCTCTGCACCTGCATCCTTATTCTTGTCTTATCACTAGGTTCATCGGTACCATTTTTTTTTTTTTTTTTAGATTCCATATATATAAGTTAGCATACAATATTTGTTTTTCTCTTTCTGGCTTACTTCACTCTGTATAACTGACTCTAGGTCTATCCACCTCATTACATATAGCTCCATCTCATTCCTTTTTATAGCTGAGTAATATTCCATTGTATATATGTGCCACATCTTCTTTACCCATTCATTTGTTGATGGGCATTTAGGTGGCTTCCATGTCCTGGCTATTGTAAATAGTACTGCAATAAACATTACAGTACATGTTTCTTTTTGGATTATGGTTTTCTCTGGGTATAAGCCCAGGAATGGGATTACTGGATCATATGGTAGTTCCATTTTTCGTTTTTTAAGGAACCTCCAAACTGTTTCCTATAGTGGCTGTACCAACTTACATTCCCACCAACAGGGCAGGAGAGTTCCCTTTTCTCCACACCCTCTCCAACATTTGTTGTTTCTAGATTTTTTGATGATGGCCATTCTCACCGGTGTGAGGTGATACCTCATTGTGGCTTTGACTTGCATTTCTCTAATGATGAGTGATGTTGAGCATCTTTTCATGTGTTTGTTGGCCATCTGTATGTCTTCTTTGGAGAAATGTCTATTTAGGTCTTCTGCCCATTTGTGGATTGGGTTATTTGCTTTTTTGGTATTAAGCTGCACAAACTGCTTGTATATTTTGGAGATTAATCCTTTGTCCATTGCTTCATTGGCAAGTATTTTCTCCCACTCTGAGGGCTGCCTTCTTGTCTTGTATATGGTTTCTTTCACTGTGCAAAAGCTTTTAAGTTTCATTAGGTCCCATTTGTTTATTCTTTATTTCCATTATTCTAGAAGGTGGGTCAAAAAGGATCTTGCTTTGATATATGTCATAGAGTGTTCTGCCTATGTTTTCCTCTAGGAGTTTTATAGTGTTTGACCTTACATTTAGGTCTTTAATCCATTTTAAGTTTATTTTTGTGTGTGGTGTTAGGAAGTGTTCTAATGTCATTCTTTTACATGTTGCTGTCCAATTTTCCCAGCACCACTTATTGAAGAGGCTGTCTTTTTTCCATTGTATATTTGTGCCTCCTTTGTCAAAGATAAGGTGCCCATATGTGTGGTGGTTTACCTCTGAGTTCTCTATTCGATTCCATTGATCTTCCTTTCTATTTTTGTGCCAGTACCATACTGTCTTGATCACTGAGGCCTTGTAGTATAGTTTGAAGTCAGGAAACCTGATTCCACCAACTCCATCTTTCCTTCTCAAGATTGCTTTGCCTATTCTGGGTCTTTTGCGTTTCCATACAAGTCATGAGATTTCTTGTTCTAGTTCTGTGAAAAATGCCATTGGTAATTTGATTGGGATTGTGTTGAATCTGTAAATTGCTTTGGGTAGGACAGTCATTTTCACAATGTTGATTCTTCCAATCCAAGAATATGGTATGTCCCTGCATCTGTTTGTGTCATCTTTGATTTCTTTCATCAGTGTCTCCTAGTTTTCTGCATACAGATCTTTTGCCTCCTTAGGCAGGTTTATTCCTAGGTATTTTGTTCTTTTTGTTGCAGTGGTAAATGGGAGAGTTTCCTTAATTTCTCTTTCTGCTCTTTCGTTGTTAGTATATAGGAATGCAAGAGATTTCTGTGCATTAATTTTGTATCCTGCTACTTTACTAAACTCATCAATTAGTGCTAGCAGTTTTCTGGTAGAGTCTTTAGGGTTTTCTATATATAATATCATGTCATCTGCAAAGAGTGACAATTTTACTTCTTTTCCACTTTGGATTCCTTTTATTTCATTTTCTTCCCTGATTGCTGTGGCTAAAACTTCCAAAACTATGTTGAATAATAATGGTGAGAGTGGACACCCTTGTCTTGTTCCTGTTCTTAGAGGGAATGCTTTCAGTTGTTCACCATTTATAACGATGTTGGCTTTTGGTTTCTCATATATGGCTTTTATTATGTTGAGGTAATTTCCCTCTATGCCCATTTTCTAGAGAGTTTTTATCATAAATGGATGTTGAACTTTGTCAAAAGCTTTTTCTGCATCATCTATTGAGATGATCATGTGGTTTTTATCCTTCAATTTGTTGATCTGATGTATCACATTGATTGATTTGCGTATATTGAAGAATCCTTGCATCCCAGGGATAAACCCCACTTGATCATGCTGTATGATTTTTTTAATGTGCTGTTGGATTCTGTTAGCTAGTATTTTGTTGAGGACTTTTGCATCTATATTCATCAGTGCTATTGGCCTGTAATTTTCTTTTTTTGTGACATCTTTGCCTGGTTTTGGTATCAGGGTGATGGTGGCCTCGTAGAATGAGTTTGGGAGTGTTCCTCCTTCTGCTATATTTTGGAGGAGTTTGAGAAGGATAGGTGTTAGCTCTTCTCTAAATGTTTGATAGAATTCGCGCGTGAATCCATCTGGCCCTGGGCTTTTGTTTGTTGGGAGACTGTGAATTACAGTCTCAATTTCTGTACTTGTGATTGGTCTGTTCATATTTTCTATTTCTTCCTGGTTAAGTCTTGGAAGATTGTATTTTTCTAAGAATTTACCCATTTCTTCTAGGTTATCCAATTTATTGGTATATAGTTGCTTGTAGTAGTCTCTCATGATCTTTTGTATTTCTGTGGTGTCAGTTGTTACTTCTCCTTTTTCATTTCTAATTCTGCTGATTTGCATCTTCTCCCTTTTTTTCCTGAAGAGTCTGGCTAATGGTTTATCAATTTTGTTTATCTTCTCAAAGAATCAGCTTTTAGTTTCATTAATCTTTGCTATTGTTTCCTTCCTTCCTTTTTCATTTATTTCTGATCTGATCTTTATGATTTCTTCTGCTCACTTTGGGGTTTTTTTGTTCTTCTTTCTCTAATTGTTTTAGGTGTAAGGTTAGGTTGTTTATTCAATATTTTTCTTGTTTCTTAAGGTAGGACTGTATTGCTATAAACTTCCCTCTTAGAACTGCTTTTGCTGCGTCCCATAGGTTTTGGGTTGTTGTGTTTTCATTGTCATTTGTTTCTATATATTTTTTGATTTCCTTTTTGATTTCTTGGTTGTTTAATAGCGTATTGTTTACCCTCCATGTGTTTGTATTTTTTACAGTTTTTTTCCTGCAATTGATATCTAGTCTCATGGCGTGGTGGTCAGAGAAGATGCTTGATATGATTTCAATTTTCTTGAATTTACCAAGGCTTGATTTGTGACCCAAGATGTGATCTATCCTGGAGAGTGTTCCATGTGCACTTGAGAAGTGTATTCTGTCGTTTTTGGATGGAATGTCCTATAAATATCAATTAAGTCGACATGGTCTAAAGTGTCATTTAAAGCTTGTGTGTCCTTATTTATTTTCTGTTGGGATGATCTGTCCATTAATGTAAGTGGGGTGTTAAAGTCTCCTACAATTATTGTGTTACTGTTGATTTCCCCTTTTATGGCTGTTAGCATTTGCCTTATGTATTGAGGTGCTCCTATGTTGGGTGCATAGATATTTACAATTGTTATATGTTCTTCTCGAATGGATCCCTTGATCATTATGTAGTGTCCTTCCTTGTCTCTTGTAATAGTCTTTACTTTGAAATCTAATTTGTCTGATATGAGTATTGCTATTCCAGCTTTCTTTTGACTTCCATTCACATGGAATATCTTTTTCCATCCCTTTACTTTCAGTCTATATGTATCCCTTGGTCTGAAGTGGGTTTCTTGTAGGCAGCATATAGAAGGGTCTTGTTTTGTATCCATTCAGCCAGTCTGTATCTTTTGGTTGGAGTATTTAATCCATTTACATTTAAGGTGATTATTGACATGTATGTTCCTAGTACTATTTTCTTAATTATTTGGGGTTTGTTTTTGTAAGTCTTTTCCTTCTCTTGTGTTTCCTACTTAGAGAAGTTCCTTTAGCACTTGTTGTAAGGCTGGTTTGGTGGTGCTGAATTCTCTTAACTTTTGCTTGTCTTTAAAGCTTTTGATTTCTCCATCAAATCTGAATGAGATTCTTGCTGGGTAGAGTATTCTTGGCCATAGGTTTTTCTCTTTCAGGACTTCCAGTATATCCTGCCACTCCCTTCTGGCCTGCAGAGTTTCTGCAGAAAGGTCAGCTGTTATCCTTATGGGTTTTCTCTTATATGTTATTTGTTGCTTTTCTCTTGCTGCATTTAATATTTTTTCTTTGTGCTGAATTTCTGTTAGTTTGATTAATATGTGCCTCGGTGTATTTCTCCTTGGGTTTATTCTGTGTGGGACTCTCTGTGCTTCTTGGACTTGGTTAATTATTTTCTTTCCCATGTTGGGGAAGTTTTCCACTACAACCTCTTCGAATATGTTCTCAGACCCTTTCTTTTTTTCTTCATCTTCTGGGATGCCTATGATTCAGCTGTTGGTGTGCTTAATGTTGTCACCAAGGTCTCTGAGACTGTCTTCCATTCTTTTTATTCTTTTTTCTTTTTCTGTCTTCCAACTCACTTATTCATTCTTCTGCCTCTGTTATTCTGCTGTTTATGCCATCTAGAGTATTTTTAATTTCAGTTATTTTGTTGTCCATTACTGTTTGTTTGCTCTTTAGTTCTTCTGAGTCCTTATTAACTGTTTCTTGTATTGTCTCTATTTTGTTATCAAGATTTTGTATCATCTTTACTATCATTACTCTGAAATCTTTTTCAGGCATTTTTCCTATTTCCTCTTCATTTATTTGGTCTTGTGGGGTTTTTTTCCTGCTCCTTTGCCTGCATGGTGTTTCTTTGTTTTCTCACAGTAGTCCAAACTTCAGAGGTTGCTTGTCCTGGCAATAAAGGGGTTTAAAGAAGACTGTCCAAGCCCCAGACTAATGGCAGAGTGTTGAGTCAAACAAATACTATGTCAAGGAAACACATACATATATAAGACATACAAATACTGAATCCAATAGAACATAAGGCACTAGAAAGACCTGACAGAAGAACCCCAGTATGCTATCAGACAATCAAAGAGAAAACCAACAGAAATTCAAAACCCAAACAGAACAAAACAGAAACAAAATCAAAAACAAACAAACAAATAACACCACACACACACATAAACACAAATCCAGGGAGATACTGAAAGCTAGGATCAAATATAATAAAGAGCTAGAGTACCACCAGACTGACTGAAGATTCTCAGAATGAAATCAGACAATTACACCTAGAACTAAGACAAAGACAAAAACCTAATAATAAAAACCAAAGCAGTGTGTCATCTGGAGAATAAAGCAAGGAAACAGAGCAGACCGATAATATTGCTTATAAGTATATTAAAATAAAATAAACTAAAAAAGGATAGAAGACAGGGCAACAGAAGAGCATAGTGTGACTGGAAATATGAAAAGAAAAAGAAAGAAATAGAAATATATAAAAGATAGAGATGAAAAGAAGGTAGGAGAGATACAGTCAGCACTACAAAAAACTTAGCTAGAAATAGGAATATACAAAAAGGCTAAAAATAAAAATAGAATTAAAAATAGAATAAAAAATATGTTATAAAACGTGTAAATCCCTTAGGACTAAGATTGTAATTAATTAAAAAAGAAAAAAGAAAAAAACAAACAAACACCCAGAATGGACCAGATCAATAGGATTAATACTAATATTTCTGTTTCCTTGGGGTCTCCACTGTAAGTGTCCTTCTACCCATCTCGGGCTTTTTGTATAATTCTGCAACCAGCAGAGCTCCCTTTATCGTCTGTCTGTAAGCACTGGTGTGTGGGGAAAGAGAGGGTACAATAGTGGTTCCTTCCCCTGGGAGTGAGTGAGCAGTGGTGCCCTGCCTGGGTCACAGTGGTTCAGTAGGTCATGGTGGTGCCTGTTGCAGAGGGACACCGGCGGCTCAGGTGTAAACAGAATGTCTCCAGAGCTGGGTCACTCTGCAGGCTTTTGGCTCTCGGCTGCAGGCACTCTAGGCCAGCCCCGCCTGGGGGCCTTTGTTATCCCTGAGTGCATTAGCTAGGCCCACAGGGGTCCTTCCTCTGTCCGTGGCAGGCACCGAGAGAGAGGCTATGCCCATGGCTCCTCCCCGCTGCTTGTGAGTCAGCAGTATTCAGCTGCCACTATGGCCATGCCGCTTTCTGTGGTAGGCACTCTCTGCTGTGGATTTCTTCCCTCCTGTCCTCTCAGTCCCTCTCCCCACTGCCAACAATGTTTCTCACCCTGAACCAGTTCTACAGTTCCCACGCTCCAGCTCCCAGACCCCCTGTTCAGCTGTGAATCATCGTCTCAGTCCAGGCACACTGAGCTGTGGTGCAGACCCTCCGTGTGTTTCTCACTCTTTCCCATCTGCCACAGCTCAGCTGCTTCACCCTCTTTGAACAGTCCTAAATGCCTCCCTTCTGACCCAGAGAAATTCCCCATAGGAGAAGGGGTTTCCCCATCAGATAAGGGATGTTTCCTTGAATTCAGCAATCTCCTCTCTGTTTCAGATCCCCCACCTTAGGGTGTGGGACCCATCCCTTTCCTTTCTTCTCCTCCTCTTTCTCCATTTTTATTTTTTCCCTCTGTCCTACCCGGTTATGTCAGGATCTTTGCAGTCATTTCTGGTGTTTGAGGTCATTTGCTGGTGTTCAGCTGGTTCTTTGTGGGAATTATTGCATCTTTTGGTGTATTCCTGACGCATCTGTGGAGAGGGATGCATTCCACATCCTTCTACTTTGCTGCCATCTTTTCCTAGAACAACATGAATTTTTACTGAATTTTTCCATCAATTCACAGCGTGAGTTTATGCAATATTGCAAAGAAGCACTTGAGAGATTAATCAGAGAGCTTTGAAATCTGAAATTGAGATTAAAATTTCAAAATCTGCAAACTGTATTGAGACCCAGAAGCACAAGTTTTCACTGTACTTTACCGCTATTCAATTATGTGATCTTTGTGAATTCTCAATCCTTCAGTACATTTGAGTTTCTTGATTGGGCTGGGAAGCATGATGTTTTTAAAGCAATTTTTTCAAAATGATCTAAATTCAGCACTGTAATATAAGTAACATACAAATGCCACATTCCTGGTTGAAGCTGAGGCTTGGAGCCTGGGCCCTGACCCCTGTTATCTTTCCTTCGGCCTCTACCTTGAACTTATGGAAACCCCTGAAATATCTGCAAAGAACATCAGCAATTTGATGAACACATTTTGAAGACTCCTAGAAAAGAAATTCTTTAGATATTCTTCCAGCTCTATACATGTTAATGAGTGTAAATCAGCCAGATCTGGTTCAGTACAGTCGTGATAGCATTAATAAAATTAACAAACTCTGGAAATCATTTCTATCGAGGGAAAATTTGAGCAGATGGAGCAGATGGTCAATCCTCTGTGCTATTTAGGGCCACTCATCACTCACAAGGTCCCAGTTTGGGAACTTCTGTGCAGCTGTCTGATTGCTTTCCTATTACTTTGTTCCCTCTACCATGTGGCAGTGTGAGATCACCTCTGTGTATACAAAATGAGAGAAATGAATAAACTGTCAGTGGACTTGCAGGCCAGATTTTCAACTTCAGTCTATTTTTAGTGTTTTGACATTTTCTCCTTGACACCAGTTCAATGGCACATTAAAAACCTTTCCAAAGGCTGTGTTTATCATAAATACAGACTCATTGGATCCTGCACGTCATTGGGACGTGAAGGTCAGAATTAGAGCCTCTGAAATGTATTGTTTGGCTTCCACTTCTTTAATCGGATATATGTAAGAGTGAAAAAAATCATAAATGAGAAGCAGAATCTTTGATCTGTACTGGTAGCAGAATAGGTGTCTGGTGATTTGGCTCTTGCATTCTGGGGTCTAGAGTTTCTTAGGCTTTGATGGGAGTTTACAAGTTAGTAACACCAGACCATTCATGGATTCAGTCCTACTGGCTTTGAAGCTGGAGTCACACAAGGAGAAAAGGCAAATTAAATTATTTCACGCAATCCTGCTTTTTGACTGCTCACGTGTAAATAACTAAAGAGAATCGTGGAATATCTCTTCTGGGATAAACTTCCACAACAAATTTTCCAAGCTCTAATGTTCTAAAGAAACTGGCTCTATCATAGGGGAACCAGGGCCTCACACAGACACTAGCGAGCAGCAAAAAGAACTTGAAGAGAAATAAACTTGGGCAACATTGAACAGGACTAGAAGCTGATGTCAGTCCTTGAGATGGAGGTGATGAGACTTAGATTTTTTTTTTTAATGGGAACTGTCTTTAAAAGGGGAAGAGTGGAAGATAATCAGATGTGCTAGGAAGTGAAATTTGGAGCTGGGGCCTGTATTAGACTGATTCTTACCTGCATTTTCTTCTTCTGGTTTCCTCACCTGTCTGTTTACAGCTCTGGGGGCACGCGTGTCATCTTCCTAATGGACGGAGGCTTCAGTGGGCGTGGCCTCCCCTCCTGTCAGGGCTGGGCAGTGTCAGCTGTGCTCTTCGGAAGTACACCTTCCGGGGCCCCACCTCAAACCTCTGAATTAGGATTTCTGAAGGTGGCTCCTAGAAATAAGTAGATTTTTTAAAGAAAATCTGCAGCATTGCGTCCTCGGGGAAGCCTTCCCCGACTTTGCTGTAGCTTTGGCTGCAGTGCTGACTGTACATTTATTTGCATGATTATGTGTTAGTTTCTGCCTTCCTCATGCAATCAAAACTCTACAAGAGCAGAAACGGTGTCATTCTCACTCGCCATTGAATGCCAGGTTTTAGCACTGCACCAGGCACATCACAGCTACTGAATAAATATCTGTTGAATGAACAAGTAAATGAATAGGTAAATAGGTGAATGAATGAATGAATAGAGGGTTAGGGGAATGACTAGATGAGCAGCTGGGCTTGGGAAATGCTATGGGTGGTGAATAAATAAATAATAACATTAATTGAACATTAATACTTTATTAACACATATTAATTCACTTGAGTCTCAAAGTTCAATAAATACTTAATAAATGACCTCTCTACAACAGGGAATATGCGAGGTGCTGGGGATTTAAAAATTAATACAACGTTGTCATCACCCTGTGATCTCAACTGGCATAATTTTGCCTCCCAAGGGACCTTTGTCTGACAGTGGTTTTGGTCATCTCTATTGGGGAGGTGGGGGGAGATGCTAGTAGCATCACCTAGTGGTTTTGGTCATCTCTATTGGGGAGGTGGGGGGAGATGCTAGTAGCATCACCTAGTGGGTAGAGGCCAGGGTTGATGCTAAATATCCCACAAGACACAAGACTATCCCACAGCAAAACATTGTCTGGGCCACAATGGCAGTAAGACAGAGGCAGGGAAACCCTGATGGAGAAAGTGACATCCACACATTAAGCTCTAAATGCAATGAAGTGTTAGGTGCCTTGTGGTACCAGGATTGTACAGGATGCAGTGCAGATTTGATGGACAGGATGATCAATTCTTTGGCGATGGAGGCAGGGAGGGGATGGAATGGGCTCAGCGAAACTTCTTGGGAAAAAGTGGGTCTTGAAAGATGAGCAGGTGGTGCCCTGGCAGATGGGTGGGGCGTACAGGTACAAGCTAAGACCAAGGGCAAAGAATGCTGTGCCCTCCTAGGGTCTGGGAGACTGTCTAGCCCTTGGGGTTAGGTTCCATTCTGTTAACAAAAACTACTTTTTGAGGTGTCCAAAAAAAAGACAATCACACATCAGTTTTGCCCTCAAAGAGTCCATATTGTGTAAGACCAGTCATACCTCTAAAGCAAAATAATTCCTCTTGTCAAGTTTTCATTCTGACACAGAAATGAGGAAACATAAATTAAGGACACTTACAATATCAACTCTGAAGTGTGTTCTAGCTGTTCACTATTGTTTGATTCACTTTGAAGTGTAAGGGCAAGCCCATGAAATTGATTTTCCCACTTGAGTGCTTGAAGTCTGAGAAGTACAGAAAAGTTAAATAACAGCATAGTAATTTTCCTTTACCAAGGAGGGCATAATGAGATCAAGAGCACATAAAATATTTTTGGAATTAGCTAAAACTTACTGATGACTGTCACTTTTTAAAAAAATTAATTAGTTCTTTTTGGTTGTGTTGGATTTTTGTTGCTATGCGCAGGCTTTTCTCTAGTTGATGTGAGCAGGGGCTTCTCTTGTTGCAGAGCACGGGCTCTAGATGCATGGGCTTCAGTAGCTGTGGTGTATGGGTTCAGTAGTAGTGCTTGGGCTCCCGGGCTCTAAAACACAGGCTCAGTAGTTGTGGCGCATGGGCTTGGCTGCTGCTCTGCATGTGGGATCTTCCTGGACCAGGGATTGAACCTTTGTCCCCTGCATTGGCTGGCGGATTCTTTTTTTTTAAATTAATTAATTTTATTTATTTATTGGCTGCTTTGGGTCTTCGTTGCTGCACACGGGCTTTCTCTATTTGCTGCAAGTGGGGGCTACTCTTCATTGTGGTGTGCAGGTTCCTCATTGCAGTGGCTTCTCTTGTTGTGGAGCACGGGCCCTAGGTTCATGGACTTCAATAGTTGCAGGACATGGACTCAGTAGTTGTGGCACACAGACTTAATTGGTCCGTGGCATGTGGAATCTTCCCAGGGCAGGGCTCGAACCTGTGTCCCCTGCATTGGCAGGTGGATTCTTTACCACTGCACCACCTAGGAAGTCCTGGCTGGCAGATTCTTAACTACTGCACCAACAGGGAAGTCCAGGGCTGTCACTTTTTAATAACACTTTCTCATTTTAGTCCTATCCCATAGAATTAAAGTCTGCCTGAGCAAGCCAGCCCTCTGTGCTGGGGATTCACTTACAGACAGAGGCTAAAGAGATGCTTCATGGAAATGTGGCCTTATATAGTCAGAAGGCAAATGTTCCCCCATATACTAAACAAACAAACAAACAAACACAGTAACGACACGTCAGGATAAAAGGAGAAGGTCAGTATCTGAGAATGCAGGAGAAAATATACTAAGCAAATCCTTGAGTGGGAGGTAGGATACATAAAACTCTGGCTGATGTGGCACAGATTTTCCTGAAAGCCTGGTATTTGAACTCTCTTCTTACGGCGTAGGATAGGGTTACAGGAACGTCATGTGCTGGATAATTGATCAAACCATTAAAAATAACAGCATAAAAGTTTAGAGCTTTGATGGGCTTGATTCTTTTCAAAAGAAAGCTGGACTTGCAAAAGTGCTGATGTGCATCCTTGCAAAGTTCTATAAAATTGTGGTGAGAAAAGGGAAATTTATATTGGAACTCCTCCACCTGTCAGCTGAATTTCCATTGCCCTGCAGACTGCCTTGCTGGCTGCTGGCTGACTGGGACACAGGGAAGGAAAGCCTGGAGCTCAAGTCCAAATGCACGAGGTTGCACCTAGACCGACTGCTGGGAAATTTACCAGAGGAAGACATTTTCACCAGGAAAGGTACAGACATGTGTGCGACACGGAAACAGGAAGGAAAGAAGGTCCTAAATCACTGATGAACTTTCCAGCAGAGGAGATGACAGATGTTTTTGTGAGCAGAGGCACTCTCCTGCCTGGTCAGATAGTAGAGAAGAAAATAAATTTACCTAATGGCTTTCTTGTGTGTAAGAACAGCAACCCCAGGACAGCAGGAAACCTCAAAATATTTATAAAGCAGTACTCTTCTCTTAAAAGAGAAAACACACTGCCCTGTGTTTGCTTGTCCACAGATGTGGTGACTGAGCAGTGCTGATTCCAGGAGTCTTGTCATGACCACCAGATCAGGGGGTGTTTATGTAAAAGAGGTGGAACTCACGTCTTGTGATTTGGAAAAACTGGGCTGTTATCTTTTAAATCATTGCTTCAGTATCCCTCTAGCTTTACTAGATTCTTCTTTCACTGAATAATTTGGCTTTTTCTTCTCTTATCCCATGTTTCAGGCGAAAGGGAGGAGAGACAGACTGTGTCACTGGAGGGGTCTGTCTGCTCTTGGGCAGAGTTCACCTCGCACAAGGGTGCCCTGGCAAGGGGCACCTGTGGGTTGAAGCCCTCCAAGTCCCCCAGCAGGTCTTCCAAGCCCTAATCCCTGGCAAATCCACTGGGCAGCCTTTTTCCCACTCATCCTCATAGGTGTATAATCCACACACCTGGACGGCCACCTTCTACCCATTCCCTCAAGGACACCGTATGTGCTGGAGGAACCTGTTTGCAGCCCCTCTCCTCACTGAGTTCTTGTTCAGACCAGTCTTCATCCATGTCCCCGCCTCTTCCTCCTCCTGCTGTGCCCCTGATGCTGCAGGATCCTAGAGGGATCCCAGCTGCTGGACCTAGAATATAGAGATGGGTGGGGACAGCCCACCTGTGATGTGTCAGGTGACTCGTTCCCGTTGGAATGGCTGAGTAGGTCCTGGCTCACGGATGGATGCTGTGCTGTTAGCTGCATGCTTGCCTGTGCATGTGTGCGCACACAGGTCCACGTGGGCTCCGTGTGAGGGTGCACGCCCTTGCGTCGTGAACACGGACAGTTGAGGCTTTTGTTACTGAGAACCATCCCAGAACTGGGAGGAATGGAAGAGGATCAGCCAGAGATGGGCCAGGTTGCCCCATGCTTGAAAGCAGGCAGAGAGATGGAATTCTGGGAATGCAACACCAGCTCAGCACAGGCGAGAATGCTGTGTGTTCATCGTCAGCCCCTGTGCCACGCAGAAGTTGTGAGGGGGTGGGAAGCGGTCCCCTCAAGACCCTCACCTAGTTTGGAAAAACAGTGGCTTAGAGAGCTGGAAAGAGTCCTGCTGAAGGAGTCCCGCAAGTAGACAAGAGGCACATGTTCCAACCCCATCTTTGTCCCTGAACAACTGTGTGACCCCTGGAGTTGCAGGAGACCCACTTCTGCTGAGAGCCTTTGATGGTGCCATTACTGTAGCTGCGATGTGTTTGGACGTGTGGGTTGAACCACTTTTGCAAACACAGACATTCAGGAGCAGAAGCAAGATGCGGAGAAAAGATATGAGCTGAGTCCTGACAGTGCATCTGGAATGTTTCAGAAGGTCCCAGTTTAGAGCAGCCTGAAGTAACCAGTTACAAATGCAGAGGGAATGGGAAACCACACTACTAGGGCCAGTAAATTTTCCAGGCGATGTGGAGATAAAGAGACTTTTCTAGGAGGCTAATGCAATCAAAAATCTACTCCAAAAAACCTTTTTTATTCCTTATGATTATTTTAATTTTGCAGCCACTTATGTTTTTTTGTTTTTGTTTTTGTTTGTTTGTTTTTAAGATTTAAAGGTAAAGCATCCTTTCAGAACTCTGCTCCGTATCTATCTAGAACTGGCTTCTACAAATGTCCAGTCCTAGCTGCATCTTTTGGGGCAGGGAAGGAAGGTTGTCTTGGATATTATTAAAAAACAGGATAACAGAAAGTGTTTCCTGCCCTTAGATGAAGACTTCCCTGTGGTCCCAACTACTGTTTGATCTTTTCTTTTCCGTCTAGATTTGAAATGAATAGACGATCAGTGGTATGAAAATCGCGGTCTGAAAAGACTGAGTTGGAAAGTGGCCTGGTCCCTGTGCCTCGTTAAAGCAAACAAATGTTGTGAGCACTTAAAACACCCTTAGAGACACTGTTTACATGTCTGACTTCTAACAACAGAGGAAATTGGAATGAGTTAGATAGGAGGTCTGAGCCTTGTTGCCAGTACCATGATCAGTGTTCTCGGAGAATTGAGAGTCTTTGCTTTTCTGTGTTTCCTGTCACTTCTCTCAACACAGATCCTCCTCATTTCCAATTTTCTGGCCTCTTCCTTATTTGATCTTCCTAATGGCAGAGAGTTTACTCCCACTGGAAAGATTCTGCTCTCTCCAGTGAGGTTTGCTGAGTGGCTGTAACCTGACCCCTCTCTGGTTTGTCTGAGAGAGGAAGCTTGCTACCTTCTGCAGTAGCAAGGCTGGTCTCTGGTATCCTTACAAAATCAAGAACAATTTTCATCCTTCTTCAGCATGAACAGCAGAGAACCTGAAGCAAATCTAGTTTTTACTGTTCCTGCAGGGGTAAGATTTAACTTCCTATTTTTTCTGTTTGGCGACAATCCCTACATATAAAGAAAATTGTGGACAGTTATGTCCCCTAACTTCAGAATTATATGATCCAATTTGTTCTGTTATGAGATGTGACAGCAGTTTTGCACAAAATGGGTTTGATTCACGATTATAAGGTGAAAAAGATACATCCAGATTTGGTCCAAATGCTTTGGACCAATCTTTGAGGTTTTGTTTGTTAGTTAGCTTGCTTGTTGGGGGTTGTATAAAAAGTAATTTATTTTCCCATGATTTTTGACCTTAAGTTCCACAGAAAAGGAAAATCACAGTAAAACTGCTAAACTTCTAGCCAACCTGATAAGAAAAAAAATTGTATACACACACACACACAAACACACACGCAGAAGACAAATATTTCTGACCCTGGGTTAGGCAATGATTTCATATATATATGGGGGGGGAGTGGCACAAATTACTTATATCAAGAATTAGAGCAGTGGAATCATTATAGAATCTGGAAATATTAGGGAATATTATAAATAACTTTATGCCAATACATTTGACAACTTAGATGAAGTAAAAAAAAAAAAATCCTTTAAGGACACAAATTGCCAAAGTTCATTCATGAAGAAATAAATAAACTGGAAAGCCCTATGCCTTTTAAATAAATCAGTTTTTTAGTTCAAAACCTCCAGACCCTGATTGCTTCACTGGTAAATTATATCAAACATTTAAGGAGAAAATAATACTAGCACTTCACAAACTCTTCCAGAAAATTGTAGGGAAAAGAATACTTTTAAACTCATTCTATGAGGCTAACGTTATGCTGGTAATAAAACCAGATGAAGACATTACAAGAAAATAAATTTATAGACCGATGTCCCTCATGAACATAAATGCAAAATTGCTTAACAAAACTTTAGCAAATTGAGTCTGGTAATATATAAACAATACATAAAAAGGATCATAGCCATTATGACCAAGTGATTTTATCCCAGAAGTGCAAGATTGATTTGACATTCAAAAATCTTTCTATTCATTTCACCATTTCTCATAAGGAAAAACTACATGATAATCTGAATAAATGTGGAAAAATACACTAGAAAAAACTCTCACATCTATTCATGATAAAAACTCAACAAACTAGGAGGGAAAAGAATTTTCTCAACTTGACAAAGGGCATCTAGGAAAGATGTACAGGCAATATTACACTTAATGGTGAAAAACTGGATGCTTTCCTCCCTAAGATTAGGAACAAGACAATTATGTCCACTGACATCACTTCCATTCAAAATTGTTCTAGCCAGTGTAATAAGGCAAGAAAAACAAATTAAAAGTATCCAGATTGGAAACAAAAATGATTATGAGTGTAGGAAATCAGATGAAATATACAAAAAAGCTACTAGATAGAATAAATGAGTTTAGCAAGTCTGCAGAAATACAAATGAATGTATACAAGAGTAAACTGTATTTCTATATACTAGAACAATTGGAAATTGAAATTAATTAAAAAAATCACTTACTGTTACTCTCAAATATTACATATTTAAGCATAAATCTGGCAAAAGATGTCCAAGACTTGTACACTCAAGACTACAAAGCACTGTTGAGAGAAAATTTTAAAGACCTGAATGAAAGGAGAGATATATTGTATTCATGGGTCAGAAGACTCAACATAATTAAAGATATCAGTTCTCCCCAATTCGATCAATGTAATTTCAATGAAATCCCATCAGGACTTTTTTCATAGACGTTCACAAGATGACTCTAAAATTCATATGGAAATTCAAAGGACATGAAATAACTAAAATTCTTTGAAAAAAATAGAGCAGACTTGAATACTTACACTATCTAATTTCAAGACATTATAAAGAAATGATAATTAAGACTGTGGTATTGATAGACATATAGAACAGTGGAATAGAGAATCGATAATGCAGAAATAACGCACACATTTATGGACAACTGATTTTGAAAAAATTGCAACAGCAATTCAGTGGAGAAATGACAGTCTTTTCTACAAATGGTGCTGGAACAATTGGATATCCTTATTGGGAAAAATAAAAACTTCAATTTATGCTTCATACCATATATAAGAATTAACTCAAATTGGATTATAGACTTAAATGTAAAGTCTAAAATATATAAAACTTCTAGAAGGAACACAGAAGACAAATAATTGTGACCCTGGGTTAGGCAATTATTTCTTATTTACAACAACTGACGCACAATGCATAAAAGAACAAGTTGATAGGTTAGACTTCATCAAAACTGAAAACTTCAACAGACACTGTTAAGAAAAAAAAGATAATCTGCCACATACTGAGACAAAGTCTTTGCAAGTATACATTTGATATTGGGCTTGTTTCAAAAACACATAAAAAATCCTTAAAACTCAAAAATAAGAGACTAACAGCCCAATAAAAATGGGCAAAAGCCTTGAAAGATACTTCACTGAAGAAGAAATACGAATGGAAAATAAACATACAAAAAGATGTTCAACACCATTAATCATTAAAGAAATGAAAAATAAAACCATAAGATACAACTTAGATATCTATTAGATTGATAAAAATTTAAAAGACTAACCCTACAAAATATAGGCAAATACACAGAGAAACTGGAATGTTCACGCACTGCTGGTAAGAATGTAAAAAGTTATAACCTGTTCAGAAGTTGTAGTTAAACATGCACCTACAACTTGACCCAGCAATTCCACTCCTAGACAATTACCCAGGAGAAGTAAAAGCATACGTCCATACAAAGACTTGCACTTAAAATGTTCATGGCTGCTTTATTTAAAACAGCTCAAAACCGCAAACAATTCAAATGACAGAAAGCAAATCAGCAGTTCCCTGGGGAAGGGGAGTGGGCGGTGAAGAGGATTGCAACTGGCCACTTGTAAGTGGGGACACATTCAGGGTGATGGCTACTTTCATTATCCTAATCGCAGCGATGGTTTCACGGGTTTATACATATGCTAAAAATTATTACATTATATTTAATATAATTAATACATTAATATAGTCATAATTGCATTTAATATAATAAACTTAATAGGATTAATTTGATAGCATGTCAATTACACCTCAATACAACTGTTTAAAAAATTGTATACTGTGCTGAAGCTTAAAGACTGGTACTAAGGTGGTGCTCCAAATCTCCTCATTATTTGCAAACATTTCAGAAAGAAAATAGCCCAGAGCGTGAGTGAGATAATAGCCATTGGACTATTACGTGATTCTATAAATATCAGTCCAAGTCATCTCTAGTATTTCTATCACACAAGAGTTACAGAGAAGAGCAGCGAATGTGCACTTTGCCCTATTCATAGAGTGAATGATTGGTTTGAGAGGTGAGTTAGGGAATGTTGGTGTCAGGGGTCAGAAGCCAAAGGTGAAGGTGCTCTTTTCAAAGCCCATCATCTACTTGAGTGCCTCACATTCAGCTACAGAGAGGGGTGTGCTGTGAAGGTGCTGTGGATTAGAGTATGCCCAGCAAGAGTCCCCGCCCACTCCCATTTCAACACAGAACTTTCAATGAAATCAACACTGATTGGATCCGGCAGACTCCAGGGTGGCTGCAGGTTCCCTCCAATGGGTCTTTCCTCTGGGTCAACCATGCAATTCACAAACAGAACAGTACTTGTCGTAAGTGGGCTAATATTAGATAGAGATTAATGACTTAAATCCTTTTCCACTGGCGAAGAAGCGGGTATGATCACAGTCTAGAGCCCACCCAGTTTGCCCAGAACTTTCCTGGGTTCATCACTAAAGGTGTCTTGTTCCCAGAACCCCCTGGTGCCTGATGAGCTTGCATGTGGCTCGATCCAGAGAGCTCTGTTTTACAGGAACATCTCTGCTTTGGAAAAGCCCAGGAAGCATCCACATCTGTGAGGTGGGGAATAGGCACCAGATGAGAAAGATGTGGTTAGAGCTTAAACTGAGGCCCCTCAGTGTAGACTCTTATTCCTGTGAATGAAAAATATTGCCCGCCACATCAACAAACAAAGGATGTTGCAGCCGTCAAGCCATCACATTACAGCTTCCCCAACGCTGAGCCTTGGGGGAACTCAGGATGGAGGCAGGACACCCCCCCATCAAGTAGTCAGCTGCTGCAGCCACCCCTAACATTGCACCTTGAGGAGACTCAGGGTGAAAAAGCACAGGATGCTGGCCCCAGACAGCTAAGGTGCATATCAAAGCGACGATTTCAGTGAGCCCAGACTTTGCACCTTCCCATACATAGAAAAGTTTAAATTCCTTAACTTGAGATGTCTGGGTCTCTTTAATGAACAGCAATCTTTTGATGTTTGACTACCTGGTCTTTGTTGCAAAAACTCCTATGTGTCCTGGCTCCTCCCCATCGTCTCCCTAGAGCTGTCCTTCAGAGTTATCTGAGATGCTGTGTCAGGTTGGAGTCCTCAATTTTGTCTGCCAAATAAAACATAACCTCAGCTTTTAGGCTGTGCATTTTTTTTTTCAGTCGACATTCCGCAAGGAAGAATGATGTTAAGTAACAAAGAAATAGGGCTTCCTAGGTGGCGCAGTGGTTAAGAATCTGCCTGCCAATGCAGGGGACACGGGTTTGAGCCCTGCTCCAGGAAGATCCCACATGCCACAGAGCAACTAAGCCCATGCGCCACAACTATTGAGCCTGCGCTTTAGAGCCTGTGAGCCACAACTACTGAGCCCATGTGCTGCAACTACTGAAGCCCACGCGCCTAGAGCCCATGCTCCACAACAAGAGAAGCCACGGCAACAAGGAGCCTGCGCACCACAACTAGGAGTAGCCCCCACTCACCACAACTACAGAAAGCCCGTGCACAGCAAAAAAAAAAAAAAGACCCAACACAGCCGATAAGATCAATAAATAAATAAATAAAACAAAACTATTAGAGCTAATAAATGAATTCAGCAAAGTTTCAGGGCTCAAGATCAACAAACAAAAAAACTAGTTGTATTGTAAATCAACTATACTTCAATAAAATAAATTAAAAAAAAAATAACAAAGAAATAACAGCCAATGTGGCAGTGAAAACCACTGTGGCAACCCTGTCAGCTGAGGATTCAGAAGCTAACAAAACCAAACCTTCCCCAGCCCTCCGTGCCCAATTCTTCTTCCTTCTTTTACTCCAAAAAGAGATAAAGACCTGGGGCTTCTCTCCCCGAGAGACACAGTCTCCCTGCCGCTGGCCTCGCAGGTCACCTGACACTTCATTTCAGGCGGTAGCTCCTGGGATGGTGACTGGGCAGCCATTATTAATAAACCTTAGTTTAAAAACCTGACGGGGGAGGGGCTGGGGGTGGGGGTAGCTCTGCTCAGCACGGACCCTCATTCTCTCAGGGGCCTTTCCCTTAAGTTGGTGTTTTGGGGGCCGGAGGGGGCCTGTGTGGGGCAGGCGTCCTGGTGTGGGGGAGGGCTCACCTCTGGGCTCCCTGCGGGCTGGACCCCTCAGGAGCTCCGAGCTCTCAGGCAAGGTTTCCAGCCTCTGCGTGTCTGCGTTTCCTCTTCTAGAATGGAGATAGTAACAGGACCTGCCTCGTGGGTTGTTCTGAGAACTGAGGGAGCATCTGTGAAGGGCTCAGGTGAATGCCTGGCACACAGAGAGCCCGCAGAGAAGTTTGTTGAACAGAACACATAACTTTTATTTTTTAATTGGAGTATAGTGGATTTACAGTGTTGGGTGAATTACTGTTGCACAACAAAGGGATTCAGTTATAAATATAGATATTCTTTTTTTATATTCTTTTCCGTTATGGTGTATCATACGATATTGAATATAGCTCTCTGCGCTCTACAGTAGGACCTTGTTGTTTATCCATTCTCTGTGTAATAGTTTGCATCCCAAACTCCCCATCCTTCCCTCCTCCCACCCTGTCTCCCCCTTGGCAACCACCAGTCTATTCTCTATGTCTGCATAACATGTAATTTTTAGCAGCTGCCTAGAAGCAAACACACAGCAAAAGCTTCCTCTTCAGTCCTAATGGCTCCGGTACCTCTCAGCTGTTGGTTGTCCTCCAAAGCCTCACTAAGCTGATGTGTCTTATGGAAACTCATGATGTCTTGTGAAAACTGCCCCCATGGCAACGAAGCCCAATGCCTGCCGGCTTCAAGCAGGAATGGCATTAGGCTGTGTGAACCGCATCTGTTCCATTTTCAGGGAGGAGAACCTCCAAACTCATCAACCACCCAACTTCATAGCATGCTCAGAACTTTTAATGAAGGGTGTGGTGCAGTCTGTGCCAATGTTTACAAAGTTCTTAAATTTGAAGATGTGTTGGGGAAACTGGCAAAAATGCGGGGGATTGAAGGGAAACATTACCATTCTTTTTTATGAATGTTGACCTCACACTATGTTTCTCCACTTCCTGTCACCCAGGGACATTTTTTCCCACGACAGCAGCTCCCTCGTAGTGGTGATCAGGTGTGCAGAGGCAGCCTCGTGCACAGGGGAGGGTTATTCTGAGCTTTCCATATCCAGACATCACCTTAGAAAATGGTGAAGCATTTCAGAGCACAAACTAGAAAAAGGAAAGCTTTTTGGTCCAGTAAATTAGGAAGATTAAAAATGTCCTAGAAGTACCATGGGCCCTGCAACCTGCCCTGAAGGTGAGAAGGACAGACCTCTATCTTTGGAGGGAGCCTCGTGGCTTCAGGGCCCCACTGCCACCAGCTACCGGGCCACCAGCTACCCACCAGATACCTCTCCTGAAACTTGCTCTGGATCCAGGGGAGAAGGTCAGACCGCTTCTGCCTCTGTTGCCTTAAGAAAACTGCAGTGGGAGCAGATAAACCACCTTCCTGCCAACTCCAGGACATAAGATGTCTCTGCTCGCACTAGGAAAACATGTTTCTGTTTTGGTAGGAGGCGAAACTCAAAGGAACAGGCTTTGGGTCCTGCTTTTGCTGCTCTGACAGGGGCTTGGTTAATGTAACCACCCTTCTGTGGGCTCTGCTCTAAGCCAAGAAACACGTGTCCCAATCTCAGCTTCCAACACAAACTTCCTTAGCTTTTTCTTTTCCCAGACAAGCATTCTTGCCTCTGCAGATGCAGGCCTTATGGTCCTGCGCCTTCTCCTCCAGTGAAATCACTCAGGATGCAAAGGCCAGAGGCTTTCTGACTTGCTGGTTAAATCAGGGTTTGGTGTCTCTACCACAGGGCTGGTGTCCACAATTTCCCCCATAAGACACAGTCCGCTTCTACGGCAGCCACTCTCCCTGCCGCATTTGCTGGTTGGGGGCTTTCTCCTGGACCAACTCAACGCTTTGGACACCTTCTCACCAACTGGTGACCCTGATGTGCGGGGCGTGGGGGGAAGCTCCTGAGACCTGGCAAAGAGCAACTTACTGGAAAAGAGGAGAATCCATGGAGACTAATTTTTCGTTTTAAGATTACGATGTCAAATATATTGCTTCTCTTCTGTGCAGCAAAACAATTTAGAACTTGGCTTTTATTAGTAGTGTCCTAGAAAAAACATAGGCCGGAATAAGATTAATGTTTTTAAATTTACCCTGCTTCATCTCTTACCAAAAATAGAACACTAACAGAAAACAAAAAAGGCTGCAGCTTCACAAGAGAAATGAATTCTCTCCGTAACATGCGATTATCATTTCAGATGATACACGATATATACAATGTTTACTTTTGCCTTTCCTCACTTAATCCTGATAATTTCTATATGAAGTTGACAGAGCAGAGAACAGGTTCTCTTTACCTTGTAAAGGGGACTTGCCTGAAGCCACATGACGATGTAATCTCAGTGCAAAAGAGGAATTTGGTTCATCTCAGTCTGGTCCAGGATTGGGTCCGTCTGCAGGGAGACAGGCTTCCCTCAGCCCATCCCAGCCAGCATGTCGGAGCCCTTGACCTTCTTCCTCCTCAACCCCGTCCCCCCAGGGAAGGCAGCCCTTTAACAAATTGTGGATCATAGTTAAGCCTAGAGAAGTGGGAGGTGCCAATACCAACCAAGAAGTTTGTTTTTTCTGGTTCTCCGTACAGATGGTTCTGAAGATCCAAGGCAGATGCTCTTAGTGTGATGAGGATGAGGACAGACATCACACGGCAGCGGAACTCAGCGGAGGATGGAGCAGAAAAGCAAGGAGGCAGCGACCCCAGAGAGAAGGGCAGGTTTCCAGGTGTTTGCCCGAGGAGGCCTGAAACTGACCCCGGGGCAACAGTAAGGACTGTTTCTGCCTCCAACCCCCACACTGCAGGAGACAAGCCTGAGTCTCTAGCCCTTGGTCGTCGTGAGGCAAGACTGCAGTTTCCCTGCTGGACCCCTGTCTTGGGGGAGGAATTGCTTCCAATTGCCAGTGGGAGGAAACTAAATCTTGCTAAGCCTATTGCACTTAAGCTAAGTTGGGGCCTCTAGTGGGTGTGAAATACAGATAACACACATGTGGGGGTGGACCTCACTTCATGGAATCAGTGTGGTTCTCAGATGTGAATTTCATCAAATCTAATAGGCCACTATTAACATGGCCCCCATATTTAATTTTAAATAATAAAAATTAAACTTTTAAGCATGTAATACAACTTTAAAGTGACCCTTTATATATAAAAGTGTCTTTTCCTAGAAGATCTCAATAATACTTCAGAATACTAAATTAGGGACTACATTCTAGACAAGGTTGTTTTCTGCTTTGGTGCATTAATGAAAAAAAATCACATTGCTGGAAGAGATCCTCACCTCCTCTTAACTCCTGCCCTGCCCAAGGATAACAGACAAGCCCAGGGCTCTGATTGCATCACTGCCCCTGCAGTTTTGGAAAGCCAGGTTGATGCAGGATGGGAGAGCAGAGCGGAGAAAGGAGGCCACATGCACTGCGGCTTTGGCATCCAGAAGTCAGCAGGATGAGAGGGGCAGTGGGGTGGGGTTGTGGTGTTGCTGGGTCTGAAAGTGCAGCCAATCAAGTTGCAGAATCCCAGACCCTTGGAGATCATCTGGGCCCGTGGTTCTCAAACATGTCTTCATCAACACAATCCTCCCCTCAACAGAACTCTGATGGTTAAGTGACAAAGCTTAGGCTCCTTCCCAAACTCTGGCTTTAGGCAGAATGAGACTTGGCTACTCACAGCCTAGACTGGTGCTGGAGAGCCTGGCACTGACTCCTTGGTACATCACTTACTAGCTGTGTGACCCTGGACAAGTTCCTTTACCTCTCTGAGCCTCAATTTTCCCACTGGTTAAATGGGGGTGATAATAACAGCACACTTGCCTCAGAAGTTTGTTGTGGGGCCTGAACGAGTTAATGAGTGTAAAGCACTAAAAACAGCACCAGGCGTGGAACAAGAATTACCTAGGTGTTCACTATCGCTATATACAAATCAGTTTCCCGAGTTGGAAGCTTGGTAATGGTAACTTTTGATAAGGTGTTTCTCTGTCACCATGTACACTGTGGCCTCTTCGACTCATTCCCAGATGATGCAGGTGGGATTATTCACATTTTTCTTCCACATTGTACAGATTACCATCACTGTTGCTCTATAACAGACCACCCAAAACTTGGGAGCTCAAAACCACAGCCGTCTCACTGCCTGTGATCCTGTGCTTCAGGAATTGGGCAGGACTTAGAAGAGATGGTTCGTCATTGCTCATGTGGTGTCAGCTGGGTGGCTCAGTTCTCATCCATGTGGCCTCTCTCCTTCCCCGGAACCTCTCACCATTCAGAGGTCCAGCCTGAGTTTCCAACATAGCGGCTGGCTTCAAAGAGGAGGAGAGCCTGGGCGGCATCTCAAGACCTGTGCTCAGAGGCATTGTGTCACCACTTCTGCCTCATCCTGTTGGTCTAACAAGTCTTGGGGCAGCCTGGATTCAGAGAAGGGAAATTGATTCCACTTCTTGATGGGAGGGGCTGCACACAGACATGGGATGGGGTCCTGTTGGCACCCTCAGTGGTGGTACCCATCCTGCAGACAATTTACCACAGTGCTCTTTTTGCAGTTTTGCAACACGTATTACATTTGTTTGTTTTGCATGCCTTTCTCCTCTACGTGCATATGTGTTCCCTTCCTAGTGTCAGCACCATGGCATGTTTATCCGGGTAGCCTCAGAGCACGGCATACAGGCTGACATGCTTAATATATCCTGATTGAACCAGTGGATGAGGAAATGGATGAATCTTGATTTTTACCTTAACTTGACAACAATGATAAGAATAGAGTATTCTTTAAAAAAAAACACACACAAGAAACACTCATATTTGACACTGAAAGTGTCAGATTTTCTTTCCTTTGTAAAATTTTAGTATTCAATACATGTACTTCTCTCTCAGCCATTATGCGTTCAGCCTTTGGGCACTACAAATAGGAAAACAGCAGTTTTGAAAGGATTCCTTAAAGAAAAAATGTATTTCACCCAAAATGCAGACAAAAGAGGTTTAACTGGAGAGTGTATGGGAATCAGGACTCTGGGGAAGTAATATTTAAGCCTCGAAAAAAGGTGAAGTATATATGTGTGTGTATATATGTGAGATATGTATATATGTGTGTGCGTGTGGAGGGGCGTATCTGAAGTTGCAAAATAGTGGACAATTTTTAAAGCAAAGCCAAGTTGAGCAATAAAAGCAAATCCCTATAACATCTCTAAGGAATCTGCACTTTAGCCTCAAGGCACATTCTTGCCTCAAATCTTAGTAAATAGATTTTTCTCTTCATAGAGAGCTATAAAGCAGACCCTGGGTTGGCATAAAGAAGCTTTGTTTTCATCTTTGCATTCAAGCTAAACAACATGCAGTTCTTGTGCAAACTGACCTCCCCAGGAAAGAAAGTCCTGGGGTCTGGAACAGTGTTGAGAAAGTCAGCAGAGCCTCGGACTCAGCGAAGTGAGTTCACACATCCCCACTCTGCTCTGACCCAGGCCCTGGCCCCTCCCCGCAGCTAAGCGCAAACAAGATGTCCTGCTTTGTCTGGTGCTGTGGATTCCTGCAGCTGTGTCCTCAGCCAGGGATTCAGAGAGCAAGGGAGGTAGTGGGGTTGGGGGTGGGGTGGGAGGGGGCTAAGAAACTTTTCACTTTACAGTGTGCTTGGAACAAGACGAATCCCTAAATTGTGGCTGCAGGTTAAGCAACCGCAGCCACGTGGAAACTCGGGAGCAGCCTGAAGCCAGCACCACTTGTCAAGCGTATTGGGTTTTAAACAGGAATCTTAACAGTCACTAATAAAACCTTGCTCACTTGGGGAGAGATGTGCTTCACTTTAACGCTTTTGCTTCCTGGTTTGGGGGGGCTATTCATTCTTGGGAGCTGTGCCTTTGGGTCTGGCAAACTCCAAAGTAGCCACATTGATCCCTGGTTACGTGGCACAAAGACACTGCAGGCTGGGAGGCTTGGAGGGGTGCTCCTTGGATGCTTGTGGGGAGTGTGGCTGAAACCTGGAAGGAGAGTGGTGAGGACACTAGCTTTGGTGTCTGGCACTGACTCGGAATCAAACCCAGCAGCTGCCACTTACTGGCCTTCCAAACTTAGAGGCTTTATCTTCTCTGAGCATCTCAGTTTCCTTATCTGTAGAAAAGAAGTAGTCGTACCTCCTCACAGGGTTGTGAGGACTGTACTCTTCGGCATCGCTCCAGGACTTCATCAATAAGAACTCTTATGAGTTACTTAAGAACGTGCGAACCAAAGCCATATCTTTGTTCTTATTACTCGTGGAACTTTCCCATGATCAAAAGTTCATTCACACGAATCTCCATTTACGATGATACTGAACAAAGGAACCATGTCAGACAAGAAGAACATTCAGTTCGTGGGCTTGGACCTCATGGGAATGAAACTGGCAACTATCAAATGCCAAATCATTTTTTCTCGCTCACCAGAAAGAAACTTCTTCGAGGAAAGTTCTCTGCTCCCTGGGTGACTGTATTCATGCAGAAGAACAACCTCAAGATAAATTTCATTTTAAAAGACATTAACACCCTCTGCACAAGTGTTTTCTTGGGACAAGCTCTCAGAGTTTCAGCAGGGTGAGTCCAAAGGTGCCCAGAGAAATAATTGAAGAGGAACTCAGTGAAGGCCTTCTGACTTGGTAATTTCCAGGAGCATGAACTATCTATAATTCCTCCTGTAGATGACAATCAACAATAACTGCTTTTGTAATAAGAAAAAAAATGCATTTTAAGTTAATTGATAGAAAAACCAGTGTTGACAATCTTAAGAGTGATCTTACAGAAAAAGGAGATGAATTTTTGGCTCTTCATTTTGGTTGATTCAATGACACTTTGCCAGTTTAGGAGGGACTCAGACCTCTTTGAAAGCTGTTAGGTTGAAAATATCTGAAAGAGCTGATCAGAGCAGAGAGGGGATCT
This sequence comes from Hippopotamus amphibius kiboko, assembly GCF_030028045.1. NCBI lineage: Eukaryota > Metazoa > Chordata > Mammalia > Artiodactyla > Hippopotamidae > Hippopotamus > Hippopotamus amphibius. The sequence goes on from NC_080191.1 coordinate 61,601,480, forward strand.
CTGGATGAGCTGGTCCACAGAGGGCATTGTGTCCAGAAGAGGCTGATAGACCAGGGGCAGAGACGTCAGCCTGGCTGACCAGAAGGGCAGAACCCAGAGGAAAGTAAGTCTTCCAAAAACAAGAAGGCCAATGAGAAGAGCTGCCTTAAAAGAGATAACAAACTGGGGTCAGATTTATTCTGGAGCCTTTTATCCAAGGTTTAGATCAGGTTCAATCAACCTTGTAGGGATGACTCCGTTAAAGGTCTGACAAGGAAATCCTGGGTCTCTCAAGATGAGTGAGTTCTCATTATCAGACCTTCAATTTCTCTGCATGAAGAAAGAACTACTAAAACCCATGAAGACCCACCCAGATATCTGGGCTTCCTTCTCCCCAGAGATTTTGGATTCCAGCTTGAAGAAGTTCAGGTGCGTTACACGTTGTCCATCACCTCTGCATACAGGAATTCTCCTCCTTGACTCAGCCCACCCTAAGACCACAGTAGGAATCCAAGGCCTTCTGGACCCACTATATCAGGGAGGCAAGGCCTTGTTTGGCTTGATGCTTCTAGCAGGAGAATCAGGCAGTTAAACCAAACCTTGGCCCTTTCTACCTACTGGTACAACCAGATCCTAGACTCCAGAATGAAGCTGACCTCAAGTTCTTCATTTTGGTTTACCTAATTTGGGAATGAACGCACTGATGGAGAGTAAAAACCAAGAACAATTTATTTAAGACCTCAGAGGAAAAAGCGAAATACCAGATGGATCCGCAAAAAAGTGAATTAATAGAAAAAGACTAATATTTGGAAGAACCACAAGAATCCCAAGGAACTCTTCTGCTGTTATTGGAGAATAGGTTCAAAATAACTATTAAACTTTCTGCTAATGTTTCTTGATGGTCTGATGGGAATTACATCACAAAGAGGAGGGCAGGTTCAGGGTTCTGAAAAATGAAACCTGGCAAGCAGGAAGTCACAAGCAGGGAACCCTGACTCCCAGGAAATGCTTAAGGTGAACAGTTGCTAGATGAAGAATATGGAATGAGGCTTCTTATTTCAGCCGAAGTCAGCCACATACTCAAAGGGTCAAAGTCTGCCACAGGAGCTCATGTTTCATGAAGAAAACCAGTCCTCTCTCAGGATCAAGAGAACCTACATCCTTTGTCTGAAGTAGAGACTTCCCAGGGTGAACTTAGGGAGGAAGAAAGGAAGAGGAGGAAGAAGAGCAAATCAAAAGAAGTCCTTTTTTCCTCTGGTATAGAGTGGAATTCCTAATTTTAATAACCCACTCACCAGCCACACACAGGAGATAGGAGTTGCTCCCCCCAGTTTCAACCAAAGGGGCAATTTTGTCTTTTTGTGAGAAGTTTATTCAAGCCTTTGCTTCTAAATACATCCAACTCCTATTCTCATTCAGTTTTTGGCAAAAGATACTCAAGAAGTTTCAGCCTTATCTGAGAAGTATTTGGGACTTGGGAAAATATGTCAAGAAAGAGAAAATGTCATGCAAAGCTACAGATTCAGCTCGATTCACAAAATAATTATTTCCATTCTCCTCTGTTACTTCCTATTGTGGGCTCTGAGTATTTCACATGGAAAACAATGATCAGTTTCTAATAACACAAGGATATATTTAGAAGTTAGATGTGTCTTAAAAATTAATCTTGTTGAGTTTTGCATTTGTGTGTGTTTCTAAATATATATTACACATCAATTAAAAATAAAGTTAACAAAAAAGTATTGCTTTCCAAAGATCATCAACCAATCATTGTTTATACACTCACACATATGTGCGTGTCTGTACCTTTATAGTATTAGTCTGTATTAGAAAATTAATTCCAGAATATACAGGATTACTTCTTCTTCTTTTTCTTTTTTTTCTTTTTTCACTTGAGCTGCTGTAACAAAAATACTATAGAGTGGTTGGCTTAAATAAATATTTATTTCTCATGATTCTGGAGACAAGGAAGTCCAAGATAAAGATGGTGACAGATTTGGTGTCTAGTAAGACCTGCTTCTTCACCAGACATCATAGGCCATCTTTCTGCTGTGTCCTCACATGGCAGAAGGGGCAAGAGAGCTTCTATAATGGTGCTAATCCCATTCATGAGGGCTCCACACTAATGACCTAATCACCTTCCAGAGACCTCATCTCCAAATACCATCACATTGAGGGGTTAGGATTTCATCATAGAAATCTGGGGGGAACACAAGCCTGAAATTCTGATATTAAGAAAATTTAGATATACTTTGTTTCTTACAGATAAAAACGTTTGGGCTATGTTTATAAATATAATGATTGATTGAAAATAAGGCTTGTTTCTTCTTGTTATCTTGTAATTCTCTTTGTCATAGGTTTAAGAATTCCTTCCACATAATTATATAACTAATTGTAATCTTACATTATATCTTCAAAATCACAGTTCTGATGAGAACATTTCAAGTTTTTAAAACCTCTTGGGGTTCCACTTCCACCTATAGGTAGAGAGCTAGAAGAATATTGGCCCACCATAATAATGAGAAAAATCCAGAAAAAAAAAATATGACAGCATTTCTCGACCCATCAGAGAACTCACCTCACAAGGCAATCAAATAGCACAAAATCCAAGGTGAAATAGGCTTCCCCAGGAAAGTCAGGATGCACAGACCAGCTCATCTATGAAAGAACATGGGAAGAAGGGAAATTGCCACATAGGTGAGTAAGAAGAAACGAGCTAGATTTTTAAAGAATTCCTAACAGCCAACAGTAAGCTAACATGACAGTATAAGATGCATGGAAATCTCAGACACAAAAGAAGGAAAAGTAAACTAACCCATTTTCAAGAGATAAAGCAATCAGTCAACAGAACCAGACTCAGATGGCCTGAAACTGGAACAATTATAAGTAAACTTTGAAATAAGTATAATTATTGAGTTAAAGGATCTAGTGGGAAAGGCTGGATGTTTCAGTAAAGAGATGAAAACTATGAGTCAGACAGAAATGCAAGAAATAATGAGAATAAAATGGTGTCAGAGAGGAAGAATTCCTTTGACAGATTCATTGGCTAGACCCAACTGAGGAAAGAATCGGCAAACCTAAAAAAAAGTCTTTGGATACTGAGGGGGTGGAGCAGGGGGTAGAGAGAGAGAGAACAGACTACCAAAGTTTTGTGAAAAATTATAGCTCATTGGAATTCCAGATAGAAAAGTTATAGATAAAGGAGTGGAAGAAATATTTTTAAAGGAGACCAGCATAGGTCTTGGAAGCACACATACGAGGTGGGAGTAACCCTGCATGGGGATTAGGATCCAGAGCAGGGCAAGGAAGGTGTCCACAGGGGATGTGGGATGGCCCACCATGGTGGTGGTCTGGAATGAGAGCCTGAAGAAGGTGAGGAGAATGTCCGAGCAGAGTATGGTCCAGCATGGGATGTTGCAATTCCAGTAGGTTAAAAATGGTGTCCGTATAGGAGATGCAGCCTGTCATGGAGGGTCAGAGTCCAGAGGAGTAGATGCTCCCATGACATGGCATGTTGAAGCCCTAACAGTAAGGAGGTTTCCTCCTCTGTCAAGTTGGAAGAGATGGTTTCAACTGAAGCTTTGCTCAGGAAAATGGCCTATTGAAAATTTGAGTAGAGTTAGAATTGTTAAATTCAGCCAGATGGGCTGGATTGAAACAGAATGCTTTTTCTACCTCCAATCAGCAGCCCTGGGGAGAGGCAGATTTTTGCAAAATATAAGGGAGCTTCTGGCAGACCCTGGAGAGCAGACCTGTCACCACTTGAGTTCCCCCAGCAGATTTGTGGCTACCAGTACTAGTGGGGCTAAGTGCACCAGGCCAGATAGAGAAAGGATGCAGGACTACCAGGGACACTGGCAATAAAGACAGCCAGGTTTATGAGACAGGGCAACAGAAAATTCCTAAGGAAATGGTGGAAAATGACTTCTCTTTGAGTCCATCTCCACCTGTTGAGAGGCTTCCTATGTTTCAAATCTTTCCCATAATTATCACTTTTCCTTTGAAACCATGTTCCCAATCTTCCACATAGAGGCAAACGCTTCCTTCCATACATTGCCATAGCACTGTCTAAAGCTTTTCATCCTGGAAGTTATGAAACATATTCAAAAGTAAAGAGAATTGCATAATGAACAGCTTGTGCCACCTACCCATCACCTTCAACAATTACCAATACACGGCCCTCAACACGTTTCACTTGTGTTCCTTTTTTGACAATCATCATCTGAACTTTGAATTATTTCCATACAAGCCTCACACACCCATCTCCCTTCCCCTTCTCTCACAAATGCAGACAGATCTCATTTAATTGCAATGCACTTTGTGCTCCGCTGAGTTTGTGTTGTGGTTTTTTACAAATTGAAGGTTTATTGTAACCCAGTGTTGTCAGATAATGGTTAGCAATTTTTAGCAATAAAGTATTGTTTAAATAAGGTATATCCATTGCTTTTTTAGACATAATGCTATTGCACACTTAATAGATTACAGTACAGTGTAAACATAACTTTTATATGCACTGGGAGATCAGAAAATTCATGTGACTCACGTTGTTTCAATGGTCTGGAACTGAACCCACAACATCGCCAAGGGATACTTGTGTAAGATTCTTCAGGGTAGGTAGGACCTGTATCATATCATCAGTGCAATTCCCACTGTATCCAGCAAGTGCTTAGCACACATTTCTGCTTAAATGAATTGAATTAACAAGCGCTCAGTACTTCTGTTTGAGTTTTCTTTCTCTAAATATGAGAGGCATATTTCTCCCCAGGAACTGCTTAATTTTTTAAATTTGGAAATAAGAAAGGTCTGTAGAGATAAGGAAGTGCAGAGAATCATGCCTCCATAGGTAATAGATTTCTTGCAGCAGGTTGCTTAACTTCCATGAATCTCAGCTTTATCACCTATAAGATGGTAAAAATAATATCTACTGTACATTTTGCTATGAAATTTTTGAGATTTTATGTGTGTCTTTATCAAACACTATGGCTGTGCAATAATTTGTAGTCGTAGAACAGTTAGACGTAAGAAACAAGCATTGTTCTTTTAACACTTTTAGTCAAAATATGACCCTTCCTGGGAATAGTCCCAAAAGTTTTGAGCACCAAAAACCCCACTTCTCCAGTGCACAGTGATCCAGATTTGGGGGTCCATTTGAGTGAGGGAATGACTACCAGATATTTTTCTCGACTTGGACTCTGCAGAACATAGGTTAATAGCATTGGCCAAAATCACTTTTGAGATAAACAATAACTGCCACTCTATTCATCATTCAGTTGCAAAATGTTATTTCCCAGGATTATATTAATTAGAATAATGCGGTAACTGCGTCCACCACTTCTCGCTATATCATTCCAAATGCGTTAACCTTAAGTCGTCCACATATATAGCAAGCCATATTTATGTATTCGTGTTTCCTGGCATACTTTGTCTAGGGTATAGGCTTTGAGTCTGACAGATACAGCCTGAAATACTTCATACTAACCACCCAATCTCTGTGTTGAGGTTTTAGCAAACAAGTACAGCTACAGGAGCAACCTAGTGAGGCCATCAGTAATGATTAGCTGCAAATTTTATTTGGTTTCCAATCCGATTTATGTAAACCAGATCTTCAAAGCTTATTTAACTGTAAAAAATCTATATCTCATGTTAAAATTGCACACGTGTCTCACAATGATTCACGGTGATAAGAGGAAAAAGAGAGGCTTAGACAAAGAATAAGGACACAAGGTATGGGTTAGAAGGATTTTTTTTTTAATTTCAAGGATCCTTCACCATTTATTAGGTTCATATGAATTCATTACAGCATAAGAGGGCTCGTAATCAATAATCCTTCACAATTTGAGAGTGAAGAAAGGGAGATGTTTTTCTTCTTAAGACCTAGTTGGCAAAGCAGAGACCCCAGTTAGCTACACATAGTGATCCATGGAGTTCTTCTCCTGCCTTCGGAACTACAAGAACAAGAGAGATGGACAAGGGTGTTCGTGTGTGTGGCTGTTATGGCTCAAAGCATAGCTCCTGATGGAGCCTGTGGCCTGGTTCTTCCTAAGCATCACCCCAGAACCCCTCAGATAAGATGGCTCCCCAGCCCAGCTCACCTTGTTACCCTACATGGGCCAGCAGAACAGAGAACGTGTGCATGAGGAGGGGCGAGGACGTGGCAGAGGAGTGAGACACTGTGTACCTCCCCAGGGAAGCGGAAAGCTGGTCCTTCATACGTTCCCTCTCTGGGTCTCCATTTCATTTCTTGCCTCTTTCCCCTCCACATCCACGGGTCTCCTCCACGCACGGAGGTTGAGTTCATAGAACAGACTCAAGCATTACAAGGCAACTCAGCCTGCCTCTGCACTCTGGTCTCCAACTGATAGACTTTTGCCATTGTCACCTTTCCTTGCTGCGTCCTGATTAGAGCACACCACTGCCCTCCCCCACTCCCCAGGTCATGCAGGTGATGCTAGACTCCTGCAGGTGTACTGCTGCCCGCCCCCTGGTACCTCTCACCTGACATCTCTGCACCACTTGGGGGAACAGGGCAGGTTCGCATCCTCTCCATGGTGAGATGCATGGGAGACTCGGGAGGGGCCTGCCTTACTACTCCACAGCTATTCCTTTTCTACCAAAGCAACTCCCTGTTGAGCAGGGTCTTCCCCATAAGGCCTGCTGCACCCCCCAGCATTCAGAGACAAAGCCAGAGCCCCAACTCCAGGTCCTCCCCCCAATCTTCCTGAGAGTTCCTTCATTCTCCCACCAGCAGGGGCTTGACCTGAGGCAGAGTAGAACTCTCTCCTCAGGAACTCACCAGCACCTAAGCTCAAGCCAAGTCACGCCTGGTGCTTTTATTCCAATCGCCGCAGAGATTCTTATCTCCCGTGGTGTGGGAAAACGTCTTTACGTCATCACGTGCTCTTCCCCACCCCACTTCCATAGATCGTGTGCCCTAAGTTCCATAGATCTTTTTCCTCCTTATAGTCAAAGTCAGGCTTATGAACCCCAAAAGAAAACTCTCCCCCAAGCCCGCAGCTCTTGTAATGCAAAGCCCTGGCTTTCAGTACTATTGTCTCTGCCCTAGAAACTCTGCCAAGAACTGGACACCCCTCTTGCGTAATCATCCCTCCCCCAGGGCTTCTGTATGACAGACGCCATGATCGCCATCAGTGGTGGGGAAAGTAATGGGAAGAAAGAATCACAGTGGAAAGAATCTCAGGTAATACCTCAAATACGCTCACTGCCAAATTACTTTTGCCCCTTTCAGCACTAACCCAAACTCTAACCCCGGGCTGAATGCTCTATGTCAGTAAAGGAGTCTGGCCAAGTCGACCAAGGATGTGGCTGCTTGTCTGCCTTTCCACACTGACCCTGTTTTAAGGGCTAAAACAAAGGACCACAGACTGGGTGGCTTAAACAACAGAAATTTATTGTCTCGCAGTGCTGGAGGCTGGAAGTCCGAGATCAAGGTGTCGGCAGGGTTGGTTCCTTCTGAGGGCTGTGAGGACAATTTGATTCCATGCCTCTCTCCTAGCTTCTGAGGTTTTCCTCAGTTTATAGGTGGCGTTCTCCCTGTGTCTTCATATCATCTCCACCCCACCTCCCTTCCCTCTATGCACCTCATTCTCTTCTGATGGCCTTTCTTTTATAAACACACCAGTCATCGGATTAGGGCCCACCCCACTCCAGCATGACCTCAATTTAACTGCATTACATCTGCAATGACCTATTTCTAAACAAGGTCACAATCTGAAGTACCAGGGGATGGGACTTCACTGTATAACTCTGGGGACTGGAGGGGGTTGCACAGTTCAACCCATAAGAGGCCCTTTTCTCCTCCAGCTGCTCTGAACAGTTTCTGAGAGTCAGTCTTCTGACACCAGGCTGTCTTCTGCTGCAACCCTGCTGCAACCCCTGTCTCAGCCTCTTTTTTTTTTTTTTTTTTTTTAGTAAACAGACGCAATTTTATTCATCAAAAAGCCTTAACAATGCTTATCTCCAGTAGGTTAATATTCTGAATGACTTGTACTTTCACTTTGCGCGTATCTGTAACTTGAAAACAAAACTTGAAATGTTTTGTTTTTTGTTTGTTTGTGTTTCATCCCACCCTGTCTCAGCCTCTTAATGCAAAGGAAACATGCCTTTCACCCAGTGGAAACTGGGAGCAGAAATCCTCACTTGAGCAGTCAGCATCATTTATGACTGATGATTATAAGGTCAAGGAGAGTGAGTGGAACAGGTCTGTACAGGTGTTTAATTCAAATTGGATTTGATTTCATTCCAGGACCTATGGAGACTTTTACTCACATTACGTTTTCTTTTATTAATAATTTTCAGCTATTGTTAGTAGTCTTGATTTCAAGCACTCACTTGATTTAGCTCAAAATTAAATTACTAATTATATTCATCTGTAATTCCAATGGCTAATTAAGCCAAGCCTGTGGCGTAATGAACCTTGGATGACTGAGCAGGTGTCTAAGGAGGCACGGAACCAGCTAATTAGGTAACACTTTTATTTCCCCTCTTGAAATGTTAGACAAGCCATGTGTGTTGAGAGGGCTGAGTCTGAGCGCTCAGACATGAATAAGTTCATGCATCAGTATTTCTAAAACATCTGTGTTCTCCCTGTTCACTTACCTTCCATACCGAGGATTCCCTGGAGCAGAAGCTGATGTCAACTGATGTCTTGTTCTCAGATGGTAAGAACTTCTCCCAGGGGCAGAAAAGAGGCACGGATGTCTCTTCTCCCCACTGAAGACAACAAAAGCTCCATCTTTCTTCCAGAATCATACAGGGGGCAGGGAATCAAGTTTGACCCAGAGCATCAAATTTTAGAAGACAAAGTGGGAGCAGTTATTTTTTTAATTGACGTAGAGTTGATTTATGATGTTGTGTTTGTTTCAGGTGTAAAGTGATTCTGTTTTATATATATATCTATTCTTTTCCAGATTCTTTTCCATTATAGGTTATTACAAGATACTGAGTATAGTTCTCTGTGCTATAAGTAGGTCCTTATCTTTTATCTATTTTATATATAGTAGTTGTGTATGGAGTAGTTATTTTTAAATATTGCACAATTTTTAAGCCCCTTCCATTTCATCCCCTGAAAATGTGTCTGGTCCCACAGCCAAGAGGCCAGCACATTCCAGGCTGTCTCAGCACACCTGGTTACTGAGGAGTCAGGGACCCAGGTCCAAGGTGCCTGTGGACCCGCCCCCTTCCTGTGTTCCTCCCCCTTTCCCCTCCTCCCTCCCGCTGAACAGGCTCCCCATTGTTTAGGGAGTTCATGTTTGCCAGAGGCTGGAATTACCTCCTGTGCCCAGATTCACTCTTTTTGCCAGCTGATGATGTGAAGATATTGCTAATATTTTATTGCCAGGTTTGCGTTAACATTAACGTCAAAAGTATAGATAGCATGGAAACAATCATGCCTCTCTCCAGATACATCACATTATCTTTGGCATCAATTTTACTTGGGTTGAAAATGAAACTCTAAATGGACGCTGAGTATTCAGTTTGCGCCTCATATTATATGGCCAACCCCACCAATGAAGTACTGGCTAATAATAGGGTTTATACTTGCTTAGAACCCTTTAGAAGACTGAGGTCAAGTGCAGCATGGATGACCCCTCACTAGTTAGTGCACACAACTAGTTATGGAGCATCGTAAACCCAAATCAGAGAAGCAGCAGTGGACAGTCAAAGGCAGAACTGACTATAAGAACGGAGTTAAGGCATCAAACCGGAGTTGTGGACTGACAGGACGGTAAAGCCAGTAGCCAAGAAAGTATTAGGGTCCACTTTGGGAATCTATGCTAAGCTGAACACTAGAAGGATCAAAGGAAGTAACCAGAAATCCATGCAGCCCAACCAAATACCAGCAGAGAGCACGTCTTTAATAAAAGACTGTTCTTGATGTTTTCAAATACTGCCATTTATCCTAGCTGCTTTTTAGTGTCTGTGGGTCTGAAACTTTGGATCTTTGGCAACTATGATTACATAACGTTTGCAGTTTTGCAGAGTCAATCCATTGTTACATTATGTTTAAAGCTATGCAAAATATTATCCACAGAGTGAGATTAATCTTATTCAAACTGGAAAGCTATATTTTTCCATATTTACAGTATTCACCATGGAAATGGATGGATACATAATCCTTGGGTAACCTGTTGACACCAATACTGGCTGGGAGATGTGATTTCTAGCCTGGGAAAGAATATTTGGCTAACAAATAGTAAATGATGACCTTGCTCTCCTGGTTCAAACTTCCAACTAGATTTTTAACAACTTCCCAATCCCAGTCCCATAGAAGAACCCCAGGAGTCTTCTATGCTTTATCCCAACTTTCAATTACTGCCACTTACTTGGCAAAGTCCTCCAGATACTGCAAAGCCATGGAAATATGTACCCTATGACGGCATTTATCGATTGGTGCCTTTTGTTTCAACATAGCGGAGAGGTAAAGATGGCCCTGAAATCTGAGGGGCCAAGGGGAGTTAAGAAAGGAAAGGCTTACCTGCTCCACTGTCAAGTCTCCATGCTGTACTGCTCGTGGGCTGGTGGACTGGGGGCAATGGGGCATTAACAGCACATCTCCAACAGAGTGACTTTGTGAGACGAAAACTGGATCTTTATTGTAAACCCAATTTAAGTGAGAGGGTTTATGGAGTTCAAATTATTAACTCATTTGAGAAATACTTATTGAGAGTTGGTATCATGCTTGGTATATTCTAGGTGCTAGAGATTCAGCAGTGAACATAAGAAAGTCCATCCCTCAGTTGGGAGTATGGGATTAACAGATACACACGACCATATATAAAATAGATAAACAACAAGGATTTACTGTCTAGCAGAGGGAGCTATATTCAATATCTTGCAATAAACTGCAATGGAAAAGAATCTGAGAAAAAACAATATAGATATATATGAGGGTGAGTCAAAAAGTATCTGCACTCTGCTGTAGAATTTACAGAAGTTTTAATATAACTGGAGTGTGGATAATTTTGGATTCACCTTCATACATTTATATGTATAACCGAAGCACTGTGCTGTACACCTGAAACTAACACAACAGTATATTAAAGAAAGAACAACAACAACAACAAAAAAAGGAAACTCCATCCCTTAAGGAGATTATATTTCAGCATGTCTGTGAGAGAGGGTATAGTGGGAGACAGAAAATGAACAAGTAAACAAATGTATACGTGAGCAGGTGTCACTTACTGTGAAGACAAATAAAATACTGTTTAGGAAAAAAGAGTGATGGCTGGCGTTAATTCTTTTTTAGGGCAGTCACGGTAAGCCTCTGATTAGTGGTTCTGTAAGCAGAGACTTAAGAAAGTATGGAAGCCCAGGTGCTCTGCCAACGCACCTCTTGCCCTGCCCCCACCGTAGGATTTTGTAACACCACCTCATTCCCTTCATTCCACAGTCCACACAAGTCAGCTTATGATACCTCACTACTTTGGGGCCAGAAAACAAAAATGGAAACTTATTCGCTGTTAACTTCAAAAGCCACTGAGCCAGGGGTAAGACAGAAAAGGTCTGAGGGGCGGTGTGCCCTGGCATCGTTTCCCTGCCTTCCCTCCTGGCATCCAACTTTGTTAACAGTCCCTCGAGCTGGGAAGCGGGGCAGAGAGTTGAGGATGAAGCAGGGGAGGAGGACGTGAGCCAGGAGTTCTGGGGCCCAAGTGCCGCTCAGGCAGGAGCAGGGCTGTGGGGGTGGGGCCACCTGATGGAATCCCTCCTTGAAATTTGGGGGATCCAAACTGGGGGCCTCCAGAAGCAGTGCTGTGCTTTCAGGGTGCAGCCTGGAGAGCCCGGGAGCTCAGTGTCCATCCCAGGCACATCAGAGAATCTCCAGAGGACACCTGAGGGCAGAGAGAGATCCAGGGATTATCTGTACCTCCAGAGGCGTGTGGGAAGATGGCATCTGGAAGTCTCCATGGGCTGAGTGGAGCATAGGAATTGGGAGGGATTGGGAGGGAGGAGGAAGGGAGAGAGAGAGAGAAAGAGAGAGAGAGAGAGAACAAGTGAGCAAGTGCACTGGTCACTGACCTGAACAAAGAGATGCAAACCAGAAACACGAGGGACCCGCAATGCTGTCGTGGGATCTGTGCTGACAGGTTGTCCGCTCGGCACGGGAAAGCCTAACACCTGGCAGAGCCCATCCTGATGACGAGAGCCAGACAGCGTGAGCTTCACCTGCACTTGCATCCAGAAGCAGATGGAGACTGAGATGGGATGTCCCCGTCCCGCACCTGCTGGGATCACACGTGTGTAACCCAGGGAGGAAAGGGACACGTACTATGATGCTAAGACCAGCTTTTAAACTCACAACTGTGAAGAATCTCTACATTTGACAGAGTTTACCAGACATGACTAGAAGAAAATCATGCCTGGATACGTTTAGTTTTTAACTGAATGGGGCTCAGAGCCAGAAATTTATCTAATCATTCTAATGATGAAAACTTAAATTTTACCCACTCCAGTTTGCGACTGTGAAAATTAGTTCCTGCTACACGAGACTGAATTGGTCGATTCTGTGGGGATTTATAAGATTGAGTTACTTGTGTGTGAATAACAAGGATGCCACCGGCCAGCCTGCTGAGCTGCCCCTGAGCTCTGCTTTGGGGTAAACTGAGCCTGGTTCAAATCCCGGATGCCCCACAATTGACCTTATGCCCTGCAGGCCGCTGCCCTTTCATATTTAACACTCCCATAATGATTGCTGGCTTTTATATTTGCTGTGAGAATGAAGGTATTTGGAAGTATGTAAAGCACTAGAATGGAAGCTTCCATTGAATCCTGCCGGGCCACACTTCCCTCCTGGGGAAAGCCTTCCAAGCAGGGCATGTGCTCCTGGTGGTCCTTGTCATAAGCCAAGGACAGTGAGGATCCAAGCAAGACACGAGATGGCCTTGAATGAAACCAGGTGGTGGCTAAGTGGCTCATTCAGACCATCTTCCTTGGTGTGGCTGAAGCCAGGTGCACACACAAGACGCTTGACCTGTTTCTCAACCATCTTGGGCTGCGATTCTGGTTTTCTGTGGAGCTTCCTTCCCTCACCTGCTTGGACATCCCATGTGGCTCCTCGTCCCCTTAGGGTCCCTGCAATAAACCCTTATTTAGGCCTGTATCATTTACGTAACCTCAAAGCACATATGGATATACATTTGCATCAGCTGAATAAATATAATATATAAGCCAGACAATAAAATACAAGGAAAGCAAAAAGTAAAATACAAATCTATTCTTGGCATTCTGCCATCAACGCAATATGCCATTTGGGATGGTTAAGGGGGTGCTTTGTAGCTGCAGGTGTCATGTTGTTTGTTAGACACTGTATTTTGTAGCATACCAGGGGACACCGTCGTAGCATCCTTTGTCCACCCCATAGACCCCTCAGCAAGCCCCTTCCCAGGAAGCCCCCTTTCCTAGGACGGAAGTGGACTTCTGAACACGTGTCTAGGGACTGAGGCAGCCACCCTCGAGGCCCGGGTGAAGCCTGGGAGGAGCAGGGCCCCCAGCAGCTGTATTTTCTCCTGGAGCTGGAGCCCCAGCGTGAAGGGAGGCCAGTGCTGCTCTCCGAGCGGCACCTGCAGCTGCTGCAAAGAAATGGCAACACTGCACAATGTCTGAAGTGGGTTTGGTCACCTGCAAAGAATTGTAAACTGTCCTGAGTGTGGGCGGTGGGGGGTGGGGGAGGGGGAGGGGATGTCTTGGGGACCACTCTTCTAGATAGGATGGCACTCCAGGAGCTGCCCAGAGGGGAAACAGTTTTGGGGGTGGAAGAGGCAAAGCTGGCCCAGGTTTGGAGATGGACCAGAGAGAGGACAGAGCCTGGCCAAGCGCTGCCCAGGAAGGAGGGTTTATTTCACCCGGGAGCAGGAAGCAGGGTGTCTTTTAGAAACTCGATTCTTGTTCCTGAGCTAAAGCAGTTTCCTATAAATTTTCTTCTGTTAACTGGGTCTCATGAATTCACTTTTAATCAGAGCCAACTTTTTATCAGCAAAGTAGTTGAAAAACTCCCCATTTAGAGACAGACCAGACAGCTGTAAACAGCTGCCACTTTGACACTTAGTGTTTACAAAGAGCTTTAGAGACAAGATATGATCTTTTTTTATAGTCTCTTTCCTTTTTTAATGAGAAAATGTTTTTTATAATAAATGTGCTCATCACTTAGCAATCCCACAAGCCTAGGACTGTGTAACTAAATTCATTTTTTTGTGTCAATCATACACAAATTCCTTCAAGTTTGATGGAACATGAGTGAGAAGGGATGGTACAAAGGATCTAGATTACTTAAATGCATACCTTTTGTGGGTTTTTTTTTTCCTCTTGAAAAAGGAGGAGCATTACAGAGTTCAGAAAGCTGTGAGCACTCAGGACGCAAGACTGATCAACTCCATAGGCGGGATATGGAATAAAGCCCACAGAGGAGGTGTGACTGCTCCAGGTATAGAGAACAGCATATGCAAAGGTCCTGGGAGAGGATGGAGCTTGGAGAATTCTGGGAGCAGAAACATGGTTGGAGCATCTCATCTCGAGAGCAGGGAGCAAGGGGAAGAGAGGGATGAGCTGGAACTGGAAAAGCCAGAAGGGACCAGACCACATACGGCACCAGATGCCACAGCAAGAGTCTGGGGGGTTATCCTATGAGAAGGGAAAAGCACAAAATAGCTAAAATTACATAAAAGCAAGTGGGGAGGTTTGGAGGGTGGGGGTAGGGTGTGATTGGATTTTACTGCTAGAGTCACCTTGGCTGCAAGAGAAAGGATTGGAGCCTGGGGAAGCAGGGGAGCAGAGAGGCTTGGAGAGAGGACCCTGCAGTGTTGGTGCCAGAGCCTGGATCCAGACTGGGGTGACTGGGGAGAAGGAGAAATGGACCAGCCAAGGAACCAAGATGGGGGAAACTGAAAGGACTCAGTCATGGGTTGGGGATGGGGAGTGTCAGAGAGAGGAGTGCCTAGCGACTTCCTGTTACTAACAAAAAATGTTAGTTTGTTCAAATTTTTGTTTACATTTGTATCAATTTCCTAGACCTGACTTAACATAATTACCACAAACCAGGTGGCTTGAAAGAACAGAAATTTATTCTCTCATAGTCCTGGAGACCAGAAGTCTGAAATGAAGGTGTCATCAGGACCCGGCTCTCCAGAGGCTCTAGACGAGGATGCTTCCTCGTCTCTCTTGCCTCCGGGGTTGCCAGCAATCCTTGGTATTACTTGTAGCTGCCTCACTACAATCTCTGCCTCTGTCTTCATGTGAACTTCTTCCTTCTGTGTGTGTTGTCTCTGTATCTAAATCTCTGTCTTCTTTTTCTTATTAAGACACCAGTCATTAGATTTAGGACCCACCTTAACCCACAATGACCTCGTCTTAACATGATTTGCAGATACTCTTTCCAGATAAAGTCACATTCACAGGTACTAGGGATTAGGAATTCAGTGTATCTTTTGGGAGAACAAACTTCAATGCACTATATCTTATGATGATACTCTGTCATGGCTGTTGATGTATATAAACATAAAAGATGTGATAGTTTCTCTGAATGCCTGTTGTCTTCATTGTAGTATTACAACTTGTTGATTTTGTAGAGCATGGTCAATTTCAACAGCCCCACAAAGGCGTTCAGAATTGGTGGAATCCATATTATGAATTCATTTTATAGCTTTTACTGGTTTCTCTATTATTAAAGACACTTCTCATTTTCCTAAAAAATATTTTGGTTGAAGTGTTCTGTGGTGAATTTTATTGATGACTTTCACTTTTTCCCTAAAGAAATATGGCTAAAAATCATAACTATCTTAAATGTGATCTCCAAAGATGATAGCCACAGAATTGCATTAAGAATATCATGTATGTGAAGGGTCTTCTTCCCCTGGAAGAGGGCGTCATTGGTCCAAGTCCCTGGATTCTGGAAAACTGACACATCCAAGCCATGCTGAATTTGTGGTGGCTCTCCTAGTGAAGAATACACACACACCCCAAATGCATTTCAGTAAACACAGACCCCCAAGGTAAATAGATGCCTTGAGGCAGAACCACTATAAGTTTTACAGAGTTGAGTTATTGTGGCAAACCTCAGATTGCTGCAAATACTTGTATATTTATCTGTGTGCATACATGGTACTTTACCAGAAACAGTGAACTTGAAAAATGACCCAATTTATTTTCCTAAGTCCCCAGGAAAACTGGATAAATCATTGTACTCTTTCCATTCCTACAAATATTAGGATGTTTTGTATGTTTATATACCCAGAACATCCTTTTCAAGTCCAGGCATAAATTACTTGCCTTTGTTGCTTGGCCTGCCCCATTTGTTATAGTCTACATGGCTGTCAGGGTTATATCAACAGACTTTCAGCTTGCCCTGAGCCAAGACGCATAGATTACAGTTCAGCCTACAGAGAGACCTATTCATCTCCTGCTGGCTGTGATAAGTCAACTCTCCATGCCCCAATGAGATCCCTACCTGCTAGCATTTGGGTTCCTGGGCCTTCTAAACATACCTCTGGGTCCCATGAAGTCTCAGGACCTTGAATACAGTTGACCCTTGAACAACGAGAGGCTTAGGGGCATCAGTCCTCTACACAGTTGGAAATCCAAGTGTCACTTTACAGTTGTCCCTCTATCTGAGGTTCCCCGTCGAGTCAAACAGCTGTGGATCATACAGTACTGTAGCATGCACCGATTGAAAAAAAATCCATTATAAGTGGACCTGCACAGTTCAAACCCATGTGGTTCAAGGGCCACCTGGATACCCCTATTTCTACTATAGCAATAAGCCTCTTAATCCCAACTTCCTTAAATGCCTCTAAACCTGATAACTAAACCTATAGGTCAGCTGCACGCCATTCTTTTTTTCCCCAGCTTTGTTGAGATATGATTGACATATAATGTTGTATAAGTTTAAGATGTACAATGTGATCATTTGATACATACATATATATGTATGTATGCACATGTATATATAGTTCTGTACATATGTGTGTGTATATATATATAATGAAATGATTAGCACAGTAAGGTTAGTTAACATGTCCATCACCTCACGTAATTATCATTTTTTAATTGTGGTGGTTGTGGTGGTAATATTTAAGATTTACTCTCTTAGCAGCTTGCAAAGTATACAATATTCTTAAGTACAGTCACCATGTTGTACATTACATCCCCAGAACTTATTCATATTATAACTGGAAATGTGTACCCTTTGACTAACAACCCACCCCACTCCACACACACCCAATTCCTGTTGGAATGGATTCCTGTGCTGGACATTTTCCCTTTGATCCTCTGGACTACTATCCAAATGGCTCTGTGCCCAGGGAGGCTGGGATCTATGAGCTTCTTCAGCATCATCTCTTGCCCTCTGCTTACAGCAGCATCTATAAACAAGAGGAGCTCAGAAGACAGAAGGAGCTGAGCCACAGATGTCAGTGGTTTCCGCAAAGGCTACAGCTTCCCCCGGGTGACCCTCTTTCTCTCTCAGGAATCTGGTGAGCCCTTTACCCTTCCCCGTTCAGGCTTAGGGGGATAACATATCCTTGCTATAGCTGGCCCTCTTGTGCTTCACTGTTCCACGATGATTTCTTTTAAACTTACCAATATTTTTTGCAAATAATCGTAATATTAAACTTTCCTTAATTATCCCCATTTAATGTGCCATTTTTTCCTGCTGGGATGTTTGGCATCTGCTTTGCCCTTAGACTTGTTGCTGAGAGACACAGGCTGCTGGTGTCCTTTCTCAAGTACTAAAGTTTGCCAATGATTTACTTTTTATGTAAGTTAGAACTGATTCAGATATATGCCTATAAAAGCATCACTCTCCTTTGCATTCTTCTAGACTTTCTTGTGCAAGAGCAAAGGGGTGGAATCAGAGCAATCTAGCTGAGACTTGCTTGTGGGTGTGACACAAAAGGGAGCACCATCTCATGTCCTTGCCATATTTCTCCCTAGAATCGATTCTCCAGCCTTGGATTCACTTTCTGGACCATGTCTTGTGTGCCCGTCCTGGATTAATAAGCCCCTTAATGCATTTAGTGGAATGAATGGCTGAATGGCCCCCACCTGTGTTGCGGCATAGCCGCTGTCCCCCACCGGAGTCCGCCAGAATGCCTTCTCCACCCCAGCCCTTGTTCCATTGGCTCTTGTAAATTACAGTCATGTGTGGCTTCCTTCGTGCCTTTTCAGAAGACAGTGAGGGATACTGAGGAGGTTTAGAGAAGCCCTTCAACTGAACACATGCTGGGAAATTCCCTTGGCAACACTTCTGGGTTTGAATGTGTTTCTGTCACAGGTTTGCCTGGACACAACAGATTCATCAGATTGAGGGAATTCCCCAAAACAGCCTGGTGCTGTGGAGAAGTGTTTGGAACCATCATTAAATGTTTCAGTTGATTACCAGGTAAGGAATCATCAATTATCAACAAAAATAAAAAGAAAGCCTGTGAGAAAGGGAAGAAGGGAGACCAGACAACTCAGCAACGGAGATGGATGAACTCTCCCTAGCAGCCCGTCCCCAGCGATCCAGAAGAGCCTTCCTGTGTGAAGTTCACCCTCTCACCACACAGAGAGGAGCTGTAGATCACAAGAAGGTCAGAGATGGCTGCCGTCTAGGGGCGGAGACGTGTTCTTTACTCCACATGTCACAAAAATGGAAAGCCTTTTTTCTTTCTTTTGCTAAGAGATCAACTTACAGATGGGTTTTGGGAAGGGAGTGGGTGAGCTTGGTCAGTTTGATTGGAAGGTTTAGAAGCCAGTGCTCTCTCATATTCCAATTCCTCTTTACAGAAAATCTGTTTCTGATAATCTGTGACTGATGTATTTAATAACAATGAAGCTTAACAGTTAGCTTTAAAATCTTATAATTATACAATCAGATGCATAATTTCTCATTAACATGAGATTTTTGAACATACATGGTAACTGAATAGCCCCTTTAGGATTTTAAGGCATTATATACGACTATATTTTTTAAAGGCCTCTTTTGGCGTACTATGAGTATTTCTAGTACCCAATTTTATTGGGCTAACCCGGATAAAGGGATTTAAAGTGAATAAAAAATCCATAAAAGACATATGAAGAAAATAGGAAACACACCAAGGCCTTAAACAGCTAACCTGAAAGAGATTACTTTATATGTTCTAGAAGAATATATCATACTGTTTTTCAAGCAGTAAAAAACAAACAAAAAACAGTAGAGCTCTTTCTGTACATAAAATCTTGCACACACCCACAGCAAGTACAACTGAGGAAGCTCCTGCTGTTGGTGCCGGAATGGGGCCCCAGGTCCCACTGACCCATCCCCCAGTCCTCTGAGGTCCCGACTTGGAATCCTCAGCGCTCTAACAGGAAAGAGTTTGGAAACCTCTAGAAGCTCCTGTTCAGCCATTCATACACATTCAGGCAGTCCATGAGTAAGTGGATTTAAAATGTAGACGGAGAAATGATAGATACGGTGAAGGATTTTCAAAGCTTTGAACTGAAGCCCCAAACAGAATTCAAGTGGCTTCTAATGGTTGATAAAAGGAAGCACAAAAAGTATCCCCTTTAGGGCCACTCATGATCTGGGGTCAAGCTCTCTCTCCAGCCCAGCTTTCCACCATCCAGCCCCACACCATGTACCATGCTGTAACCCTCCACTGTGCCGTCTGCACCCACCTATGGCACTGCAATGGGGCGAGTCTGAATTGGGATGTGCTGGAAGAGTAACATTGGATTTTGAAGATTTAGTATGAATAAGGAATGTAAATATCTCAATAATTTTTATATTGGTGGCATCACACTTCTGACATATGGGGTTAAACAAAATATATTACTAAAATTACTTTTATCTGCTTCTTTCTCCTTTTTTAAAAATGTAGCTGTTAGAAATTGTACATTACATATATTGCTTGCATCTGTGGCTGGTTCCAGCCGGTGGTCTGGCTGGTAACACAGGTGGCCCTTCTGGAGCATCCACGGGTAGTAGTGGGGGCCATGGAGAACCAAGATAGGTACATCTAGTGAGGCAGAAATATGGGCCCAGTTTTCTCTAGGTTTCCTGAGTTTAAAAAAAAAACCTTGGACATCTGGGTTGTAAATGTGTGTGGGGACTGAGTGTTCATGAGTGTGCGTGAATTTTCTAAACTGTTAAATGTTGGCAACTACTTCATAATTTTAAAAACTAATCCAGCACAACACTGTTCAAGCCAAACAAAACACGTCGGGAGCCAGACCTGGCCCTCAGACCGCCAGTGTGTGTGACGGTCTTCACTCTCTCCATCTTCCCCAGGACTGTGCATCTAGCCGCTTTCCCCCTGCCAGCTGGGAGGGCTCCCAGACCGGCTCCCATATCTTCCTGCCCCCAGCTTCTCATCTGCGGCACCAAAGATGCTAAGCAGATGACTGTTAAATGACTAAACGAAGGAATGGGTTCTGGAATCTTCTTGTTTGCAGGTTCCTAAGAGGGAAATATTTTTTCTAGGATCTGAGTTGTGGTCCTGCTCTGAGGGGAAATGGGGAACCAGCTACTTTACCGCCCAAGGCCCTTCTCATTTGAACAAACACTGCAGAACATCCATTTCTTGGAGCGAAAGGAGTTCCTGAAGGTTACTTTCATGTAAGTGTTGAAAATATTTTAAACAGGCAGGGAGTGATGCCTCCAGCTCTGCTCTTCTTTCTCAAGATTGTTATGGCTATTTGGGGTCTTTTGTGTTTCCATACAAATTTAAAAAGTTTTTGTTCTAGTTCTGTGAAATATGCCATTGGTGATTTGATGGGGATTCCATTGAATCTGTAGATTGCCTTGGGTAGTGTGGTCACTTTAATAGTATTGAGTCTTACAATCCATGAACACCGTGTATCTTTCCATCTGTTTATTTCATCTTCAATTTCTTTTTTTTTTCATCAGTTTCTTATAGTTTTTGGAGTACAAGTCTTTTGCCTCTTTAGGTATAGAGCAGTATAGGTAACCCTTCCCTAAAAGGTTATAAAGTTAATATATGTCCATGTTTACTAAATAATTAACCTCTATTTTGTAAACCATAAGAATCACAATTCTCAGATCATTTATATCAGAATATCAAGAATGCTTCTGAATTCTTGTAATCTGTATTTTGAGCTAGGATCATACAGTGCATTGCGAAAGGATCTATTTAGACTATTTGTGAACTTAATATATGTTAATAAAGCTGAATGGTTTTCATCATATTTAAAAAAAAAGTTGAAACTGAAATCCTGGAATGTAATTTTAAAATGAGGCCTGAATTTTATCTGGAGCCACAGAAACTAAGGGAGCTTCCGTGCTCCTTGTGGCCGGGTTGTGGCTGCATCTGTGGAGGAAGTGACTTCATGCTATGGTCTGTGAGTGGCCAGGTGCCCCCAGGCTGTGCATGGCTGTCCATGAACCCAGGCTGCACAGGAGGCCATGCAGAGCGGGGCATTCTGCCCACCCCACACCCTGAGTTATTGGATCCCGGTGAGAACAGGTGGACTTACAAAACCACACACTTGCCAACATCCTATTTTCTAACATACACAGTACAACATTTTAGAAATCCTGAAAGTTTAAATTCTTCAGTTATTTTTTTCAACCTAGTGATTTACAATGTAACGACTTAAGTATTAACCCCAGGAGTTAACCCTACATTCCTGAGCACCGCAGCATCATCACTTTACTCACTGTCCCGGGTCCGTGTGAAGAGGAGCAGATGCTGAAGTAGAGGCACTAGCCACACGGCCAGAACGTGCGCAGCTGGCTGCCTGCGTTTCTATCCTGTACTAACGCAATCAACTTTTGAATTTGAAAACTTTGCACTTTTCAAATAATAACAATAACATAAATCAAAAATCGTGAGTACTTTACATCACCGTGTGGGAAGCCAGCTAAAGTGCCTACCAGAAAAACCTGGAGAAAAATAAGAAAATGGGCAAAAAAGAGAAGGAATTATAAATGCCTCTCTCTAGGGATGGAAAAGAAATCTAGGAACTTGAAAATGAGACTTCTGAGTATATTTCAGAAAAGATTTGACTTTACCAGTACGTTGATCTTGGGCTCTGCATTTACTAAGTTACCTCCAAAACCTTGGGTGGACCCCAGCAACGCGGTCACAGGATCACAAGTTTTTGGTAAAGTACACGCAAGTAGAATTTTTTGGCTGCTCATGGCCAAGACCATTGTCTCTCTGCCCTTCAACTTCCCCTTTGTCACACCTACCCTCATATCAGGTGGCACTGGAAAGTTGGAGGGCATTTGGAGGATCTGTCTAAAGAGAAGTTGAGTTGAGCTTAGTGGGATACATACATGTGTGTTAGATATATATATTATAATAATATAATTATTAATTATTATATATTATATATATCTAATACACATGTACATATCCCACTAAACTTGACCATATATATATATGGTTATATGTATATACCACAGTCATTTCCAGGTACAGTTAAGTCATTGCCAGCTGATATAGGAGCAGCTCCCAGGAATTCTCCAATTCTCCTCCCTCCCACCTGCTGACTCCCCCAGGTCAGACATAGAAGTACAAGTACCTAGGAATTATTGCAACATGAATGTGAGCTCCAATGCCTGACCCTGGGTGCACGTGGGCAGTGGAGGAGAAACAAGGTTCAAATGTATAGAATCGGAAGTTACTGCATAGAGGTTCCTCCAACATCAGGCACAAAAATTGTACGCAGAGGATATAGTTCTCCTTGATGCCTATTCAAAATTAAGGTTCTTGCCTAGGAATATACTCCACAATGCAGTGTATGGAATTATAAATATGTTGTCAGCTTTGTTGGGAACAGCTGCAGAATAGAATGTATCAGAACTCCTGTGTTTGGAGGGCATGAACTTACAGTAGGAATACAAAAAGTTGAGTGTGTCCATAACAGCCCCTAGGGGAAGGAAGGTTGACAGAGATCTTCTCAAGTTAGATAACGAGCTAAAAACTTTATACAGCATCATCAAAAATGAGTTGAGAAGCTAAGGAAACTTTTCTAAACTATCAAACAGTAAAACAACCAAACTCAAGGGAAAACTGGTCGTTTTTTATTTTCTCTACAAAAAATAGTATAAAATTGTTACAACATGAAAAGGTGATCAGAATATGCAGCCAAAAATGTAGCAGAAGGGTATTACAGTCAGGTAGCTAATTAATAAAAATAGTGAGATATTTTCCTAGATCTAGTGATGTTTTCTATTTGACAGCTTTTTAAAATTTGTAATATACTGTGGCTTATTTTCTCATTCCAAATTAATATTTTCACGATTGTACCTAACTTCTTATTAAAATTTTTATATTCTTTTTCTTAAAGAGGACCACTCCCAAATTGTGTAAGCTTCAGGCTCCATAAAACCAGATCCACCCCTGCCCTTGGGTGAAAAAGGAGATGACATTCAAGAGAAATGTGAGACACACATTTTCCTATTGGCAAAGGAGGGAAAAAATAAGGTAAAAAAAAAGCCTAACGACAAAATAACTGAAGCAGGAAAATCTGAAAAAGGCTAAAATTTAGCAAAGAAAAATGAATCCTCTAGCTTATAGGTCTGTATCCTCCCTCCTCAGCAATTTTCCTTCCAGCAGCAATAGCATCCCCAGGGTTCAGTCTGGATGGCAGGCACTAAACAGGCTTCCAGAAAATGTCCACTAAATGCCCTAATTCAGAACCTGCCTTCTCCTCTTGCAAGACCTCAGCCTGGAGCTCCAGGCCAGGTAATGAAATCCAGCCTCTGCTCTGTAGCTCTCAAAGATGGCTCATTCCCGTAGGTAGATGCTGTCCCCCATGAATGAGTGGGGAGCAACAGACCCAGGGTCTCAGGACCTTGTGGTTTGTGTTTCTTTTTCCCACCTTGAGGATGAAATTGTCCTGAGCCATTGATGCTCTTTTCCATAGCTGGGGTGTAAGGACCATCCATACTAAACATAAAGTATCCCTTCCAGCCCCGGCCTTATGGATACATAACAGACCCACCCCCAAATCATGTGTTGTTCGATTCATTCATGCAGGCAGAAACTGAAACAGGCTTCCTGTCAAGGCCAAAGCTTTCCCTCTACCCAGCCCATCTCACTTGCTCCTGGTCCTTATTTGAACTTGCTCTTATCTTGCTAACTGTAGACCGTGGCTCTGACATCAGCTTCTGGCCTCCCTTCCATCTTGGCAACTCTTCAAACTCCATTCCTGGCTTGGGAACCCTGGTTTTGCTGTGCTTAGTCTGCCTTCCTGTCCCTCTCCACCCAGCAAAAAGATCATGGGGCCCCACGACAGCCTCTGCACCTCACAGAATCTCCCGGTCTTTGCTGTCTCTTCCTTCTCTGTGCCCTTGGCCTTGTTCATGTTGGAGTCCCTGGTTTCAGTCTCATTGCTGCAACCTTTGTGCCCAGCCCTTCCTGTTCTTCCTTCTCTGCCTGTGTGTTTCTGAACATCAATTCTGGGCTCTGGCTCAGCAGACACATCCCTCCTCCATGCTTGGCTGGCTCCCAGAACCCAGGCCAAGGCCAGATCCCCAGAGACCCACTGCCAAGGGAAGAAAGTTGAGCACACGCAGCCCAGTTTTGCTTTTTCCCTTGGTCTGAACTTTCATGTTGCCCCAGGTGAGCACACCCACACTCTAGCCTCTACTCCACAGAATTTCGCTCACTCGTTCCAGTGGTGGGATGAGGACAGGGTTTGGCAACTAAGCTTATCAGGATAGAAAAATTGGGAGATATCTGGCCCAACACTAAGTTTGGAGCTATGACATCACCCGTTCCCTGTAGCACCCAGTTTTGTTAAGCCCTGGGTTCACCCAGCTAACTTCCTTCCTGGTCTAGAAACCAACCAGCTTCCCAAGACCAAAAATGTGATATGCAAAAACTTGCAGGAGATTATGCACTCTGCAGGACTCGTCTGATTTAAGCTTTGTTTATGAACCTCTGTGTAAAGGCCAAGCCTGAAAACGTAGTCACACATGTGTGTCCTTTCATCTTTCTTCATTTCTAGGTGGTGATGTATTTTTATGGTTTTTCAGAATGAGGAGGTACAAATGACTGGTGTAGTAAAGAAAGCCTTCCAAACAGTTTATGTTTAAAATGAACTTAATCCAAACACTTTGATACAAAGGAAATTAAGTAGAAGAAATATTTTTGACAATGAAAATATGTGGGTAATTTCCTAAACACAGTCTTTTTTTCATTGCACAATGGTGTCTTGAGGTTTCACCCAACCTTGAAGGTATATCAGAACTTGCAACATCAAAAAGGAGACTTAGAAGGGAGTGCCCAGCAGGCACCATATCTGAGAAGTTAAAAGGCTGATAAAGAATTAAGATGATAAAAATTCCAACTTCAAACTTTGAAATATCCAAATTCTCCACTTTGACTGGATCCCAACCAAGTGAAATGCACTGAGAAATTAGGTCTCGGTCTTCGTCAGACAGGGTAAAGCTGAAAAGTATGGAGTAACAGGAGGCAGCAGCTTCCTGGGTGACAAAGTTCCTCTGAGCTTTCTCCAGACACTCATGGTGTTGGGTTTCACCTGGAATTGCCACCTGGCATGAACAGTTACCAAAGATCACATCTGGTAAAAGGACCACAGGCCAAAGTGACGTTGCCAGCATGGGTTGGCCTGGATTTCGTCGCATGTTCTATCCTGAATTCTTTTTGCAACAGTGATCCTGGGTGGGACATGGCTGCCCTCAAACGCTTCAAATTTAAAAGTTGTATGATTTTCCCTTAAATCTTGTTCTTTGCTCCTGTCATTAAATCATTAATTGCTGTAAGCCTTTCTTGAACAGATACATACCATGTCTAATCTCTCTTCCAGACGTATGAGGGCTCTGAAGTCCTGTGCACTTGGGATGTGAGGTCCCCAAACCCAGGACTAAGCACGGGGTTTTCGTGGGGGGCGGGTAGCAGCACTTGATCACCAGATGCAATGACAGGAGCCAGTGGAAGTCAACTCCATTTGGATAAACTAAAATCAAAGACAGGTACATGGTCCAACTAAAATAAATTGGTCTTTCCTTTAATACCATGTATTTATTGTAAAAGTTCCCTTGTGCCCTAATTGCCAGTAATAGCATCTCCCAACTACTCTTCCCAGATATTTTTTAGGTACTACTTATATTGGTTATCTGTTGTTGCATAACACATAATCTCAAACTAGCAGTTAAAAAAAAAAACACACATTTATTATTTCACAGTTTCTGTGAGTCAGGAATCTAAGCATGGTTTAATTGAGTCCCCTACCTCAGGGTCTCCCATGGGCTGCAATCAGATTGTCAGCCAGGGCTGGGGTCTCATCTGAAGGCTCCCCTGGAGAAAGATTCATACTCCAGGTCAAGTGGTTGCTGGTGGGGTTCAGTCCCTTGTTGACTGTTGGCCAGAGGCCACTGCAGTTCCTGCCACATGGGCCTCTCTGTGGCCTCTTCAGGGCAAGTCAAGAATCAATAGAGTCTGCTAGCAAGAGAGAATGACAACCTTACATAACCTGATCAGAGAAGAGACGCCCCGTCACCTCTGCTGTATTCTCTTGATTAGGAACAAGTCAGTCAAGGGGATGGACTGCATCACAGTATAAATGCCAGGGTCATCATGGGTCATTTCAGAAGCAGCCTTCTACACCGCATCCCCAGGACGAGGTGCTGAGACCGCCTGGCTTGTTCCCGGCCCCCACTGCTGCTGTGACTGCTGCCTGGCTGCCTGGCCCTGGGGACATTACTACACTGAAGCTCATGCTCCCCACGGCAAGAGTGAGAAGGGACTCTGTCCACGGTGACACTTTACCGAGAGCCCTTGGGATGAGGAAAGTGCAACTCACAGAGTAGCCCACAGCTGTCCCGGAGGGTCTGCTCTGAGGGTCCAGACACAGTCCCCAGCGTGACCCCAGGGGTGCCCTACCAGACAGCCCCCCACCTGGATCCCAGCCCACAGCCATGTGGCAGGGTCTGGATCCCACCCACTGCTGGAAATGTTGCGACTCTCCTTCACTCACAGTCTTCCTTTCCCGGATGTCCTGCCCCAGGCTTCACCTGTCTTCCCATGACTGGGTTGGGAACACCCATTCCCTTCCAGTGCAAAGCCCCCTCCCACCTAAAGTGTGTGGTCTGGCTCCACGGGCTAAACAGGACGATCACAGTCCATCAAATACTCCCAAGCAAGAAAGTCCAAAATCGCCCGCCACCCACTCCTGTGGTGCTACTATTCAGTCTTAGAAAACACCACCCAGCGGACATGAGTGTGCAGCCCAGGCTGTGAGCCAGGTGTTCCCGTCCTTCTCGTCCTCTTCCCTTCGGGGTCAGGGGCAGAGAAGATCGGCCAGATGTTCCCACTGCCTTTGTCTTTAGCTCCCAAGCTCCTGGGAACCAGTGCTTGGGCACACACACCCCTAAGAACAATGACGCTCAGGCATAAGACAGCCCAGCTGAGGGGGGAGCAGCATCAGTAACGTGCTCAGCTGATACGGTTGAATGCAGCCTCTCAGCCTGGAGCATCTCTGTTTGGGTTCCTTTGCTGTATTAGGGTTTCCTCTGGGCAATGCGTAGGCAGCCCTTCTGTGACCAAATATCTCTGGTAGAGATATCCTAATCTCTACTTCAAGAGGCAAAAAACCTTCTTGGCCCCTAAAGTTTCTGTCTTTCCAGCTTCAAAATAATGCAATAGTTTAGTCGCCTCCAGGCACTCTCGAACAATCCCGAGTACTGGGTGGTGAGGATGCTTAGGAGACCCGGTCATGTTACTTTCTTGGGATATCAGGTGCTGTCAGTTTGTTTTCATTGGGATAAAGCAACCCTTTAACATGCTTAGTGGACCCTTACTTTTCCCAAACTCCAAGTGGTACTTTCTTCTGCTGTTCTGGGATGTAGTGAAGGAGTCTAGCGGGGTTTGTGCACCCAGTTCAATGCGGAAGTGTGTTAACTGGCCATTGTCATCACCGCCATGACATGAAGGCAGAGTCCCTGGATGGAGCAAGGCACACGCATCTCCCAGTTGGGTGGAACTGTTCTCTCCTCTGAAGTGTCACACATCTCCAGCCCCACACTTGCGCTGTCCAGGCTTGAGTGAAGGATGCTGCCCCATCATCCATCCTCCGATACTTCAGAAGGAGTTGTGTACCATGGTGTGTGTCACTTTGGGTGGGGGAGGGGGTGGTCAGGAAGATGAAGAGGAGGCAGTGGGAGGTTTCTCCTCTGTGGTTGGCATGTTGGAAGGGAACCCACACTCCCTTTTAGGGAGGACTCGTCCCAGTTGTGTGAAAGGTCTAGAGGGCAGAGAATCTTGGTGGAGAAGGGTTGAGGAATAATATTTCCCGCTTTAGCTTGGTCTGTGAGAATGAAACGATGCCAGCTGAAAGCACTGCCAAGCACAAGTTCATACACTTCAAAGAATTTTTTATTTTTTCAATCAGAAGAGACACGAAATTCCAGACTCTAGACTCTATTTCGGCTCCAAATTGTCGAATAGCTGAGGTTGCAGTCTTTCTGAGAGTCTGTTTGGAGAAAGCAGCACACACATGAAAAGGAAAAACTGTATTTTGCCCAAATAAGCTCCCTGAATTTGCAGAATATGTTATTAAGCAAAGCCATGTTAGGACAAGAATCATTTCACATTCTTAAAGGATGACGCTCTGCAATGCTTCGGTCTCAGGACTGGCAAAGCTCTGGAGAAACAACAGAGAAGGAGAGCTCAAAAGTAACAGAGAATCTCGAGTTTAACATGGGAAGGAAGAAAAGCAGGCACTTCTCAAATGCTTGGCTTACTTTCTGCTGGCGTGAAGCTGAATGCCTGGTTGGAAGCCCCACTCATCCCACCAATCAGGTGCCCCGATGCGGGGAAGCAAACTGCAAAACTCTCCGAGGGGCCCCACCTGCATCCATCTTTAATGCCTCCGTTGATATTGACTGGACGCTTCCTGGCACGTAGACCACCTAAGTGTGAAATTCATTCCTGCCATGAGCATTAAATGAGCACCTATGGTATACCAGTCAGAGAGTCCCCGGGGAATCATTTGGGGAAACAGATGTGAAAATAACACTACCTGGAAGTCCCAGCTCTCCAAGCTGTTGGGGAGCCAGGGAAGGGGCTCCAGGAGGAGCACAGATCCAGCACAGGTTGAGTGGAGTAACCTTGCTCAGGCAACAGTGTAAGGAAGTCGTTTGTGTTTAGGATGATCCTTTGCATGTAGGACTCTTGGTGGTTTTATTCCCAAATGGCCTATATTTGAAAAAAAAAAGAAAAAGACTAGTGAGCTATGACTGCTGAAACTCAAGCAGACATTCACTGAGTAACTGTCTGGGTCACTTGCTGTGTTTGACGCTGAGCTGGGCACAAAGAACTCCACAAAGACAACAAGAGAGAAAAAACTGCATAAGTGATAAAGACACTAAGCCTCCCATCAGGACACTTCTAGTCTAGTGAGGAAACTGCCCTGAAAGGCTGCGTAACACAGTGCAGGTTGCTTTAGAAAGAGACTGGGCAATTTCCTTTGCTGCGTAAAAGCTTTTAAGTTTAATGAGGTCCCATTTGTTTGTTTTTGCTTTTATTTCCATTACTCTAGGAGATGGACCCAGCAAAATATTGCTGCAATCTATGTCAAAGAGTGTTCTGCCTATGTTTTCCTCTAGGAATTTTATAGCGTCTGGTTTTACATTTAAGTCTTTAATCCATTTTGAATGTTTTGGGGGTTTTGTGGGTTTTTTGTTTTTGTCTTTTGGGGGTTTTTGTTGTTGTTTTTGTATATGGTATTAGAGAATATTCTAATTTCATTCTTTTACATGTGGCTGCAGAATGGAAGAAAATATTTGCAAATGATGTGACCAACAAGGGATTAATTTCCAAAATATACAAAACAGCTCATACAGCTCAATATAAAAAAAAAAAATTAAAAAATGGGCAGAAGACCTAAATAAACATTTTTCCAAAGAAGACATACAGATGGCCAACAAACACATGAAAAGATGCTCAACATCACTAATTATTAGAGAAATGTAAATCAAAACTACAATGAGGTATCACCTCACACCAACAACTATCATGACATCACTTATATAATGAATCTAAAAAAAATGATAAAAATGAACTTATTTACAAAACAGAAACAGACTCACAGACATAGAAAACAAACCCATGGTTACCAAAATGGAAAGGGGGGGATAAATTAGGAGTTTGGGATTAACAGATACAAACTACTATATACAAAATAAGTAAACAACAAGGTCCTACTGTATAGCACAGGGAACTATATTCAATATCTTGTAATAACCTACAATGGAAAAGAATATATATATATAGTTATATATATATATATATATATATGTAATATACAGGGGGAGAGAGAGAGAGATAACGGAAACATTTTGCTGTACACCTGAAATCAATACAACATTGTAAATCAACTATACTTCAATTTCAAAAAAAAAAAAAAAAGGAAAAGAAAGAAGCTGGATGCGAGAGGATGCCCAGAGGAAGAGTCAGCAGAGGTGGGCAGCAAATGCCTCCTAAGAGAGTGTGGAGTGTGCCAGGTGGGGTGCAGGGGGGCTGGCAGGGAGGAAGGGGAGATTCCAACAGAGGACTCGTGGTGGCAGCCTCTCAGGACAGGATGGCTGGGTAAGGTGTGGTATGGGGGCGGGGAGTGGGGTGCGGGTGGGAAGGAGCTTGAGGAGGGGAGGGTGAGAGGTCAGGGAAGAAGTGTGAAGGTAGATTAGGAGGTGGCCAGGTCCTGGAGGGAGTGGGGCCAAGCCAGGTTTGGATTTTCTGTTTCAGTCAATGTAGCGTCAACGAAGGGCCAATGAAGGATTTTAAGCTGAGGAATAACAATATTTGCTTTTTTAAAAAAATGTGTATTCTTTTTTTGAGTACAACCCCATGGGGTTGGGGGGGCAGGGGGCAAAGGGGTAGCTGGGATGAAGTGAGAGGGTAGCATAGACATATATATACTACCAACTGTAAAATAGGTAGCTAGTGGGAAATTGCTGTATAACAAAGGGAGGTCAACTCGATGATGGGTGATGCCTTAGAGGGCCAGGATGGGGAGGGTGGGGAGGAGTCACGGGAGGGAGGGGATATGGGGATTAAAAAAAAAAATGTGTATTCTTTTTTTGAGTACAAGGTCATGCCTACTCATTGAAGAAAACTTGGAGAGTGCAGAAAACACTAAGAAGAAAGTTAAAATGAATAAAATTTACCAAAAATTAGAAATCACAATCCCACCACCTAGAAAAAACAATAAGCATAGCAGACTGTGAGCCTTTGGTGTTTTCCTTGCTGTATCTTATAGATGCTGTGGTTGGGGGTTTTGGTGGGAGATGAAGACCCCTGAGAGTTCACCTCATCAGTCAAGGTGAAAGGAAGGAAAAAGATAGCCCAGGGGAGGGTGGAGCCTCATGCCTAGACTTTCGACAAGGTTCCCAAGGTGTCACAGTTTGGCTGAAGGTCTGTTTACCTTCCTCTGGATGAAGAGAACAACATTTATACGCAGTGTTATCTGAGAAATTCAAAAATATTGTGAAAATATTTTCAACATCCAGAAGCTGTTACTTATCTCTTCATCAGTTTCCTTTTCATAATGTCTAGAACATTGGGCTAAGGAAGGGAGGGGAGAGAATTAAGAGGTGGGCACCCATGGACGATATGACAATTCTTTTTTTTTTTTTTTAACCTTTATTTTTTATTTATTTATTTATTTATTTTTTATTTTTTTGGGGGTACACCAAGTTCAATCATCTGTTTTTATACACATATCCCCATATTCCCTCCCTTCCTTGACTCCCCCCCCATCAAGTCCCCTCCACCCTCCCCATCCCAGTCCTCTAAGTCATCTTCCATCCTCTAGTTGAACTCCCTTTGTTATATAACAACTTCCCGCTGGCTATCTATTTTACAGTTGGTAGTATATATATGTCTGTGCTACTCTCTTGCTTCGTATCAGCTTCCCCTCACCCCCCGCCCCCTCCCAAACCTCGAGTTCTCCAGTCCATTCTCTGCATCTGCGTCCTTGTTCTTGTCTTGTCACTGAGTTCATCAGTACCATTTTTAGATTCCGTATATGTGAGTTAGCATACAATATTTGTCCTTCTCTTTCTGACTTACTTCACTCTGTATGACAGACTCTAGGTCTATCCACCTCATGACATATAGCTCCATCTCATCCCTTTTTATAGCTGAGTAATATTCCATTGTATATATATGCCACATCTTCTTTATCCATTCGTTTGTTGATGGGTATTTCGGTTGCTTCCATGTCCTGGCTATTGTAAATAGTGCTGCAATAAACATTATGGTACATGTTTCTTTTGGGATTATGGTTTTCTTTGGGTAGATGCCCAGTAGTGGGATTACCGGATCATATGGTAGTTCTATTTGTAGTTTTCGAAGGAACCTCCAAATTGTTTTCCATAGTGGCTGTACCAACTTACATTCCCACCAACAGTGCAGGAGAGTTCCCTTTTCTCCACACCCTCTCCAACATTTGTTGTTTCCAGATTTTGTGATGATGGCCATTCTGATGATATGACAATTCTTAAAGACCTTTGCTAGGTGTGACTCCGTGTGCTTCCCCACCATCGTGCTGGGCCAGTGTTACCAAAATGCCCATCCCTTGCTAGCATTTTCTCGCTCATTTGTCACTTTGTTAATTCTGTTTTATTTGTTGTCCATCTCCTCCAACTAGAATGGAAACTTCTCTGACAGAGAAGTGTCTTTCTTGTTTAACCACAGAATCTCCATGGAAAACCGTCCACACCTCAATCTGCTTGCTCTCTGGTGAATCGGATGGGCTAGCTCTTACAAAAACATCAGAGGCGTTGTTTTTATGGTGTTGCTTTAGCAGGCTCTTGACTAGCTGAGCCCTGTGCTCTCCAGACATTTATGCAAAAGCATAGCTGGGGGAAGTATCTGGCAATCAGCTGTTTCCAGTTGGCCAATTCTTCTAGGACTTTCACTGAACTGTTGGGCTTTCTGACTGCTGTTGTCTCCATGGGAGACCTGGAGTCCCTGTAGGTCTCACAGAGTTCCATTAGGATTTACTCAGGAGGTGCCTTTGTTATTTAATGTTGACAAGGTACCCCTTACTTCCCCTGGAAAGCCAGTGTACATGGAGGTACCCACAGCAGATTGGATTTCTCAAAGATGGCTGAACCAATACACATCCCATCCCACATTCTGACAGTGTGATTTACGCAACTACAAAGAGAGGGGGAGCCCACGTTCCCTCCCCTCAAACCAGGGCAGACCTTTGTGACTGCATCAGCCAGTAGAACACAGTAGGAAGGATGCTGCAGGCCTGCCAAGGCCAGGTCATAAAGGCATACAGCTCTGCATGGCTCTCTATCTGTCTTGAGATGGTCACCCTTAGATGCTATGTAACCAGGCCACATGGAGAGTAACATGGGGGTGTCCTGGGGCCCCAGCTGGGACCCTGCTGAGAGCCAGCATCAAAGACCAGTCATGAGCCTTCAGATGATTCCAACCCCCAGCCTTTGAGTCTTCTATCTGAGGCCCCAGGAGTCACAGAGCAGGGACAGGCCACCCCTGCTATGCCCTAACTGAATTCCTGATGCACAGAAACTGTCACCAATAATACAGGATAGTCATTTAAGCCACTAAGTTTTGGGGTCATTTGTTATGCAGCAACAGATAACTAATACACAGCCTTCCTGTGACCACTCTGTTTTTACTCCCAGCATATGTGAACCTCAGTATAAGAACTAACAAGGATGGGGGCTTGGCCATCTGGCTAGAAGGGTCTAGCAGATTTGTATAGAAGCTATGTTTGCTTCCCGAGCACACTATTTTCACTTGGGGTGACATGATGGAGACACTGCTGGTTGGCATTACTCTACCTGCAAGCATCTCTGCGATTGACCAATCCTGTAAGTGCATTTAGTAGACCTTCCATAACTTGGTGAAGGCAATCTGAAGCTCTTCTCATTGATCCCTAAGAAGAGCTAAATAAGCTGCTACCTTGAAAACTAGACATATTCTTGGGTCTATAATGTTATTGGGGTCCCCGATGAATGGAAGTGGAACTACCCCATCCCCACTCCCACCCCCCCTCCCACACACTGGACCCCTGATTGTGTCAATGCTAGAAACAGTGCTGGCTCCATCTTCAGATGCAAGCCATTTTGAGGACTATGAAAAGACAAGCAATGACCGCCAACATTTGTGTTAATGTTATACATCTGGAATAAAACAAGGAGTATGACGACATCATCCTAGCAGTCATGAAGCCCAGAGAATAAATGGCTTCCAAAAAAGTATGTGCTTAGACGCCTGCAAGTCTCAATGCTAGTGAAGTGGCCTTGGGGATATAGGACTTGACTAAGAGCAAGCTGAGAGTTTATCCCATTTCTGTAAACAAATGGCCTCCCACATGTTGGCCTGGCACACGTTGAGCAGTGGGCTTGGAATGCTTGCTCCGCTCTGAGTCTTTTCCTAGGAAAGTAGCAAGACTTTTCCAAAGTCAAAACGTATGAAAAAAATGGATTAGAATAAAACAGCTTTGGAGAAGGGATAGAAATAATGGAGCCGTGTCTTATTTGTCAAGCTTGCTTCCTTGAGGATGCCTTACTCGTTCTTGGATGCTCACAGCTTTCGCCTCTGGATAGGCAGGCAATTCTCTCTGGTTCACCCTTGAATGAACTGCAATGAAAAATGCCTGGGGTGGCAAGTGTCAGACTGATGTAAGGGGAGTAGATAAATGAGAAATGCAGGGTTACACCCTTTCTAGGGAACGTTTGAAAATGTGCCATCGTTCCTGAAAATCTATGAACTGCTTTCAATGTTTGAGAACGAAGAAGGAAAGTTTAGAGCTCTAAAAAGGGAAAGCGGTATGTTTAAGGCTGGGGAAGCCTTGCTTTGTATATTTAAATGGCTGTTGTGATCACGGGTGCTAGACTCTTTTTCTCTACGAGAAAGCTGTGAGTTTTGTTTTTTTAAAAAACAGGAAGATCACGCCATCTCTATTTTTGTTAGGGGAATATAGCCTTTATTATAAGAATCCTTGTGATTTACCTAAAATGGGTATTATGGACTGCTAAGTAGAAAATAGGTCTTTCTGATATCCTGCTGTGGCATTTCACCTGAGTTTAATCTGATCACTAACTTTAGACCCGAAAGCCTTTCCCCACTTGGAAAATACAACTCCACAAAACCATTGCCGAGGAGGGGTACTGATGCCTGTTCAATGGACCCACAAAAAACAAAGTCAAATTGGAAAACCAGAAGACATAGCCAAGGTCTTTCCTAAACTCTTCAGAGAACAGTGTTTCTGATTAATCAAAATATAGATTATATATTTTGTTTGTAAATATACAAACATTTTTGAGACCTCTTTTGTGCCAGAAATATATATATAATATATATAACATATATATAAAATTTATATACATAAAATATGTGATTTATATATATATGAGATATATATATCACACACACATACACATATACACACAGATACAACACAAACAGATAAGAAAACAGGATCGAGGTGAAAGAAGCTTGATAACAAGGTAGGATGGATTAAATCACACAAGTAAGGGAAACCCTCATTCTCCCATTTACCTCTAGAGATTTGATAATTATCTTAAAGGTAGAACATCATCATGCTTTGAAGAATACCAGCCCCAGCTGCGGATTCCACCCAACCCGGTCCAAGTAAAGTTGTGATGTGTTTTACTCTAGTCATTTATTGAAACCACAAATCTGCAATAAGTGTAAGTTATGGGAGCATCCAAAACAAAATAATAAGAGGCAGCCAGACCCAGCTCTCCACAGCCTCTTGGGGCAGCAACACTGCAAATTTCCCGTCTGCAGTGGCCTGAGTGTTTTCACATCATTGGTTCCTGACTGCTTCCTGGTTGGTCTGGCTCGTTAGACTGGAGTCCAGAGTCAGGAAGATCTGATTTCTGCTGCCACCTTCATCCCTAATCTGGGCATCCTGTGTCCTTCCTGTTCTCTATCAACTGGAGAAATGAGGTAGAATATGCCCACAATCAGCCAAACCACAGTGAAGTTTGATGGTTGGAAAGTTCTTGGCAGTGAAGTGCTATCCAGGTCCCAAAGAGTGTCCAGGACAGAGCAGAGTTCCACATTCTTTAGTTACATCCTCTGATGTGATGAGGAAGAAAAAAGAGTGAGATCTTGGAAGCACAAAAGTGGAGTGACTAAATTTGAAACTGGCTACTGGATCCGGTGCAAGAAGAATAAGGGAGGGCTTTGCACAGAAAGTGTTAGGAATTTCAGGCAGAGCGTTCATCTAAGCATGAGGGCCTCCTGCACAGGGGCCTGGGTGATTGCACAGACCACATGCCACAAGGCCGGGACTACACAAATCAAACCAAAAGGGGAGTACATTTCTGTTGCTTATAATGAAACACAGCTGATGCAGCAGAGCACGGGTAGCGTGGGGAGAGTGAGCATCAGTCCCAGGAGGGCAGGGATATTTTCTCTACCAACCAGAGTGTGCTGAGGAGTAAGGAAAAAGTCAGAAAACAAACCCTCTATCTTCGGATATGTTCTTATTTCCACAGTCATCGTCAAGGAGGCATAAATATATATTACAAAAAATAGAATATCCTTAAAACCTTTGGGGACAAAACCTAATTCGTTATATTTAATTACAGATGAACATATTTACTTATGTGCATTTACATACAGAACATTTATCAGCTATAGAGAGAGAATCACTGTATCACAAACACTCTGGGTTGGCCATTTGAATTCAGTGGTGCTTTTACTTGTGTTCCTAAGATGATGTTATTTTTTCAAAGATTTTCCAAGTCTAGAAAGACTAAAAGCTTAATTGTTAAAGTTCATCAAACCTAATGCAAAATTATGTATGGGGCATCCTTTTGGCAGCATGTTGCCAGTGTAGAGGATGTGTGATGAATTAAAATACCTTTGAAATATTAGATAATTCTTCCAGACAGGTAGATAAACAGAAGTATTGAATTCTCACGTAGGTGGGATTTTGGTCCAAAGTCAGGGTTTGCCTTGCACAGAAGCATGTGTGACTCCTGTCCTTTTGCTTTTGAGCCACCGAACCCACAGTCTCACCTCTGGTCCTCTTTGTCTGTGGGAGGCAGAACACAGTCCCATTGGTAAAACATTCTTTGAGAGAGAGGTAGTCCTCACCACCACCACCAACCAAATACCAACTCACCTTGTAAGGCTTCTCCTGGATATTTTTCCTTTCCAGAGCATAGAGGATTGTCAGATAAAATACAGGATGCCTCATTAAATATGAATTTTGCATAAACAACAAATAATGTTTTAGTATAAATATCTCCCAAATATTGCATGGGAGTTATACTGTTTAACTGAACATGCTGTGGTATTGCTCAGCCTATACTGTGCTTCATTCATATTCCTACAGCAAACTTACCCCAGGGCATAAAAGATATAAAAGGTGTGTTGCATCCCACCAGGGGCACTGAAACAGTGACACTGACCTAGGAAATAAATGGCAAAGGCGCCCACTGAGTGGAGGGTGTG
Source organism: Hippopotamus amphibius kiboko (assembly GCF_030028045.1). Taxonomy (NCBI): domain Eukaryota; kingdom Metazoa; phylum Chordata; class Mammalia; order Artiodactyla; family Hippopotamidae; genus Hippopotamus; species Hippopotamus amphibius. The sequence goes on from NC_080191.1 coordinate 61,638,898, forward strand.
GGTCTAGGGGGCCCAGGCAGATGTGTCCTTGGCTGTGCCGACCCTGTGGGAGGGTCCACAGAAGCAGTGACCACATGGGAGGGCTTGAGCTGGACACCGTGCCTCCTCTTAGAGGAGCGACAGAATTTGGCATCCTGGCATCAGTTCTGAATCCTATTAAGAAAGAGTCCTGCTGCACAGGCAGCTGTTCTTTAAGCCAGTTAAATTCTTTCCATATCAGGCATTTATTATTTATGCTGTGACCTTCAGCTTTACATCCTATACTCTATCTTATCTAGAAAACTGAATTTGCAGAGAGATGACTCTAGATTATAAAGTGAAAGGTGATTACTTTTTCTTGAAATATGTGTACTTTTCTAGCTCAAATTTGTCAATTTTGTTGATCTTTTCAAAGAACCAACTTTTGGTTTCATTGGTTTCCTCCATTGTTTTCTACTGTCTATTTTGCTAATTTCCACTCTAATCTTTATTATTCCTTTCTTCTGCCTGCTTTAGGTTTAGATTGCTGTTGTTTTTCCAGTGTTTTAAGGCAGAGGGTTAAGTTATTAATTTGAGATCTTTCTTGTATATTATTATTGGCATTTACAGCTATACATTTCCCTCTATGCACTGCTTTAGCTGCACTCCATAAGTACTGGTGTATTGGGTCTTCATTTTTATTCATCTTAAAGTATCTTCTAATCTCCCTAATAATTTCCTCTTGACTCATTGGTTATTAAGGAGTATTTATTTAATTTCCACACATTCATGAATTTCTAATTTCTTACTGTTATTGATCCCCAATTTCTTTCCACTGTGTTCATAAAACGTATTTTGCATTATTTCATTTTAAATTCATTTAGCCTTGTTTTATGGTGTTGCATATTTTCAGGTTTCAAGAAGTTTCCATGTACACTTGAAAAAATGTATATTCTGCTGTCGTTGCATGGAGTTATCTATAGATATCCATTAGATTTTGTTAGTTTATAGTGCTGCTAAAGTCTTCTATTTCCTCATTGATTTTCTGCCTAGTTCTATATCAATTGTGGAGAATTGGATATGAATGTCTCCAACTGTTATTGTTGAATGGTATATTTCTTCCTTTAATTCTGTTGGTTTTTGCTTCATATACTTTGGGGATCTCTTTGTTAAGTGCATATATATTTATAATTGTTTTATCTTCCAGATGAATTGATCCTTTTATCATTATGAAATGTTCCTCTTTATTTCTAATACATGTTTTTGTTTTCAAGTCTGTTTTGCCTGATATTAGTAAATTCACTGCAGTTTTCTTATTGTTGTTGTTTGCAGGATATATCTTTTCCATCCTTTTACTTTCAACCTATTTATATATTTGAGTACTTTAGATTCAAGACACTTTAGGTATCTCCTTTAGGCAGCATTTACTTGAATCTTGTATCTTTATTCAGTCTGACAATCTCTGCTTCTTGATTGGATTGTGATCCAACCAAAATGCATTTATATTTAATGTTATTATTGACATACGTGTCTATATCTGACATTTAACTTTTTTCGATGTTTTTCATATATGACCTTTTTGTTCCTCTATTCCTCCTTAATGCTTTTCTTTAAGTATTAAGTAAATATTGTCTAGTGTGACATTTTTGTTCCTTTAATGATTTTTCCCTATATTTTTTGAATTATTTTCTTAGTGGTTAGTTTAGGGTTTTTATGTCTTAACTTAGAATCTATTTATACTACCTTAATTCCAGTGAGAGACAGAAACATTTTTCCTGTATAGCTCTATTCTTTCCTTCTCCTTTTGGCACTATTATTGTCAAGCATATTGCATATAATATATTAGAAATCCAATAACATATTGCAAAATTATTACTTTAATTTTATGTCTTTTAAAGAAGCTGAGAGAAGGAAGAAGCAATGGTTCAAATGCCACAGACTCTTACTGTTCTTACAGATGTTGGGTAGATTTTCCTGAGTAAATTTTCTTGATTTGCTGTGTTCCCTCAGAACAATTTCCAGAGAGTTTAAATGACTTTTGTTGTTCTTTATAATTTTCACCAGTTACGCTTGTTTTGCTGAGGAACAGGCCCACATAGCAACTCATATTGCCGTTCTGGATATGGAACTCTGAAATACATATACTTTTATTTCTCATTGCTTTTTGAGGGATGCTTCATGTACACTGTGAACAACTTACACGATAGTTTAAATGGCCTATACAGTGAGGGGAAGACTTTTCTTTATATTCATAGTGTCACTGAACATATGTGGACTATATGTTTTGAGGCTTGTTGATTGGATAAGTGTTTGTTTATACCCTACCGCCTGCGTTAGACAGGATAGGAGATGGTTTAACAGCTACATAAGCTATAGCAAGAAAGGTAAAAATTAATCGAAAGAAAGTAAAGCAAAGGGAAAATAAGAATTGCTCAGAGGTATTTCCAATAATGGTGATGCATTTTGCTAAGTGTTTTCTCTTTCTTGACTGCTCAGTGTAACCAGAAGCAGATGTGATTTTTTTCAAGGTGTCTTGTCTCCATACAGGAACTAAACTTGAGTTTAGTTGAAACTTGCTTGAAACTCACAACCTGACTTAGCACCTGAGTTAGGTGCTTGAAACTCACAACCTGACTTAGCACCTGAGTTAGGTTCCTTGGGGCTAATTTCTGTATAGTACTTAATCTACGCTCTCACCAAGACTTTTTTTTTTCTTTAAAAATTTTTATTGAGATACAATGGACATACAATAAACTGCATATATTTAAAGTGTGCAATTAGATATTTGTTTTCTTATTAGTAATGTATATGGCAATCCCAATCCCTAATTCATCCCATCCCAACCAGTCACTGTGGTTTTATTTTATTTTTTTAAGTTCTTTATTGGAATATAATTGCTTTACACTCTTGTACCAGTTTTTGATTCACCAAAGTGAATCAGCTGTATTTATACATATATCCCCATATCCTCTCCCTCCCACCACTCCCTCCCATGCCCCCTGTCCTGGCGCTCTAAGGCATCACCTGTCATTGAGTTGATCTCCCTGTGTTATACATCAACTTCCCACTAGCTGTCTATTTTACATTTGGTAGTGTATATATGCCTATGCGACTCTCTCACTTCATCCCAGCTTCCCCTTTGCCCCACCACCGACTCCGTGTCCTCAACTCCATTCTCTATATCTGCATCTTTATTCTTGCCCAATCACTGGGTTCATCAGTACCATTTTTTTAGATTTCATATGTATGAGTTAGCATACGGTATTTGTTTCTCTCTTTCTGGCTTACTTCATTCTGTATGACAGTCTCTAGGTCTATCCACCTCATTACATATAGTTTAATTTCATGCCTTTTTATGGCTGAGTAATATTCCATTGTATATATGTGCCACATCTTCTTTATCCATTCATCTGTTGATGGGCACTTAGGTTGCTTCCATGTCCTGGCTATTGTAAATAGTGCTGCAGTGAACATTATGGTCCATGTTTCTTTTTGGATTATGGTTATCTCTGGGTATATGCCCAGTAGTGGGATTGCTGGGTCACATGGTAGTTCTATTGTTAGTTTTTTAAGGAACCTCCATACTGTTTCCCATAGTGGCTGTACCAACTTACATTCCCATCAACAGTACAGGAGAGTTCTCTTTTCTCTACACCCTCTCCAACATTTATTGTTTCTAGATTTTTTGATGATGGCCATTCTGACCGGTGTGAGGTGATACCTCATCGTGGCTTTGCTTTGCATTTCTCTAATGATTAGTGATGTTGAACATCTTTTCATGTGTTTGTTAGCCATCTGCATGTCTTCTTTGGAGAAATGTCTATTTAGGTCTTCCGTCTATTTAGGTGGATTGGGTTATTTGCTTTTTGGTATTAAGCTGCATGAGCTGCTTATATATTTTGGAGATTAATCCTTTGTCCGTTCCTTCGTTGGCAAGTATTTTCTCCCATTCTGAGGATTGTCTTCTTGTCTTGTTTATGGATTCTTTCGCTGTGCAAAAGCTTTTAAGTTTCATTAGGTCCCATTTGTTTATTCTTGATGTTATTTCCATTATTCGAGGAGGTGTGTCAAAAAGGATCTTGCTTTGATGTATGTCATAGAGTGTTCTGCCTATGTTTTCCTCTAGGAGTTTTATAGTGTCTGAACTTACATGTAGGTCTTTAATCCATTTTGAGTTTATTTTTGTGTATGGCGTTAGGAAGTGTTCTAATGTCATTCTTTTACATGTTGCTGTCCAATTTTCCCAGCATTGCTTATTAAAGAGTCTTTTTTCCATTGTATATTCTTGCCTCGTTTGTCAAAGATAACGTGCCCATATGCGTGTGGATTTACCTCTGGGTTCTCTATTCTGTTCCATTGATCCACCTTTCTGTTTTTGTGCCAGGATCACATTGTCTTGATCACTGTAGCCTTGTAGTATAATTTGAAGTCAGGAAGCCTAATTCCACCAACTCCATCATTCCTTCTCAAGATTGCTTTGGCTATTCAGGGTCTTTTGCATTTCCATACAAACTGTAAGATTTCTTGTTCTAGTTCTGTGAAAAATGCCATTGGTAATTTGATAGGGATTGCATTGAATCTGTAAATTGCTTTGGGTAGGATACTCATTTTCACAATGTTGATTCTTCCAATCCAAGAACATGGCCTGTCTCTCCATCTGTTTGTATCGTCTTTGATTTCTTTCATCAGTTTCATTTAGTTTTCTGCATACAGATCTTTTGCCTCCTTAGGCAGGTTTATTCCTAGGTATTTTATTCTTTTTGTTGCAATGGTAAATGGGAGAGTTTCCTTAATTTCTCTTTCTGCTCTTTCATTGTTAGGAATACAAGAGATTTCTATGCATTAATTTTGTATCCTGCTACTTTACTAAATTCATCGATTAGTGCTAGCAGTTTTCTGGGAGAATCTTTAGGGTTTTCTATATATAATATCATGTCATCTGCAAAGAGTGACAATTTTACTTCTTTTCCACTTTGGATTCCGTTTATTTCATTTTCTTCCCTGATTGCTGTGGCTAAAACTTCCAAAACTATGTTGAATAATAATGGTGAGAGTGGGCACCCTTGTCTTGGTCCTATTCTTAGAGGACTTTCAGTTTTTCACCATTTAGAATGATGTTGACTTCTAGTTCCTCATATTTGGCTTTTATTATGTTGAGGTAATTTCCTCCTACGCCCATTTTCTGGAGAGTTTTTTATCATAAATGGATGTTGAATTTTGTCAAAAGTTTTTTCTGCATCTATTGAGATGATCATATGGTTTTTATCCTTCAATTTGTTAATATGGTGTATCACATTGATTGATTTGCATATATTGAAGAATCCTTGCATCCCAGGGATAAACCCCACTTGATCATGCTGTATGATCTTTTTAATGCACTGTTGGATTCTGTTGGCTAGTATTTTGTTGAGGACTTTTGCATCTATATTCATCAGTGCTATTGGCCTGTAATGTTCTTTTTTTGTGACATCTTTGCCTGGTTTTGGTATCAGGGTGATGGTGGCCTCGTAGAATGAGTTTGGGAGTGTTCCTCCTTCTGCTATATTTTGGAGGAGTTTGAGAAGGATAGGTGTTAGCTCTTCTCTAAATGTTTGGTAGAATTCGCCTGTGAATCCATCTGGCCCTGGGCTTTTGTTTGTTGGGAGACTGTGAATTACAGTCTCAATTTCTGTACTTGTGATTGGTCTGTTCATATTTTCTATTTCTTCCTGGTTAAGTCTTGGAAGATTGTACTTTTCTAAGAATGTATCCATTTCTACCAGGTTATCCAATTTATTGGCATATAGTTGCTTGTAGTATTCTCTCATGATCTTTTGTATTTCTGTGGTGTCAGTTATTACTTCTCCTTTTCATTTCTAATTCTCTTGATTTGCATCTTCTCCCTTTTTTTCCTGATGATTCTGGCTAATGGTTTATCTATTTTATTTATCTTCTGGAAGAACCAGCTTTTGGTTTTATTGGTCTTTGCTATTGTTTCCTTCCTTTCTTTTTCATTTATTTCTGCTCTGACCTTTATGATTTCTTTCCTTCTGCTCACTTTGGGGTTTCTTTGTTCTTCTTTCTCTAATTGTTTTAGGTGTAAGGTTAGGTTGTTTATTCAATATTTTTCTTGTTTCCTGAGGTAGGACTGTATTGCTACAAACTTCCCTCTTAGAACTGCTTTTGCTGCTTCCCATAGGTTTTGGGTTGTTGTGTTTTCATTGTCCATTTGTTTCTAGGTATTTTTTGATTTCCTCTTTCATTTCTTCAGTGATTTCTTGGTTGTTTAATAGCATATTGTTTACCCTCCATGTGTTTGTATTTTTTATACTTTTTTCAGGTAATTGATATCTAGTCCCATGGCGTTGTGGTCAGAGAAGATGCTTGATATGATTTCAATTTTCTTGAACTTACCAAGGCTTGATTTGTGACCCAAGGTGTGATCTATCCTAGAGAATGTTCCATGTGCACTTGAGAAGAAAGTGTATTCTGTCATTTTTGGATGGAATGTCCTATAAATATCAATTAAGTCGACATGGTCTAATGTGTTATTTAAAGCTTGTATGTCCTTATTTATTTTCTGTTGGGATGATCTGTCCATTAATGTAAGTGGGGTGTTAAAGTCTCCTACAATTATTGTGTTACTGTTGATTTCCCCTTTTATGGCTGTTAGCATTTGCCTTATGTATTGAGGTGCTCCTATGTTGGGGGCATAGATATTTACAATTGTTTTATGTTCTTCTTGGATGGATCTCTTGATCATTATGTAGTGTCCTTCCTTGTCTCCTGTAATAGTGTTTAAAGTCTAATTTGTCTGATGTGAGTATTGCTACTCAGCTTTCTTTTGACTTCCATTTGCATAGAATATCTTTTTCCATCCCCTTACTTTCAGTCTATATGTGTCCCTTGGTCTGAAGTGGGTTTCTTGTAGGCAGCATATAGAAGGGTCTTGTTTTGTATCCATTCAGCCAGTCTGTGTCTTTTGGTTGGAGCATTTAATCCATTTACATTTAAGGTGATTATTGACATGTATGTTCCTAGTACCATTTTCTTAATTGTTTTGGGTTTGTTTTTGTAGGTCTTTTCCTTCTCTTTTGTTTCCTGCTTAGAAAAGTTCCTTTAGCATTTGTTGTAAGGCTGGTTTGGTGGTGCTGAATTCTCTTCACTTTTGCTTGTCTGTAAAACTTTTGATTTCTCCATTGAATCTGAATGAGATTCTTGCTGGGTAGAGTATTCTTGGCTGTAGGTTTTTCTCTTTCAGGACTTTCAGCATATCCTGCCACTCCCATCTGGCCTTCAGAGTTTCTGCAGAAAGGACAGCTGTTATCCTTGTGGGTTTTCTCTTATATGTTATTTGGTGCTTTTCTCTTGCTGCTTTTAATATTTTTTCTTTGTGTTTAATTTTTGTTACTTTGATTAATATGTGCCTCGGTGTATTTCTCCTTGGGTTTATTCTGTATGGGACTCTCTGTGCTTCTTGGACTTAATTAATTATTTCCTTTCCCATGTTGGGGAAGTTTTCCACTATAACCTCTTCAAATATTTTCTCAGACCCTTTCCTTTTTTCTTCTTCTTCTGGGATACCTATGATTTGAATGTTGGTGCACTTCATGTTGTCACCAGGGTCTCTGAGACTGTCTTCCATTCTTTTCATTCTTTTTTCTCTTTCCTGCTCTGTGGCAGTTATCTCCCCCATTCTATCTTCCAACTCACTTACTTGTTCTTCTGCCTCAGTTATTCTGCTGTTTATGCCATCTAGAGTATTTTTAATTTCAGTTATTTTGTTGTCCATTACTGTTTGTTTGCTCTTTAGTTCTTCTAAGTTCTTATTAACTGTTTCTTGTGTTGTCTCTATTTTGTTATCAAGATTTTGGATCATCTTTACTATCATTACTCTGAATTCTTTTTCAGCTAGGTTGTCTATTTCTTCTTCATTTATTTGATCTTGTGTGTTTTTACCTTGTTCCTTAATCTTTGACATATTTTTTTTGTCATCTCATTTTTCCCCCTGCTTTGGATGGGCGGGATTGTATTCCTGTCCCACTGGGTGTTTGGCCTGATGTTTCAAGCACTGGAGTCTGTAGGCTGTTGAGTATAGCTGGGTCTTTGTGTTGAGGTGAGAACCTCTGGGAGCCCTCACTCTGATGAATATTCCCTGGGGACTGGGGTTCCCTGTTAGTCCAATGTTTTGGACTCAGAGCTCCCACCTCAGGAGCTCAGGCCTGTCCCTGGGCTTGTGAATCAAGATCCCACAAGCCATGTGGAGCAGGAAAATGAAAAAAAAAAAAGTAGGAGAACAGCAGAACAATAGCAAGATAAGAAATAAAATAAGAATAGGAAACTAACAGATGGGTTAGAAAAAAATTTTAAAAAGTAGATGGAGCAACAACTGGAAGGTAAAACAACTGCAAGAGCCAAAGTGAGGATGTGGGAAAAAGAAAAAAGAAAAAAGGAAAAAAGAAAGAAAGAAAGAAAAAAAGCCAGAAAAGGTCTTCGCTATGGGAGCGGGGCTTAGACAAGAGTGGGGCAGGGGGGAGGGGGAGTGGGGGTGGGGGGTGGGTGGGTTAGGCAGTGGGTAGGGCCTACACTTAGAAAAGGCCCTGGGGTGGTAGGGAATGGGGCTTAGGCCCAATGAGGCAGAGGGGCCCCAAATGCCTCTGGTCCTGGGCGCAAAGGACTAGGTTCAGGCCCCCTGGGCCCGAGCTGGTGGGAGAAATGCTAGGCACCTCCCCCAGTCCTCCAGTCTCAGAGGGTCCCTCCCCCTTAGGTTCTCTTCTTCCCCACCCCCTCCCTCCTATTCCCCTAGGACCCTCACAGCTGCAGGGGGCAGTGGAAGGCAGGAGACCAGACTCTGACGCCCAACAGGCTTCCCAGGGCCAACTGGGCTAGGGAAACACCTGTGGCACTTCCCCAGATCTCCCAGTCTCATAGGGTCCCTGTCCACCTCTCTTCCTCTTCCCCCACCACCCTCCCACTCTCCTAGGTCCCAAGCAGCTGGAGGGGGCCCTGGAGTGTAAAAGACCAGGTCCGTGAGCCTAGCAGGCTTCCCAGGGCTAGTGGGCAGGGGAAATACCTTCCCCACCTCCCTTGATCCTCCAATCCCAGAAGGCCCCCTCCCCTGCCTGCCTCTCCTCTTCTCCCCTGCTTTCCTCCTGCACCTCTAGGACCAGTGAGACCTAGAGGGGCCCTTGGAGGACCGAAGACCAGACCTGGGGGTGCAACAGGCCTTCCGTGCAACAGACCTCCCGGTGCCAAGTGGGTAGGGAGATTTCCTGCAGCATCTCCCCTGATCCTCCAGTCCTACAAGGTCCCCCCCCCACCACCACTGTCTGCCTCTCTTCCTCTTCCCCTCTCCTCCCTCCCTCCCATGTCTGTAGGACCCACACAGCCAGCGATGGCCCCAGAGACCGAGGGACCAGACTCAGGAGTCCAGCAGGCCCACCGGGCCCAAGTGGGCAGGGGAAAGGCCCTCTGCACCTCCCCTGGTCCTCTGATCCTGGAATGTCCCACCACCAGTCTGCCTCTCTTCCTCTTCCCCTGCCATGCTCCTAGGACCCTGGGACCAATGCGTCTAGGAGGGGACCCTGGAGAGTTGGAGACCAGGCCTGGGAGCCTAGCAGGCTTCCTGGGCCAGTGGGCAGCAGAAATGCTTTCCACTCCTCCCCAGATCCTCTGATCTGATCCAAGAGGGTCCCTCCCCTCTTCTGCCTCTCTTCTTCTGCCCCTACCACCTTCCTATACCCCTAGGACCAATGGCCCAGAGGGGCCCTTGGAAGGTGGAGGATCCACCCGGAAGAAATACCCGGCGGCGCCTCCCCTATTCTTCTGATCTTGAGAAATCCCTTCCCACCCCCACTGTTGGCCTCTCTTCCTCTTCCCCTGTCCCCTTCCCCTCCATGCCCCTAGGACCCACATGCCAGAGTGGGGCCCAGAGAGTGAAGGACCAGGCCTGGGAGCCCAGTTGGCTTCCCTGGCCAAGAGAGAAGGTGAAACGCCCTCTTGCCTCCCCATCCCCCGATCTCAAAGCCCCCCCCCACCAGTCCACCTCTCCACCCCTTCGCCCCTCCTCCCTCCCTTCTACACCCCTAGGACCCAGGCAGCCCAGAGGGGGCCTTGGAGGGTGGAGGACCCCACTGGGGAGCCTAGCAGGCTCCCAGGCCCAGGAACTCAGCAGGCCTCCTGGCCACCTGGGTGGGAGAAACCCAGATGCAGTCTCCCGATTCCCCTAGACCCCAAGGGTCTCTCCAGGCGGGAACCTACCCCCTCACCCAGCCACCCCCCAGGGGTACCAGTCCTGTCTGACTTCCACTTCTCTGCCCCCCTGACTTCCCCCAGGTCGTACCCGATTGCTCTGGGGTTCCTCCGGTCTCCTTGGGCCTCAGGTCCCCCACCAGCCTCCAGCAACTGATCTAGTTGTGGGGAGATGCAATCTCCACATCTTCCCACGCCACCATCTTGACTCCACCCCCCTCACCAACACATTTTATCAGCCATTTGCTTTTATGCAAAAGTTCCTTCTGTCTTGTGTCGATATTTACAAATCTTCACGTGGAAATTCACTACCTATCTTGTTCCTCAGGAATATTCCCCTAAAATTTATCATTGCATTTGTTTTATAAGAATAAATAACCGAAGTTGAAATGTACATGAATAATTCATTTGGATTCATTTGTAAGATCTTGTTCATGGCTCTGAATATATACAGTTGATACACAGACTAGTAAATTCCCTTTCAGTCTAATTATTGTTGGTATATAATACCAGCCCAATGTCTTTTACTCTTGTTTCAAATTCTATTTTTAAGTCATAAATGTTAAATTCTATCACAATTGTCATTGGTTCTTTAAGACAATTTACTTGTAGCCAAATAAAGGTGATTACATTGCCACTGGGATTTAAAACCCTGGAGTTGTTTTATTCAGTTGTGGTAAAATCTGCCTACCGACATTTATTCCATCCTTCTTTGCTAACAAAACCCTGATTTTATTCAGGGTGGCAATTTGACCAGCACCAGACAATGATTCATGATGGGCTTGGGCCAATTAGGGCAGTCTTTCATCTTTGCCACATACTCCTTTTCTCAGACTGCTTTGCAACCAGGGGTGGCTATTTGACCCAAATCTGGTCATGAGATAGCTTGAGAGAGCTGCTAGGCAGTCATCAGGGAAATATTTTCCTCTTCTGTAAAAGGAAATTCCTTTTCTCATCAGGCTTTTTTTCTTCCTAATTAAATGTACCTTGCAAGGATTTGATGTCAGAACTGTGACAGCTATTTTCCAGGTATAAGCCTGAGGATAAAAACCTGATATCCCGAGGACTGGAAGGATGAGTCTGCATCCTTATGACATTTTCTGAACTTCTATGCCAAGCCTGGACCCTTATCTTCAAATTTATTATGTGAGAGAAACCACTTTAGGGTTAAAGTCACTTTTAGTCAGGTGTTCTGTTGCTTGGAACTTAAAGCATTCCTAATACAGTGGTCCTGCCAAAGTTGGATGGTATACAGAGAATTTTACCATGAAGACAGGAGAATTAGACCCTAACCTCATGTAGGGTAGCATTTAAAACAAGATTTGAGTGATCTATTCGGATAGTTGTGTCACGAATTCTTTTCAGTATACAAGACCTTATATTCAATAGTAACTGAAAACGTGAAAAGAACAGTGCCATTGGGGATTTCCCTCTTCTGTTTGCACCTGAACTAAGGTGCTTGGGAGTCCCCAAGAGACCCCTGTCAGATTTTCAGGACACCTGCAAGAACCCCCATCCTGAGTGGATCTCACCAAATATTTGCTGCTTTTAGACATTCTGCAAATTCCTACTCAGAGCTCCTCATGAAACATTTGCAAGCTCTTCCCTGGCCCTCAGGCCTCCTTGGAAACAGACAGCTGCTTAGTATACCACTCTATCCCCTCTCCCTCCATCCCAGCCTTTGCTGTACCCTGGGCTAGGCACACATTGAAGTGAGCAAGGACCTGGCTGTAGGCTTCTTGTGAGGGCCTTTGCACCACCATAGCTGAGTTTATACACATTCCCCCCTGTTTCTAACTTAACAACCCACCGACCCACCATGGGAGGTTAACTCAATGCACATTTGTTACTATTTATAAAACAGTACATCTGTTCCCCATTTCCTTTTCCTAAATGCATCTACTCTTATTTCAAAATATAAGAGCAGAGCCTCCAGAAGCTGCTGGGGTCCTGCCTCCCATTAGGTCAACACCAAATCCTTAGAGACAGATGGTAGTCTATTTTTATCCTACATGGCAACTAAACTGAATAAGTGTAGTCAGGTATTCTATTGGTACGTGATTCAGCATTTACAGGGTGCTTTTATAATAAACATTTTGTCATTTAATGCCCTAGCAATTTTATGTGTTGGGTATTTTAATTCTCTATTCAAAATAAGTTGAGACCCAGAGAGGTGAAGTGACTTGCTTAGGATCATGGGGTGTGACTCACAGAGAGATGTTCCATGTGTGTCCTCCTTCTCCAGGGAAGCTGAGTTAGATCAGGGAGGGGGTGGTTCTGAAGGACCAGAGGTGAGTATCAGCCAAGGAGGATCAGTAGCAAATCCTGGTTTCGGGGTGAGTGCACAATGGTGGAGGGACTGAACAAGACACTATGTGTTCAGGATGGGGCTGTAAATAGAGAGAAGCATCCTGAGCAGCCCTGACTGGGTGCTGGTCCAGTGCTACCTGGAAATCAGCCCCCAAGGCTAAAGAAGACGCTGAAGGTTAGAGAATGGGGTTTCACAGCTACTCTAAAAGAGCCATTGGTCAATACAAATGTGAATCGGGTTCTACCAGAAATGCTCTAAAGAGAAGATAAGCTTTATTTTAAAATGTTATCCCTGAAATAAATGCAAGAAATGTCTTTGAGCGGAGGCAATAGAGACATAGGAATTCCTGTCATTCAAAATGCATAAGGGAAGGAAAAAGGAAGTATCATTAGAGCTGATGAAGGTTCTTAAGGAGAAGCCAAGCACAGCAGTGGGGGTGGGGCACAACTCAAAAACATTACTTTCTTACATCACTTTGGTTTAATAAAATCCTACAAGATTTTTAAGACAAAAAGTAGTGACTCCTGAAAATCTTTAGGCTCATAATTTCATCTGAGAAATAACACAGTCAAATTTTGAGTCCATTCTAGTTAAAAATGTCTGTCTCTTGGGTATGGGGTAGGGCCTGCTCCTACCGAGGACAAAGCTGATGGTGTAGGGAGACCAACTGTTTGCACAGGATTGAGCAGGGTTTCTCTGGATACAGAACTTTCAGTGCTACATGTGGGAAAGTTTCAGGCAAACCAGGACAAGTTGGTGATCTGGAGTTACACTCTCCCACCATGACACACCCCTTCTTAGAATAGCCTTAGTTTCCATAGTTGCCAGGAGGCCTCTCTCAGACTCACATGTGATGTCCTGGCAGGTCAGCGACAGGATGGACAGAGAGATGGGAGTGGGGTGGAGGGTTTGGGGGGCAGGGGATCCTCTGATCGTGGTGGTTGGGGATGGATTCAGCCAGGATGGGGTGGGGGATCAAGACAGGCAGGCACTTCAACAGCCTAGTTCAGCAATAGTCTCATTTGACCATGATTTTAGTGGTCCTTTTTCAGAAGAAAAGATAAACATTAAGTCCCTCATATGTACAGTAGACCTTCAAGAACTCTACCCCCCAAAAGTGCTTTTTGTTGTTGTTATGAAGAGAGAGAGACTCTAATATTCATATCCTGATAAACTCTAAAATGCCTGTCCCACTTGCTCTCTCTGGGCCCCCTTCTCCATTCTCTGTTTGCATTGGTATCCCAATTTATTGTTGACCAATCAATGATAAACTAGGAACGACTTTTTCTACTTACTATGTTAATGTCAGTATGGTAAACTTTGCCAATTCAAATGTGTACTGCCTCAGAAGTGGCACTGCAAGAAGAAAAACTATTTCCTAATAAAAATATGAATGAAAAACAAAATCATATACTAAAATCTAAGATGACGATAATAAACCAGACTGTATTTTGTAGAGGTGGTTACAACAAGAATTGAGAAGAAAACTGAAAAGCGGAGGGATTGACTTTCCTTGCGATTCATCTGTCTTGGGATTTCAACCTCTGAAAGGGAGGATGTTTGTTTGATGCAAAAAGTTTCCAGAGACAAATGTCAAATCTCATGTAGAATGCATATCTTGTGTAGACTGCAAAATCAAGAATGCTCCGTGAAAGCAGTTGAAGATGATTCCAAGTAAACCCGGAACTACAGTCAGTATTTTGCAATGTTGATGCCATTTACAGGGTAGGAAAATTAGTTTCACCCCCATTTTACAGACTGAGAAATCTAAACCTCTAGACTCAGATGACTGTAAGATTTTGCCTAGGCTTATATAACCTCCAATGCACACCTGGGCCAAACCATTTGATCCCAGACTTCCCTTGTCCTACCATCCCACACAGAAGTGTATCAGAGTGAAGGGAATCTGTTGTAGTTTCCTCTCCCTGCCGACACTGTACTGTGTACAGAGATATGGTTTGATAGCTGCAAATAAGTATAAACCCCCAATCCCACCATTTACTAGCTGCATGACCTTGAGCAAATTATTTAAGCACTTTAAGTCACAGTTGTCCATTTAAATAATGTGCATAAGAATTCTTACTTTGCAGGACCCTTGTGAGATTTAACAAGACAACATACCTAAGGAGTAGTCTTGGGCTTCCCTGGTGGTGGAGTGGTTAACAATCCGCCTGCCAATGCAGGGGACACAGTTTCGATCCCTGGTCCAGGAAGATCCCACATGCTGCGGAGCAACTAATCCCTTGTGCCACAACTACTGAGCCTGTGCTCTAGAGCCCTCGAGCCACAACTACTGAAGCCCGAGTGCCTAGAACCCATGCTCTACAACAAGAGAAGCCACTGCAATGAGAAGCCCGTGCACCACAACCAAGAGTAGCCCCTGCTCGCTGCAACTGGAGAAAGCCTGCACAACAATGAAGACCCAATGCAGCCAATAAATAAATAAAAATTTTTTAAAAAAAGAGTGGTCTTTAGCACATAGTAATTGCTCAATAAATGCAATTTTAAGGTGGTAAAACTACATAAAATAACACTCAGGTGAACTTCTTTTCTGTAAAAACTGTCATTATTATATGTCAAACTCTATGTCACTTTGTGAAGCGATTTAAGTCACCAGCATCACTCATAAGTGTTTAGTACATCTCTGCTCTGTTTGGGAACCGTATGTGTATCTGTGTGTTTGTCTGTGTGTGTATATCCTGGGTGGGTGTAGCTGTGTGTGTGTTTATGGTGGGAAGGGGGTGTATTTGCAGGGGAAGGGGTACAGTATAGGGCAGGTTTTATGACATTTGAGCTAAGCTTTCAAAGAGTTTCCAACCTTGTTGAAGAGACAAAATCTGGACCTAAAAATTAACAGCTGGATCAAACAGTTTTTAAATGAATGATGGAAAGAACAAGCCTCCAGGAGACTAAAGGAGGGGCATGTCAGCCCTGCCTAGAGGGGCCCAGGAGAACTTAACTGAAGACAAGGATTTGCACTCACCCTGGAAGGAGGAGGAAGATTCCACAGGCAGGGGAGGGGCAGAGTCACAATCACCCTGTTCCATAAAAGAGAAATCTCTTCTCCTCCTGAACTTAGAGACCAAGAATCCAGAAGTCAACAGGTCATGAATGTCCCTATGAGACGGCAGCTCGGGCAAGAAGGATGGAGCAAGGGTGGGGCTCTGCTGGCAGAAGTACCAGGACGGCTGTGGCTCTGGGGCCAACTACTCCATCTCTCAATGACTGGCTGGCCATTTGCAAAACACGGAGTCCTGGGGGCCTTAAACAGCTTTTCTTCCACAAATAGATCTCCTTCCGCTGCACCACAGGTGGTACCCTGGCCTCACCATGTCCAGGGAGCGCAGGAGGCCTGCCTCTCCAGCCTCATACACCTCAAGCCACCTGGTATGTACGGTGTGTCTGAGTGAGCAAAGGACAGGCAGAGTTCCACACTTTCACAACCCGGCTTCTCAGCTGTAGCAACCTGTTGCCTGATTTTAAATTGCAATACCCTTTTAACTCTAAATAACACTTATTGTATCCTCTCAGTGTTTACAATTTGGAAATTTTATTAAAATTTGAACACTGAAAAATGACACTTATTCCACCTCTGGGAAATAGTATTAGTAACACTATCCCACTAACCTTCATTTTTCTACACCCACCCCACCCCACTGGCTCTCCACAATGCTCAGCCAAGTATGGCTGTGGGGACCTGATTCCTTTGGGAATTCAAAAGAGTTCTGAAATGTTCTTGAAACAGATAGGAGGTGTGATGGTTAATTTTATGTGTCATCTTGACTGGTCTACGGTACCCGTTTGTTTGGTAGAATACTAGTCTAGATGTTGCTGTGAAGGTATTGTGTAGATATGGTCAACACCAGGTGCCTTTAAGTAGATAATCCTCTATAATGTGGTGGGCCTCATCCAATCAGTTGAAAGCCTTAAGAACAGAAGAGAGTTTCCCTAAAATGAAGGAATTCTGCCTCAAGACTACAGCATAAGAACTCTGCCTGAATTTCTAGTCTGCTGTTCTACCCAACAGATTTTTTGGACTTGCCAGCTCCAAATCTCTCTCTCTCTCTCTCATTTCTATACACCCTATTGGTTCTGTTTCTCCAGAGAACCCTGATCTGTGTGCTCTGAAATAATCACACAAGATGCAGGAGAAGGATAACCCGGGAAGGTAAAAGGAGTTCCCAGTGGGGGAGGGGTGGCCACATCAGCTAGGACAACTTCTGTCCTGCCCCAGACACATGGGACTCGTGACCTCTGAGTGCACAGAGCAAGAGAGGCAGAGACACTTCTACAAAAGCTATGTTTGTGCTCTTTTTTAAAAAGGTCATTGATTTCCCATCTAATTAAGTGTTCTACTCTTAAGATATAACCGCCATACCTCTTACTGCTACAAGTGTCAGGTAATGACAAAGTTTCTTAGTTTCCACAATACTAAACCGGATATTCAAAAATAACATACAAGTAGGTCCCTTGCAAAAGTCTTCCACCTGATTCCACTCATTGAAGGGAAAGAGTTTGCTAACCCATCATCCCCTGCTTTTCAGGCTGAACTTGAATGTAATCTCCAAGCTTGGGATCAACTCTCTCTCCCCCTTCTCCAGTCTCCTATGTGATGAATGAAAGGTCTTTATCTTCATAGTTTTAACTAATGGCTCATTCCTCACTTCTGTTGCATTAGCCAAAAGAAACTACTCTTCATCAAGGCCCTTTAGATGTGCCTAATGAGCCATTTCTCTTACATTTGAAATATCTCCATTCCTGTAATATTTTCGTGGCTGCAGCAGCTGTGGGACATTTCCTAGTTTTTGCAGAGCTTTGCAGCTGTGGAAAAATCTTTACCAAAGGTTTTGCAGCTCAGTTTAATGCAGCTGTCTGGACCTGGTGTGGTTAGCATAAAAATTCAATTGCGGCAGTAATTATTTTTTATCGTTGTAATATACGGGAAGAATAGCCTGGCTTCTCAGTTGGAAAGTCCCACGGTGAGTCAATAAAAGTTCCACCTTTGACCTCCTCAGACACCGGGATGGGGAGCCTTGGGGTTTGGGGCCGAATTGAGGGGTTCAGAGGGCACAGGTCTTGTGAAGGTCAAGTCCCTGAGGCCCCGTACCCCAGAGCTGGGAGCAGGAGGGGCAGAGCTGAGGTCACTGTTGGCCTCTGCGCTCCTGGCTCCTGCGTGTCCACTGGGGCTGGCGGTGAGGCCTGCACTCCGCCCAGGCCGGGTTGGTCATGCTTTTCATTTGTTTTTCTGGCCCCAACAGAAACATCTTCTGATTGAGACACTTGAGAGAACTTCACTTTGGAAATTCGTGACAACACAGAGATTCATGGCTCGTCCTCTTAAAAGGAATTAAAAATGTCCCAGGGAATCTGCACTAAGCTCCCTGGTTCAGGGCCTCCCCGTGCAGGCCCTCGAGGTGAACAGGAGGCCCCGGGTCAGCGCCGCCTGCCTTCCCATCCCTAAACCAGA
Organism: Hippopotamus amphibius kiboko; assembly: GCF_030028045.1. NCBI lineage: Eukaryota > Metazoa > Chordata > Mammalia > Artiodactyla > Hippopotamidae > Hippopotamus > Hippopotamus amphibius. The sequence continues at coordinate 61,656,864 of NC_080191.1, forward strand.
GAGCTGACAGGCTCTTGTTGTGATGACTTGACTGCTCGAGTACTTTTCACTCTACGAGGTGACACGATACTGTTACAAAGTGAGTTTTGATTCACCAGGTGTTGCCACCTCCAAGCTCACCTCTCACCAGATCTCCAAGTGATATGGTGGGGTGGGGCGGGGGCGGGGGGGGGGAGGTGGGGGGGGAAGGGCAGAGTATGAAAAGTCACTGAAATTTCCTTCTGTCTCGTTTGTAAGATACTCTACAGGGAGCATAATTTTGTATATATGACGCGTTATGATATTTACATTTTTTCCTCTAGCAGGCAAGATTCAGGGTATAGAAAGACCCCAAGCAGCGTGAGGCACGTCGTGGCGTCAGGGAGTCTCAGCAGATACTTGGTGACTGAAGGGTAATTTTAATAGTCAAGTCAACGTAACAGAACACATCCTTCCACCCCAAGGAAAAATGGGGCAGGGTCAAGAGAACTCACAGCCTGAGCACCCGACCTGAGGAGCCCATGGGACACTTAGGGGAGGGGTGACTGGGCGCATTTAAGACTTATCCACCTTCAACGGCAAGTCCACCAAGGAGTAACCGCAGTGGCTTTATTTTCTTCTTTGATAGAAACACCAAATTTGGGAATAAAATTATGCTGGGTGTTCTGTTGTACTTCAGTATCTCCTACTGTTTTTTCCGGTGAGAAGGGGGGACTTGATTCTTCCAGGCCTAGACACCCAGCCATGCTCAACCCCTCTCACCCTTCCTGCCCCAAAGGGTTCCCTGGGCCTGGGGCTGGGGTCTATGGGGCAGCCCCTTTGAGAAGCACCCCTGAACCCACACACCCGCTGAGAAGGGCCGGGCAGGAGTGGGGAGGCCTCCCTCATGTTCCTGGTGTCAGGCAGCTCCCCGCACATCATGTGAGAATTCCTAACAGGAGTCCAGGCAGCTGCAGGGAGGTCATTTTAGAGGCTTCTGTCCCCAGCACCGTCACACCCAGGCCATCTTCCTCCAGCAGCCACGGGGCTGGGGTCATGGCCAGTGTGGGGCTGAGCCTGGGAAAGGCCGGGGAGGAAACAGAGCCTCTCCAAGGACTCTTCCCATCTCTAGCTCCCCTGGATCCCAAGGGGACTTTTCAGAGTCCATGGCTGCAGCCCCACGGAGGTCACCCCGTGGCTGAAGCACATGGTGTGGACGGCCAGTTCTAAGTTCCAGGCCTAGGACCATGAGGCCCATTTGACTGTGTGAACCCGTCTCCAGAGCCTCTGGTCCCCATCATCCCCTGCATGTGGCCAAATATGGAGTGTGATTTGAGGGATCTGCAAAAGTTACTGCCACTACCCATGCTCCCACTAAAAATTCTTCTATACCTGGTCTGAGGAGGGATAGTCATTACTTTAGAGTAAGGCTGCTCTGAGTTCCCCCTTAAAATACATTTTCGGGGTCAGGGCAGGCCATTCATCGCACCACTCATACTTCATTTATCCCAGATTAGCTAGCTAGATACCCAGCAAAATGCCTGGAAGGAAGGTGCCAAAGGATGGACACAATATCCGTAAAGGAAATAAAGCAAGATATTCCACATGAAAGAGGGACAGGAGCCAGGTGGCCTAATATGGGTGCTATGGCAGGGAAACCCAAACCACAGTGGTCCCAGGGCAGTGAAACAACAGATAAAAATGGTTCTAACCAGTCCCACTTCCTCTTCACCTTTAATGACCTTTAAATCAACCCCCTACCCCTGAAGTCCCTCCCCACTCTTCACCACCTGTGAAGCCAGCCAACAAATACAACTAAATTAATTAAACAGATACTTGATCAATAGATAATAAAAGTCAGTGTCTCTGGATTTTGTGTTACTCATGCAAACAAATTCCAAGCATTAAATCAGCGAGTTCCAGCATCCCACTCTCCAGAAATTATCCTTTGAGCAGTGGTCCATTGAAACAACTAACCAGGGTCATCTTCTTCCTGAAAGCCCCTGCCTTCCTGAAAACTTTCCTTCTTCTTGAAAGCTCCCCCTTTTCCAGCTTAAAAAAGCTTTGCTCACCCAATTCAAATTCCAGGATTAATCCACTCTGCTTTGCCCTCACCCTAAGCAGTATGTACAAATACCTGGTTAACGTCACAGCATAAGTACTTTGAAATGACGGTGTCAGATCTAACTAATCACTGGATGAATGTGGGGCTGCCCAGGTGCTACAGAGAGCAAGGATCCTCAGAAGATAAGGTTGAGGTTGGGGGAGGGAACAAAGAAAGAGAGGACATCTGTTCATATCTAACCTGTGATCCACCAGCATCTTAACACTGCAGAAACCACAAAGCGTTGGCTTTATTTGTTAGTAATGTGCAGATTTACAGAGAGATCATGGGACATGCATATTTCACAATAACCTCTACCATTCACTGAGCATTATCACCTTCAGTTCTGCTCAGGACCTTATAAACAGAATCACATTGAAGCATCACATGGATTCTGAGAAGTCAATGCAATTATGACCAACACTCTGCAGATGAGGAAACTACTTTCAGAGAGGTCAAGTTAACTTACCCAGAGTCACAGTCAGCACTGTAACTTGGGCAGGTGTAATCCCAAAGCCTTTAACCACCAGCGTACACAGCCTTTGATGACCATTTTCAGTCACACACCCCCCCGTCCTTAACCCTGGCCTCAGGTGAACCCTAAAAAGTCTCCACAGCCCAGGTAGGAGTCTGTCTCCAAATACCCCTCAGGGTCAGGTGCTCTAATACATCCTGCCTGGACCAAAAGTTTTAGCTGATTTTAACAGGAAACAATAATTTAAATTGGACACTGAAAAATCACCTGCTATTGAATTAACCACAGAGAGCCGACATTTCCTTTCATGTATGTTAAGGAGACAGACTTTCTTAAATATATTTGGCACATTAGAACATCTTTTATTTTTATGGGATCCTTTTTACGAGTGCTTTAAACATGAACACATTTAAAATTTCATTGCACTTATTAGGTTTCAGCTTGAAATGTAGCTGATCCATTAGGCTGTCCCTGGAGAGCCCAGATTTGACCACTGAAGCAAAGAGAACATTAAATAAAGAACTTCCTGGAGGGCTTATGTGTGACTCACAGTGGTTGGATGACGGTTGTATAGTATTCTGGGATGTCAATCACACTCTAACCCCATAGAGTTCAAGTAGCTAAAATAAATAGCTGTCTCCTCTTTGAGTCACACTTTCTTTAGTATCTGAAATGTAACAGCAACTTCATTCTGTATCTGCACCTCAACCTCTCATTCTACTCAAATTATTTCTCTTGAAGTCATTTATTTTATGCTACTCCAAGCTTCTCAGGTCTGGCCAACCTATTAAGGGAAACATTCACCTCATTCTTGGAAAGTCTCATTGGGAAAATAAGGTCCTTCAATTCATGCTAAAATCTCCAGGAGTTGTTAGCAACACAAGAATTTTCCTGCCTGCCTCACCCAAATGCAAAAATAAAAATACATATATTTAGATTTTTTTCAAATCATAAAATTTACATATCTGTATTTACTTACAAAGTATTTTAAATTCAAATTGGCTTAAAATTAATAGAGATACCTAAGGATGATTACTTCTTGATTTTTCTCTTTATTTTATGCATTTATAATGTACACATAGAGAAAATTCTGTTTCTCACCAGATTGGGGTAACTGGTGCCAGTCTCACCCTTACACCATAAACAATTACAAAGCTGGACAAAAATATGACTACTTTGCTTTCAGGGACTGAACTATAGGCACTGTTGCACTATAACCCCAGAGAGAAGGGAAGTATGTGATGTGAGTCCCATGTTCACTCTGGCTCTCTGGTTGGGGACAATTTCTTAACTTCAGTATCAGGGGGTAGAACTCAGTCCTGCTGAGCTGGGAAAGCATAGTTTGGAGTTCAGGGCTCAGGATACAAGAGATAAGGGAGTTGCACTTGGGGAGAAGGAAGATAGAAGTGGGAAGGGGCAAGAATGTGTATGATGCTTCTCTGTGGGTCCTTGGTCAAGCCCTGGCTGCAAAATTGCTCCGAAAGGGCTCGCAGAGAGAGCTACTACAAGGTTGAAAGAGGAACAGAGATGTTAAAGATATATGATTCTGAAAGACAGTGGAATTCTAGCCCAGCCAGAGTGGAGAGACCTCATTAACAGCTCAGGTACTCAGCTGGGGCAACAGAAAGGCCACTCTTTAGGTATAAGTACAACTCCAGAAATTAAAGGCCACTTATGTTGTATCATCCAAAATGTCCAGCACATCAACAAAAAATTTTAGATGCGAGAAGCTGAAAACTTTGACCCATAATCAGGACAAAAATAGTAAATAGAAACAGACCCTGAGATGACCCAGATGTTAGACTTGGTATACAAGAACTTTAAAACAGGTATTACAAATATGTTCAAAGTCTTAAAGGAAAATATGATCTTAATAAATAAACAGATGGAGAGTCACAGCAGAGAAATTGGAGCTATAAAAAAGGAACAAATGGAAAATCCAGAAACAAAAATCATAAAACCTAAAATGAAAAAATTAACTAGTGATCAGATTAGATATGGCAGAAGAAACAGTCAGTGAACTCAAAGGCAGATCCATGTGAACTATCCAATCTGAAGAACAGAGAGAAATAAGATCAATCCAAGACAAATAGAGCTTCAGTGACCTATGTGATAGCAAATGGCCTAACATGCATGTAATAAAGTCCAAGAAGAAGAGAAGAATAAGAACAGGAGCAGGAAAACATATTTGAAGAAATATGAAAAACATATTTGGTCAAAATTTCTTCACACTTGGTGAAAACACACCAACCTACAGACCCAACAAGCCCAGAAAACCAAGCCAAGGCAGATTATGGTCAAAATTCTGAGAGTCAAAGATAAAGGAACATCTTAAAATGGAGGGGAAATAAAATTGAATGGGAAGAAATGACCTATTACATTCAGAGGAACAATAATTCAAATGATGGTTGACTTCTCATCAGAAGCAATAGAAGCCAGAAGACAATGTAAAGAAATCTTTAAAGCGCTGAGACTTTTTTTTTAAGAGAACTTATTCAGATAAATATAAGCTGAGAGAATTCATTTCCAGCATATCTTCACTATAAGAAATATTAAAATAAGTTATTTAGAATGAAAAGACATGATACCAGATGGAAACTCAGATATCTAAGAATGGTTAAAGAACACAAGAAAGTTAAATACATAGATAAATACAAAAGACAGGTCTTTTTCTCTCAATTTCCGTAACAGACAAATAACAGTTAAAGTAAAAATACTAGCATTGTAAAACAGAGTTTATAATATGCAAAATATATGACCGAAAGCCAACCAATAATTATATTGAGTAAAAAGGATGAGGCCCTATAATCAAAAGGCATAAACTATAAAGCAAAACCCAACTATCTTCTGTCTGTAAGAGACATATTTTAAATATAAAGGCACAAACAGGTTGAAAGTAAAAGAATGGAATGATAAACAAAGCCAACAGTAAGCACACAAAAACTAGCACGGCTATATCAATATTAAAGTGGACTTTAAAACAAGGAGTACTGCTGAGGATAAAGAGGGACATTTCAGGGATTTCCTGAAATGGTGCAGTGGTTAAGAATCTGTCTGCCAATACAGGGGACATGGGTTCAATCCCTGGTCCGGGAAGATCCCACATGCCTCAGAGCAGCTAAGTCCATGAGCCACAGATATTGAGCCTGAGAGCCACAACTACTGAAGCCCACACACTTTAGGGCCTGCATGCCACAACTACTGAGGCTGTGTGCTGCAACTACTGAAGCCCATGCACCTGGAGCTCGTGCTCCGCACGAAGAGAGGCCACTGCACTGAGAAGCCTGTGCACCGCAACGAAGAGTAGCCTCTGCTCATCACAACTAGAGAAAAGCTCATGTGTAGCAACGAAGACCCAATGCAGCCAAAAAGTAAATAAATAATTTAATTTAATTTAAAATTTGAAAAATTTAAAAGAGGGACATTTCATAAAAATAAAAGGGTCTATTCAAAAGGAAGACATACAAATACACAGGTAAGCTACTTGTATGTATACATGCATGCTTTTCTCTTTTAACTCTCTGTTCTTTCTCCATTCCACCCCACTTCAAAACACTTTTCTGTGCTCCAGAATCTGGACAACTATAATCCACATTTCTCAGACTCTTGCATCCGGGGTTCTCTCTGTAACGAAGGATCAGAACAATCAGATATTCTTGAGTGAGATATGGAAAGCAGAGTGAGGCAGAAGCTATGCGTCTGGTAAGCACAGTTGAAGATGTGCCTGGGTTTTTTTTATACCAGTGTTAGCGGAGTAATTTCCTTGGGTGACAAGGCATAGGACATCCCTCTCGCTACTGTGGGACTTACAAGTACTGGGGCCAGTAGACACATCAGCTTCTCTGACTGTGGTTGCCGCCTCATCGTGGTGGTTCTGGGCGCGGTTTTGGGGCCAGTGGCTTCCTAATCACTGCAAAGTCAGCAGCTCTCTTGATGGTTCAGTGCTGCTGTGTGCTTTTGGGACACATTCCTGAAAACTCAACATGAAGTCTATTTTTTCAGCACTCCCGGTAATTCTCTAAGCCAATGAAAGACCTGTAGTGCGTTCTTTCCTGTGTAAACTAACTAGAGAAGTTTGTATTTTCAACAATCTAACCCTGACAGATACAAGTATGATCTTCTAGCCATGGTTATCCAATACAGAGACGAAACTAACCATTTGTAGTAATTAGAATGTGTCTGGAACATTATTCCTACTTTCTTCTTCAGGTGAATTTCTCCTGTCCTTTAAGACCCAATTCTTGCTTCTATGGAAGCATAAAAGCCTGACTTTTGCAGGCTTACTTGTAACTCCTACATCTATGTTTCTACCACATTTTGCCTGTACCTTTTTTAGTGAGCTCTTACATTGTATCATATTATTTACAGTGTATCATGTAATAACTGCCTTTCTCCTCCAATAGCCTCTACAATCCTTGAGACGATAAAATATCACATTAATGCCTGTGTTCCCTGTACCTAACAGATCTAATATGCTGTACATATTCAAAAAATGTTTGTCATGAATGAATGAATAAGTTAAAAGCTGATAGTGCAAACATCTGTTTTCCAGTGTGTCTGTGTGTGTTTGTGTCTTCTCCACTCCAGTTTTTCTCTTTCTATCCAAAGTTTCTGTAACTTTCAAGCCATTGGGTGAAGCCTGAAAGCTGAGGTCTTATCTGCTTCTTAGAGTTAATCTGGTGCATTCAGGATTTGGGGCAGTGGAAGCAGAACTACTTGAGTATTTTGGCCTCTTGACATTGAACCTCGAGACAAGCATCTTGAAATTGCTCTGACTTGTTTGGTGTTATTGCCTTTTTACCTACTTCCATGAATCCATCTTTAGGGAGCCGAGTTAGAGATGCGACTAAGTGGGAATGTGACCTGGGTATCTCTTTGCTGCCAAAGGAAAAGCTTCTGTTTGGAAACTGTCACTCATCACAGCAGGACACCTGGTTCAAAATCTACGGTGTGAGAAAACACTGCAGGGCAGGAACAATTTCCTGTGATGTCCTAGGGCTCCAACACTCCTCCCCCAAATAGCCCGGGGCCAGTGAGGGAGGCTGTCTCAGGAGCTGTGGGCCCAAGGACATCACCCTCCACTCACATCCACTGCCCGGCATCACACACCCCCACCACATGGCTTCTCTCCATGGATAAGAGGGTACAGGGCACCCAAGGGTAGTTCACAGCTTAGAATGAAGGGCAGTCTTTCATGACTGTCTCCTGCCCACATCAACACAGCTTTCAAACTGGCAGGGCTGAGTCATCACAAAGACAGGAGCTGAACCTCTCAGGAGCCCGAAACCAAATAAAAAGCAGGCTGGAGTCCTGTGTGCCCTGCTCTCACACTGCTTATGGGATCCACAGGGAAATTATTGAGAGTTTATGCAGCCAACTGATCCTTGAATTCCTGATTAAGACAAAACTGTTAAGTGTCCAAGAGAAGAAATACAGGGAGAGGTCCAGAGCTGAGAATTAGCAGCCAGCACAGCCCTTGAGGGCAGCCAGATGGGCACTGAACTGGGTGTCAGCTTGGGGTAAGGCGTGTAGGCACGTGTGACATCCCCCCACTCAGCCCCTGGGGATGTCAGAGCATGCCTCAGCCTCCCAGAGGATGTGCACAGATACAGTTCTCTAAAGATGTGCCCTGGCACAGGGAAGGCATTTCTTAAAATCAGTATTTCACCAAATAACATTGGATTCTTTTAAAGTCTTGGTAACAACTACTTCCTGAAGATGGCCTTTTTCCATCCCATGGCTGAACTTACGTTTTTAGGTTATAGTGACAAACTGTCAAAGCAACCACTGTAAAATAAAATAATCTCATAAACTGCTACTTATGATCATCTGTCAGCTAAAATAACAGGACTCACAGCTGGCTTCAGTCTAACTCTTTGCCTCCCCAGGTCCAGGTGCCTGTGTGAGTGCCCTCCCCACCCCCCACCATCTGGTTTGTGAGAGTAGCTGGTACCCAGAAACACAGCAGTGACCCAAGACAGAACCAGAGCTGGAATCCCAGCATCTGCTTGACTTTGCTTTGTGGCCCAGCAACTACAAACATCAGCTGACCAGTATTAAACCCCCAATGCGTGCCAGGCCCTGGGATTGATTCTTTATTCATGAAGAAAAGCAATTAATTCTCATAACCCCCCCCCCCCCAGGAGGCCGGCACTATTTTTAAGCTCATTGACAGATGAGGAAAAGGAAACCCAAAGGATTAGGGGCCTTTTCCAAAGTCAGCTTCTGCTGGGAACCCAGAGAGATGTGCCTGGCTGACTACAGCCCGTACATCCAACTTTGTCACCCAATACACAAAGCCCACGAGTGGAACCAAGGTGGACCCAGACCCTAGCATGAGATGCTGAGAGAGGAAGGCCCTGAAAGGGGCTTCCTGCTGTCATGCCTGCAGCTACCTGCTCTGTCCCCGTCCCCACCCCACCACCCTGGCTTGGACTTGGCCGTGGGCCCCTTGTCAGCCCCCCTGCTCCATCTGTATCATTGACCCCAAACTATCCTCTCAGTGCATTGAACTCATCTTTCCTGGTTCAAGTTTTCTGAATGGCTCTTTGGACACAGAGGTTGCTTTTAATTCAATCATGTTCATAATTAGTTGGTCCCATGAACTCAGTCATGAGTTTCCACATTTGCCAATTGCTGAGCTATTCACAGTTAAAACTTGGCCTGTGCACATGAACAACAACAGCCTTTGAAGGAGTTCTGGGTCCGACTTGCTTTGTCTGGAGCGTGTGCATGGCAGGTGTTAACTTCTGCCCTGGCCAGCAGCTGGGAAAGATCGACATCCTGGCTTTGCAAATGACTGTGATGGATCACGGCCCCAGCTCTCTCCCAGGCAGGTGCCAAACTGACCTAATCATGGGGTGGGGCAGGGGGGATTGGTGCTGACCGTGAAATCTTCCGAGGGCCATCCCCACGCGCTTCTGTGGACATTTCTGGTTCACATTTCCAGCAGGTTCTATTTTTTTTTGAGAACTTTTATTGAGGTACAGTTGACATACAATAAACTGCATATATTTAAAGTGTACAATTTGATTTTTTTCTTATTAGTAATATATATATGGCAATCCCAATCTTCCAATTCATTCCCCCCAACCCCCGCCCTCCCTTCCCCACCACTTTCCCCACTTTCCAGCAGGTTCTATTAACCCTATATCCCGATGGCTCCACAGTTCACTAATATGATCACTACTCATTTAAGGAAAGAAAAATGGAGGCAGAGAGAAAGTCAATCAGTTTATGAAGCTGTCCCAGAGCAGAGGGTGAGCACACAGGCAGGCCCCACGCATCTGTCTGGCCAGAGCTTTGGGTTCAGACAAGCCCTGAGAAGCCCACATTCCTATAAAAGGGTTCCAAGGATAGCTCCAAGCTATGAGCCTTGTGACCGTCAGTCTTCCTTTCGAGAAGGAAAGAGGAGAGGCGGTGGGCACGGTGCAAGCATCTCCTAACGAGATCTGCTCAGAAAATCTTTCTCCAAGTAGTCAATTGGAGCTTTGGGTCTTGGATTCGAAGGGAGCTGGGCAGGGAAAGGGGTGCTGACTAAAGGGAAGGAGAGATTATTTTCCAGGCAGAAGAGTTCACAAAGTCACGACGGCCTGGCTTGTAATCTGGCTGGTGACTGTTCAGATGCTCAGAAGTCCCAGAGGAAATGAAAATGGGAAAATGAAGATAAGAGTGGAAAAATGAAGTCTGAAACTTGTAATAAGGCCAAGTCACCAGATGATTTGGTTTGTACCTAAAATACTTAACAAAACACTTTATTAATAGAAAATAATGTAGCCAGTATCTATGTCGGTTATAAAACATAATTTAAAAAGACACATCTGAGAACCATCACTTAAGAACCAAACCAATACATTTGAAATAACCTAGATGTTTCCTCCTGATTGGTTGACCTGTGATAAGGAATATCCTGAAACTTATGTTTCTCATTGCACCTTTTAAAAATGGTTTACATGGGATCAGTCCCTCCCATCAGGAAGCACCCAAGAGCCTCCTAGATAGCTTCCTCCACAAGAGGGCAGACAACAGTATCAAGCAGTATCAGCAGTATTTTGTCTTGTGGAACAGAAAACCTCAGCCACAGAAAAACAGAGAAAATGAAAGGTGAATAAGTGACCTGGAAGACAGAATGGTGATAATCACTGATGCAGAAAAGAATAAAGAAAAAAGAATGAAAAGAACTGAAGACAGCCTAAGAGACCTCTGGGACAACGTTAAACACACCAACATTCGCATTATAGGAGTTCCAGAAGGAGAAGAGAGAAAGGGCCCGAGAAAATATCGGAAGAGATTATAGTTGAAAACTTCCCTAACATGGGAAAGGAAATAGCTACCCAAGTCCAGGAAGCACAGAGAGTCCCAGGCAGGATAAACCCAAGGAGAAACATGCCAAGACATATAGTAGTCAAATTGACAAAAACTAAAGACAGAGAAAAGTTATTAAAAGCAACAAGGGAAAAATGACAAATAGCATACAAGGGAACTCCCATCAGGTTAACAGCTGATTTCTCAGCAGAAACTCTGCAAGCCACAAGGGAGTGGCATGATATGTTTAAAGCGATGAAAGGGAAGACCCTACAACCAAGAACACTCTACCCAGCAAGGATCTCATTCAGATTCGATGGTGAAATCAAAAGCTTTACAGACAAGCAACAGCTAAGAGAATTCAGCACCACCAAACCAGCCCTACAACAAATGCTAAAGGAACTTCTCTAAGCGGGAAACTTAAGAGAAGAAAAGGACCTACAAAAAAAACAACAAAACAATTAAGACAATGGTAATAGGAATATACATATCGATACTTACCTTGAATGTAAATGGACAAAATGCCACAACCAAAAGACACAGACTGGCTGAATGGATACAAAAACAAGACCCATATATATGCTGTCTACAAAAGACCCACTTCAGACCTAGGGACACATACAGACTGGAAGTGTGGGGATGGAAAAAGATACTCCATGCAAATGAAAATCAAAAGAAAGCTGGAGTAGCAACACTCATATTAGGTAAAATAGACTTTAAAATAAAAAATGTTACAAGAGACAAGAAAGGACATTACATAAAGATCAAGGGATCAATCCAAGAAGAGGAGATAACAATTATAAATATATATGCACCCAATATAGGAGCACCTCAATGCATAAGGCAAATGCTAACAACTATGAAAGAGGAAATGCAAGGCAGAAATAGAGACACAGATGTAGAGAACAAACATATGGACACCAAGTGGGGAAAGCAGGGAGGGTTGGGGGGAAATGAATTGGGGGATTGGGATACCAAATTGTACACTCTAAATATGTGCTGTTTATTGTCTGTTAACTGTATCTCAATAAAAGTTCTTAAAAAAAAAAAAAGTAAAAATGGTTTACATGGGACTTACCTGGTGGCACAGTGATTAAGAACCCGCCTGCCAATGCAGGAGACACGGGTTCAAGCCCTGGTCTGGGAAGATCCCACATGCTGCAGAGCAACCAAGCCTGTGCCCCACAACTACTGAGTCTGTGCTCTAGAGCCCACGTGCCACAACTACTGAAGCCCACACGCCTAGAGCCCACACTCCACAACAAGAGAAGCCACTGCAGTAAGAAGCCTGCCCACCACAATGAAGACTCAGCACAGCCAAAAGTAAATTAATTAATTAATTATTTATAAAATGGTCTACACATGTATCTTTAAGCAGTATATGGCTTGTTTTTGAGCCTGATGAAAATGGTACCATAGTGAATATGCAACCTCTTCAACTTGCTTTTTGCACTCAGAAATTTTTCCAAGATTCATCTAGTTTGTTACATTACTAAATTAATTCATCTTCCTTATTTAATATTCCATTGTGTGTGTATATAACACATATTTGTCCAGTCCTGGCAATGAACATTTGTTTCCATGTTTTTTTTTTTGTCTTAATAACACTATTAAGGATGCAATTTTACCTGTCTTCCAGCCTGCGTACATAGATGTTCTCTAGGGTACACACACATACCCCTGGGAGTGGAATTTCTGACTTGGAGGTTATGTTTAGTGCATTCTCAACTTTACAAGATAAAGTCAAATTTTTCTGCAAAGTGATTTACAGTTTCACCAATACAGCATTTAAATTTTCTCCAGTACTTGGTATTTTCAGATGTATTGATTTGTATTAATATAGTTCTGTGGAGATATGTATCATATGGTCTTAGTTTACATTTCCCTGATTAGAAAAGATATTGACTGCATTTTATATGTTTGTTTACCATTCATACTTCCTCTTCTATGAAATACCCATTCATAGCCTATATGTATTTTTTATTGCCTTATTTGTCTTTTTCTTGACAACTTGAAGGAATTTTTAATATACAAAGAATAATAATCATTTGTTGCTTATGTGTACTAAAAACATCTTCTAGATAGGGGCATGGTCTTCATTTTATTTTTACTATCTTTTGATGTACAGAAATCCTTCATTTCAATGTAGTCAATTATATCAATTTTTGTTTTATAGTTAATGCTTAATGTAAACTTCACTGCCTCCAAAGTCTTAAAGACACTCTCCAGTATTTTTTTCTTAAGGTTTGAGTCTTTTGCCTTTCACACTGAAGGCTTTACATCCATCTGGAATTGATTTTTGTGTACAGAGTGATGTCAGGGTCCAATTTCATTTTTTCCTGTCTCGATAGCAAATGGTCCCAAATGCACGCATGGAACAGTTAATCCTTTTCTAGTACTCTGCACTGCCACCTGTATCATATTTCAAATTCAAAAAAGGTGTGAGGCTGTTTTTGTTCTCTGTTCTGGTCCATTGGTCAGTATGCCTCTCACTGAGCCAATTCCATACTGTTTCAGTTACCCTAACTTTAAATATAGATACTTCTTCAGACAATTTCCTTGATCTTATTTTTCCTCCTTGTTAGTGTACTGACTGTTCTAGAGCTTTTATTTGCCATCAAAATTGAACACTGTGTTCCTTAAAAAACTGTTAGAAATTTGAGAAAATTGATTTCTTTACTGGATAGTTTTTTAGAAACAAAAACATATTTTCTCTCTCCATTTATTTAATCTTTGCTGTCTTTTAATAGCATTAAAATGTTTCTTCACACAATTCTTGCACATATTTTGTTAGACATATTTCTAGTGCCTTATTTTGGGGGCATGTGTGCGCTACTGCAAATAGTCTCTATTATTATATTTTATAAGTTGTTGCTGGTGTTTTATAAATGCACTTGACTTTTCATATCGATCTGAAATCCAGTCATCTTGCAAAAACACTCAACAAATTTTCTGTAGATATTTTGAAGTTTTTAACGTAGACTGAACTATATCACCTAACAAATAATGACAGTTCTGTTTTTTCTTTTCAAACCTTCATGACTTGTAATTTTATTCTCTTACTGTGCTAGCCAGGATTTCTACTATCAAAGAGATGGTGATTGCTGTATCCTTGTCTTGTTCCTGAATTTAAAATTAACACTGCTAGCATTTCACCATTGAGAATGATGTTGGCTATCATTTTGGTAGACACCATTCATCAATCACTAAGGAAGTTCCTTTCCATTCCTAGTTTACTATATGTATTTTTTTAAATTTTATGAAATGCTTTGTCATCTATTGAGAAGCAGAAAGTATGTGATATCTATAATTATTTATTTATAAACAACCCTTGCACTTTTGAGATAAATTCAACTTTATCTTGGTGTATTCTCTCTTTTGTCATAATCTTATATTCGATTTCCTAATATTTTATTTAGGATTTTTGCATCCCTGTTCATGAGTGAGATTGTCCAACAACTTTCCTTTATACAGTCCTTGTCTGGCTTTGGTATCAAGGTTATAGTGACCTCTTACAACACATGGGGGAGTGCTTCTTCTTTGTGTATCTCTGAAAGGGTTTGTGTAAGATTTGATGAACAATTATTTAAAAGTTTGTTTAAAAACTCACCTATAAAACCATCTAAGTCTCTGAGGAAAGGATTATAACCTTCCATTTAAGTTCTCTAAGGGTAATGGAGTTAGCAAAGTCTTCTATTTCTTCTAATGTTTCTATAAGTTATATTTTCCTAGAATTTGTTCATTTCAGTTTTATTGTCATGTTTGTGCTATAACAGTGTTCCTAGTATTCTTTCTTTCTTACTGTCTCTGTTCTGCCTGTGTTTATGGCACTCTTCCATTCTTACTTTTTATTTATGGCTTTGCTATATTTTTTGTGATTGATCTCAGCAAAGCTTTGTCTATTTTATTAATCCACTAAAAAATCCCTTTTGACATTGTTATTCGATTATATCTTTACTTCCTACTTCATTTATTTTTGCTCATTCCTTCTTTCTGCTTTTTAAAATTTTTTCTGGAGTTACTTTTTTAACTTCTTACATTGGTTACTCAGCTTCTCAAGTTTTTGCCTTTCTTATTTTCTAATATAAACGTTTAAGGTATAAATATATCTTAAAATATTGTTTGGCAATATCCCATGAGTTTTGATATATGTTATTTTTATCATTCAGTTGTAAGTGTTTTAAATTTCCATTAAATTAAATGTTGTTTCTTCTTTTACATATTGTTCAGAAGTGTACTTCTTAAATTTTTAAATATATGTTTTAAAATTTATATTTTTGTTATTAATTTCAACTTAATTGCATAGCAGTCAAAGCCTATGTCGTGTATGATTCCAGTTCTTTGAGTTTATTGAGATTTGCTTTATGGGTTTAGCATGAGGTCTAATTTTTGTAAATGTTCCATGTGTAGAATGTAGAGATGAATGTGTATTCCCTAATTTCTGACTCTGTAAATGTCCACTAAATCTAGCAAGTTGGTTATTTTGTTCAAAATTTTTTTCTATATGTTTATATTTACTTTGCTCTGCTTGACCTACCAATAATTGAGAGAAATGTGTTAAATTCTCACACCATGATCACGAATTTGTTTCTCTTGGCGAATGTATCATATTTTGAGGCTATTTTATCAAGTGCATAAAATTAAGAATTGTATATTTCAAATGAATGTTACCTTTCTATGTAGTGACAGTTTTTATCATAATAATTGTGCTGGCTGTGAGTGCAGCTACCATGTTTTTGTTCACTTCATTTATATTTCCTGGTATATATTTTTGCATCTTGTTTTTCCAACTTTCCATGTGTTTAAGCTTTAGTTGTGTTGTTTATAAACAGGAAATACTCAACTTGGCTTGGGGACTGTTGTTGTTATCCTATCTGCTTATCTCTGCTTTTCATCTGGAGAGTTTAGTTCATCTACATTCACTGTAATTGCTAATATATATTGAGAGTCATTCTTTACCTCCTACTTTGTGCTTTCTGCTTGTTTCACTTTGCTATGCTTTTTTTTTTAAAACATGCTTAACATTTTGGAATTGAAATTTTTCTTTTCTGTCCTGTGTTTCCTAATCTCCTTTTCCCTTCTCTACAAAGCTGAAAATCAGACATTTCCTTTTCTTTCTTTTAATGGTGGCATAGTGAAAATAGTATTAATAATAAAAGTAGTAAAAAATTCAGGTAAATAAATATAAATATATATGGCAAACAAATGCCATATGACAGACTATGGTCTAAGTGTTTTAAATAAATTAACATTTAATCCCCACAGCAACCCTGTGAGATAGGAAGTATTAACAAAGTCAGATAGCTTAACTCCCTCTAAACAATAATCAGGACCTAAGAACACATTAACTGTAATCATTCTCTTCCCAATATTTTTTGCTGTATTTCAGTTATCATTTTTCCTTCTGTGGTCACTTTCTTCCTGAATTACCTCTTTTAACTTTTTAGGGAAAGGCTGCCACACTTATTGTTTTTGTGTGAAATTATTCCATTTCATTCCCATTTTTAAAAGTTACTATGAAAATTTTGAAACATATGGCAAATTTGAGAAAATTTTATGGTGAGCACATGTATACTCACCAACTAGAGTCTACCATTAAAATTTTATTATATCTGTTTTATCAAAATATATCAATCTGTCCCTTTTCAATGTATCCATCCTATTGTTTGATGCGTTTCCAAGTAAATTGCACACATCTGTATTCTCCCCCCCAAACTGCAGCATGCTGATCATTTATACCACAGGCTCAGCAGTTAGCAAAGAAGAAGAACATTTACACTCCTAGCACCTCACCACAACCCTATAAAGGGCAACTTCCCAAAGAGGAGATCCCAGCTCAGCAAGCTGCCCTCAGTCAACAGCTGGTCTCTGCAGAGGAGAGGTGTGAGTCCCCATCCTGTCATTGCCCCATTGCTTGAATTTCACTGAGAGAACTCAAAAGCAAACTTGGTAGCGTAAAGTGCCCTTGGGTTGACATCGTTGAGTCCAGCTACTTGATATTCACACCTTTGGTTTTTATTAGCTTTGTTCTCCTTGCCAGTAAGTTCAGCAGGATGCTGAGGCAATGAGTTTACGGGTGGGACCCAGGAAAGATAGGTACTAAGTGTGGTCCATGCCTAGGGAAGAGAAGCCTGATGGGGGCCCGTGGGGGATAACCACTTATTGAGCACTTACGCACGGCAGGCACTATTCCTAGTACTCTACTTGCATCTTATCATTTAATCCTCACAACTTTTGGGAGCTGATTCCCCTGTATTACAGATGAAGATGCCTCCTAAATAAACAGCTTGCTCAAGATCTCTCGATTTACGGGTGGCACAGGCAGAATCTAAACTCTGGTCTTGGTAGCTGCAAAGCCAAGTTCTTAGTGGCCACACTAAACTGCTGGGTCAGGGCTCTCACTGGGGAGGGAGGGCAGAACGAAGACCTGTAAACCATCTATCTCACAGTTGAGCTTCAGCCGGGTCTGGGGTAAGTGGAGGTAACGCTTGCAGTCTCCTTGGGTTCCCCTGAGTCTCAAATCAGTCATTTCACTATAAAACCTCTATTGCCTCCATTGAGTTTGACTTAAGTCCATATTCATCTAAGACTGATTGGGTGGGGTTGGGGGAGTGTGGAAAGGGGGCCCAGTTTTGCTTCAGATCAGGTAAAATAGAGTTGAGAACCCAAACCCTCCAGGGACCCCAGCACAGCACAGGATGTGATGTGAGCATGATGGCTTTTTCTGTGATGTTTGTTCAACAAACAGAGGCATCGATTGCCCCAAAAATGAATACTTGGGAAATTATAGACTAGGATATTTGATACAGGGACCCGCAGTTTTCTGAATGCTGGAACAAGCTGTATGTGGGGAAAGAAGGCAAGAAGCCAACTGCAGCCTCAGGAAAGACCCAGGACCAGAACAACCCCGCTAAGCTGCTTTGGGATTTCTGAGCCTCAGAAACTGTGAGATAATAAATGTTCACTGTTTTAAGCTGCTAGGTTTTGAGGTAATTTGCCACACATCAGTAGATAATAAACATATGTAGTCTCTTACTTGTATGTTAAAAAAAATAGCCCTGGCACATTGTAGAGAATGGAAACTGGCGATGGTGGCCTGGATTAGGCCAGTGATGGTTAGGGTAAAAAGGAGTTATTTGGGGAATAGTTAGTACAAAGGGCAAACTGTGTGAGGAGTGAAGCGGGGTCGGAGGCAGAGATGGTGCCTGGTCTCTGGTTTGAGCATCCTGATGGCAGAGAACTCACTCCCTGAAGCAGAAGGTGGCAGTGGGGTGGGGGGTGGGGGGTGGTGAGGAGGATGAGCTCAGGCTGGGAAAGGTCCATTTGAAAATGTCTTTGGACATCCAGGTGTCCGGGTGGAGGCACCATAGGCATGGGGATGTAAGTCAGGAATTCCAGAGGGAGAATAAGTAGCTGGAGAGATGGATTTTGCAGTCAGTGGCATTTAGGCAGGAAGGGACAGAAGCGGGATGCAGGCTCCAGCCAGGCGGCTCCACTAAAGTCGCTTCCCTGTGCTTCCGTTTGAAGACAGATTTGTGCAATGTGTAAATTAGCAATCTTGTAAGTCAGGGGTCCCCAGCCCCCAGGATCTAATGCCTGATGATCTGAGGTGGAGCTGAGGTAATAATAATAGAAATAAAGTTCACAATAAATGTAATGCACTTCAATTATCCAGAAACCACCCCCCACCCCCATCCTTAGACTGTCTTCCATGAAAACGGTCCCTGGTGCCAAAAAGGTTGGGGACCACTGTTATGAGTTACCTAGAATGGGACCCGGCATGGCGTTATTAATTAACATCTTTAGATAAGAAAGGAGAATTTCCAATGTTAGGATGGCCCAGGAATCGGACATAAGTCAGTTTTCAGTCGCACTCCTTTTGTACTTTGGTTTTCTCTCCTACAACATAGTTTTCCATCTGTCAAGAGAAATCTGCTGCATCCAGAAACCTCAGATCTCTCTGTGAACTGATGATGTAAATAAAGTATGCTCTAGCTTTGGTTGAGGATCCAAGACCAATTCAGTAGGAAAAAAAAGAATCTCGCAAACTTTCTCTACCGAAATGAAAAATCTATTTTTTAAGGAGCAGCAGGTGAGGAGCAGGAGGCGGTGTTAACATCCCTCTAGGCTTTCAAAACAGTGCGTTCGGGATCCTGAGATAAAAAGTTCCAATGCAGTCAAGTTGGGACTAGAAAATCGCCTCTCACACATCAAGTACCGGATTGAGCCTGTTTCCCGCATTTTGTTCTTCACGAAGGTGTGTCCCATGGGGAGAGTGGGGGCCCCACACCTGTCTCCAGCCTTTCAGAAATAGTGTCAGCCGACACCACACAAAATCCCAACTGTTACGCAGCCTCAGTGCCCGCCTGCGGATCAGACGGCCGTCCTGGCAGGAGCTCCCGGCTGGGCTGATGGATAATGCAGCAGCCTAACTGTTGAGCTTGGGATTTCATCAGAGGTATGTGCTTCGTTAATCAGGAACGATGCGCAAAGCTGGGATGCACACATGTGAGTGAATAAAGGAGTAAAGGTGGGAGTGTTGGCCATGAACAAAGCTGCCCGGAGCCTTTCAGACCATCAGCGGTGGTTCAGCATCAGACACGAGGCCGCAGCCTTTGAGATCATCCCGCTCTCTCGCCCAGAACTCCAACCCCCCCTTTCCTCACGCGACAGCTGAGGTCCTGTGTGAGGGGCCGAGAGGGGCTCAGCTTGGTGTGGCAAACACACGTCAGTAGATGAAAATTGAAACTAAATATCAAAATAAAGTAAAAAAAAAAAAAAAAAGAAATAACACATGAAGTTCATCAGAAAGGAAACAGAGGTATGTGAGTGTTGCCGTAGCACAGCGTAGGTGGCAGTTCATTGGACCTCTGTGTGTGTGTGTGTGTGTGTGTGTGTGTGTGTGTGTGTGTGTGTAGAGAGAGAGAGAGGGAGGCTCACTTTTAGGAACTGGCTCCATGCTTGTTGGGTTGGCAGCGCTGAGGTCCAGCAGGCAGGTGGGGGGGCAGGAGGCGCAGGTGAGCATGGATGCTGCTGTCCTGGTCTTGAGTTCCAATCCCTCAGGCAGCAGACTGGAAACTCAGAGCTTCTGTGTTTCAGTCTTGAGGCAGGAAAGCCTGTTTTTCTGGGACCTCAGTCTTTGCTCTTAAGGCTTTTAATTTATCAGATGAGGCCCACCCACATTCTGGAAGGTCATCTGCATTACTCAAAGTCTGCTGATCGTATAAATATTAATCACATCTAAGAAATACTTTCACAGCCGCACCTGGGCTGGTGTTTGAGCCACATCTGGACTCCGCAGCCATGCAAGCAGATGGGTGCAATAAACCTCCGCCGTCAGGGAAGCTGCTGTCTTAGGGGAGGCACTGCTTTGTCCCCGTGTGCTTGGCTTATTAGAGAGGGGAACCCAGAAAGGATCCTAAGTAAGGGAGGGGAAAGGTCATTCAGGGAGCAGAGAAAAGCCGATAGAGTGTGCTCATGAGCTAATGGTCCCTGTGGGCAACTGCGGTGCAGTCCCACCAGGGACCCTCTGTGCCCTTTGGAGCTTTGAATTACAGCAAACTGGTGACAGCACCTGTGCAGCAAAGCACAGTGGTCTCATCCTACGCCTGAGCCCTGAAGTCAGGGCTCCCTGGTAGCCCTGTAATAGAACCTGCCACTGAACTTCATAAGCGGGGGTGATTAACCCCTGTGTTCCTGCCTGGTGACATCCCAGACGGTGGCGCCTCAGCCATCCCAGTCTGACTGAACTGCCCTGCATGTGGGCTGAGCAAGTTCCCGGTGGGGCCGGAGGAAGCTTCCAGCACCCACCCAAACGTGCCAAGGGGTCGGGGCAAGGCTTTACCCTCATCTGCCAGCCACGCCCAACTTAGCCTTGTACTGTGTGACCTTGGCAACTAATTAACTGCTCTGAGCCTCATCTTCCTTATCTGTAGATGGGCGGGTTTGAAAATTAATGAGAAAATGCACATAAAGTGCTGAGAACTAGGCTGAACTTTCAGTTGATCTTTCTCCTCTCACCCGCCCAGGGCCAGGTTCAGCAGTCTGGCTTTCCTCTGTTTCCAAGGCAGGGAGGCTCTGCTTTCTTTCAGTGTCTGCAAGCTCTGAAGCATTCCGGCAAAGGAAGGAGGTCTGGACTGAGGGGTCCTGGTCACCAGAGTTGCCTCTCATGACTCACTTTCTCAAACAAGACAAGCCGAAGATGCCAACATGGGGGAGGAGGATTCCTTCAATTCTCTAGAGTCAAGCCTGTTTTTTAATGTCAGTGTCCTAACCCAGTTCCCACATGACCGACCCCCGCACAGTCTTATCTTGGAATGACTCAGGCCACTCTCATAACCCGCTTTCTACAGCGACCTTCTCGTAACCTCCACATCGAGTCCACTGTCCGAGGACGAAGCAGCTGTGTTGGGAGCAGTGGCACCTCCTCCATCTGCATTGACCTTCAAGTCTTTGACGGCACTATCCTGCCCTCCACTCCCTCCCCGTGGACTGTGACCCAGTCCTCTCCTTTGGTAGGGGATGCCCTTGGCCATCTGCCCAGCTCTTGAGCCATTAACATGCTTTTGTAGGAACTGCCCTCCTTCCCTGATCCAGATGGTGACAGGCTCCCCGAAGGTTTTAATAATTTTAGCTCATGTTCACACCTAGGGAGGCACAGTATCCAGTGGCTAATTTAGTCCTCACAGAAGCCCTACGAGGTAGGGGCTATTCTCTGCCCATCTGACAGTTGAGGAAACGGAGGCAGGAGGGGTTTAATGATGTGGCTGATATATAATCAGGACGCAGCGTGGTCAGGATGGGAAGCCGTGAAGTCCAGCTCCCGGATCTGTTCTCTTCTCTGCCACGTGGTCTTTCCTTCTTTCTATTTGAGCATCTCGACCTCTCTCTGGCTGAGGTTTATTAAATCGATGGTGGGCCTGACCCAGCAGGAAGAGTCCCTTGTCTGAAACTGTGTGTTTGAGAGGGAGAGAGATGCCACGAGGTAGAACCCTGCTGTGTGAATGGGAGAAGCATCCTCCTTCCCTCCTGCCCCAAACTGCTGAGGAAGCCTGCCCACCGGGACCCCTGTGCAGACACATGGACCTGGGCATGGTGGGGGAGAGCCTTCCTCGAAAGGCCTGCCTGGGCCCTGTGCACAGCAGCCTCAATCCCATGGGACATCCCAGAATCGAGGCCACCTTGAGAGCCCCCAAACCAGAGAAGACTGAGCCCTCCCTATCCCTGCACAAGTCACTAAAAAGAAAAATAGAGCTCAACTATGAACTGAGCTTAAAGAAGTCCTGAAAAGTTATGATTTGCACCTGCTAACTACTTTACTTTTTTTTAAATCCCATAGCAGATTTTAAAAAAAAATTCTGTTTCTGTTCTGCTGTGCTCTGAGCACCTTCTTGGTCTGCCCTTTGGGCAAGTCCAGCACTGCTCGTGTGTTTATAATAAAGACCCCTTCCTCACTTGAGGTCACCCTCAGTGGTTTCTGCTCCTAGGTCTGACTTCGGGCTAGTTGTTCAGCCGTATCTGGCTTTGCAGGAAGCTCCCCACCCCAAAACCCCTTGAAAACACGGCAGCCATCTGCAATGAATTATAAAGACGTTTTAGGCGATGTTTTGACCTATTTCTGTAAGTCTTGTTGTTTTCAGCTGAACATAGGTCTTTGGTAAATGTGTTTTCCTAAAGATGTATTCAGTGAATTTTTAATTATATCTCCTAGAGACTGAGAAAGAGAGTGTAAACAGGAAAATCTTGTCAATGGGAAACAGGATGTGCTGGGAGTGGGCTGGGCCTTTAGAACATCTGGCGCTGTCTGGGAGGAAGTGTGATCAACGGGTTTCACTGTATATGGACACACGTGCTCCCTCGCAGACAGTCAGAGAGAAGAGCCATCAATGTCATGACCAGAATTGCCTCGAGAGAAGCTTGCTGGTGCCTCGAAAGGTCCCAGGGTGTGTGACACATCTGCTCCTGCAGCCGCAGGACACAGTACCCCCAGTTCCCTTGATACGTGCATGGCATCAAAGTTGTCCCACTTCAAAGGGATGAACCTAACCACCATCCCTGTGTGTGTCTCCCAGGTCACCTGTGCAAAGCACCGGGTGGTTGAAACAATAGACAGTTATTCTCTCACAATTCTGAAAGCTGGAAGCCCAAAATTGAGCAGTCAGGAGGCCACACTCTCTTGAAGCTCTCATGGAGGGTCTGCACCCTGCCTTCTTCTTGGCGTCTGTGTGCCCGACATCCTTGGGGTCTCAGGCTGATAGATGCGAGGCTCCGATCTGCATGGTCGCAGGCGTTGTCCCCGTGTCTTCACAGGAGGCTGCTCCCTCTGTGCACGTCTGTCTCTGGGCTTCCCCTCCTCTTCTTGTAAGGACATGAGTCACATTGGATGAATGACCTCATCTTACCTTGATTTCACGTGCAAAGACCCTATTTCCAAATCACTTCACAGGTACGGGGGATTAGGATTTCCGCGTATCTTTTGGGGGGAACACAATTTAACTCAGAATGATGTCCGGACAGCCCTCTGCTTCCCCACACCTTGCCCCCAACTCTGAGTGGGAGCCCAAGGCCCTCGCTGTCCTGTTCCCTCTCACCTCCCGGCACGGCTCCCCCAGCTCCCCGCGTGTGCCCTGGGCTCGGCTCGTGGGTGCCCGCTGTCCCAGGCCCGTCTGTGAGCCTCCTTCTACCCAGGCTCTACCTACCGGCCTCAGAACCCTGCTCGGATTCACCTTCCCTGAGGCTACGGCCAGCAGGGAGTCTGCAAATCTCTTAGGGCCGCCTCAGCTGCTGGCCAGGGGGCCCAGGGCCCGCTCCTGAGGCTGGTCTTCTGTCTCTTCCATGTGGGGAAGCTTGGCCCCTTCCAGCACATGTGTGGGTCGTGTCTTTCTTGGAAACCCTGGACCATGGAGGGGGGTTGACATCTACTCATGGTGGAGTGGACGCCCCCCTGGAGGTGAAAACGGCTGCCACTTGCTCCCAAATCTCGGATCTCGTCTCTTATCTCATCTCGGAAACATGAAGTACATTAAGGGTGTAAAATGTTTTGCAGCTTCACAGGTAGTGCACAAGGGTGTGGGTGGGCCCTGCAGCACTTACAAAATAAATGAACGGATGAATTATCTTCTCTGTGAGACGTAGCAAATAATTTGACTTGATGCCAGCCCTGCATTGACCACACTACTTGAGCATCTTAGAGCCAGTGGTTCTAAACTTCAGTTTGCAAAAGGGTTCCGTCAGGCTGCTCATTACCCTTCAGATCTGTGGGCCCCACTTCAGGGATTCTGGTGCAGTGGGGACCAGGGAAGCCCAGGAAACTGCCTCTCAACAAGTTCCTCCCTGGGGGGGTGTCAGGGCAGGGGGTCCTCCAAACACGCTGAGAGCCAGCGATGGCCATAGAGCCTGAGGGGCGGGCGAGCGTATTTTAAATTTGTGACTTGACACACACACACACACCAGCTCCGCTGGCCAGACCCCGGGTCACGGGCTGACAACCCCAGAGTCTCGGGTCATTGGCGTGGCAGCTGTGCCAGACACTGTCCAGAGAGGACCCCCCCTTCCCCATCCCCCGGGCTCCTCACAGTACAGGCCGAGGGACTAGCGCTGCTCAGGGGTTCTGCTTGGCCCGTGTCACTTCGGGATAAAAAAAATATGAAAAGAGCCCTCTCTTCCCTGCAGTGAGTCCTGAAGATGAGGAGTCTGAGGGTGGGGGAGGAAAGTGGGGGGGCAAAAAGACACCTTACCCAGATGTGTAAGAGGTACGCACACCCATACACAGCACATCTGTGGGATTAATGAAGGGAGTGATGAGAGGAAAAATCTCTTAAAAATCTCCGTGTGAGGTGAGGAGTGGGGGCACCCATGAAAATAGTGTTGGAAATACTGATTTTACGAATCCGGTGGATACTCACCCCATCCCTGTGAAGGAGGTATCATTTGCATCTTCATTCTATAAATGAGAAAACAGGAGCAAAAATGAATTAAGAAACTTACCCAACGTCTTGCATCGTGTGAGCAAAACACCCAGATTGGAGCCCGCTGGTCCAGGCCCTCAGCCTTGGCCTTGCTGCCCCTTGGGGTGTAGGGAGGCGGGGGAGGGGGGCCGGCGGAGCAGTGGAGCCAGTGGTAACACTTGCTCATGTGACTCCAGGATCCAGGGGCCTGGAATGTTCCCTGAGCTCACTCTCTTGTCCTGCTTCTTCAATTTTATCCTCTCGTCTCCCTTCTACTTAGGTGTCAAAAAAAAAAAAAAATCACTTTGCTGTACACCTGAAACTAACACAATATTGTAAATCAACTATATTTTAATTTTTTTAAAAACCACCAAAAGGGGCAAAAAAGGTGTGTGTCCACACAGTAGAGAAAAAGCAAAAGGAAAGAAGAGACGGTGAGCGGGAGTGCAAACAGCCTGGTGACACGGTTGTCACCCCCTGCATCATTTCCTCAGACACAAGGAGACGTGAGGGCACAGAGCAGTCGTTACACAGACAGAGGAAAACCAGCACGAGGACAATTCTTGCTGGGTTCCCGCTCAGCACACCTAGGGCCCCTACCTGAGCTTCAGTGAACTTTTCGTTTTCCAGCTTCTTCCCACTCCTGCTTTTGTTCCTACTCTAGTGGGGAGAGGATATTATCATTTGAATTGCTTCTTAGCTGTTTCTTTTTTCCCTTCTGGGAAGATTTCCTGCATAAACTCTCTCTCTAAAAGTTCTTTTCCAGGGGCTTGTTTTTCTTTAAAAAAAAAAAAATCTACAGATTTTTCTCTGCAGACTTAACGTCTGAAACACACCCAGTTCCCACTCCCGAATAGTTTCCTCTGTACGTTTCTCCTTGTGGGTTTTATTCCAAATGGAGCCAGTGCTGCCACGGCCAGACAAGGCCCTTTGTGCACCCGTCCTAGAGGTCGGGGGCATTTCCACAGGTTACAGACACAGAAAGAGAGCAGGGTCCCCACCCGAACTTTGCCAGGGCGCTCTCCATTTTTAGACCAATGATGTGTTTACAGCTTCCCCTTCATGAGAACTGTGTTGGATTCTCTGCTGCAGATCTGGAATCCTCTGAACACACCCTGTGCTATCATCAGATAAAGCCCTGGACCCCAGGGGCCACGGCCACCACCTGCCAGCACCTGTCCCCCGACGGACATCTGTCACTTAGGCTCTTGGCCAGCAGAACTGGGCTTGCTCCTGTCAGCAAGGAAGTGAAGCTGGAGTAGGGAACGTATTGGGCTTAAGGTGGGAGGCTGGAAGGAATGAGAGCTTTGTTTGCTTAAGGCAGCTTGGGTGCACCTGATATTCATAAATGCAATGAGTCCAAACAGTATGTAAGACAACTGGACAAATTGGAACATGGAACGGAACATGAAGAATATCCAGAAGTTGGCTGAGTTTGACTGAATAACTTCAGTTGGCTAAATAAATTGAATTAACTCCGTCAGTCATTTCAATTCCCTTTTGGTAAGATATTCATGGGGATCGGATTTTTGGAGGGTCTCCATGCGTTTTGACTCCTTGTGTGGAACTCTTAATCCCTTTGCGTCATGACAGAAGGTTGCATTGTAGCATAGATGGGAAGAAGGGGCCAGCATCCCAAACACAACTGGGTCTGAAATTTGATGCAAATTGTGCTTCCTGCTAAAAATTGTTGAGACTCTCTAAAATGTATGTAAAGACCATATTCATGAAAATAGCAGTAACTAACATTTTTTGATTATGGGCCTCAGGTACCGGGCTAAGTGCTTTACATAAATTATCTCATTTAACGCTCACTAAGCCTCAGGATATAGAATGATTTCCACATTATGTATGGGAAAACTGAGACCTGGAGAGGCCCAGGAGCTCACCTAAGGTGACACACCTAGTAATCGGTGACAAGAATTCAACTGCGGTCTGGTGGTTGACTCTCATTTCCTAAGATTACTAACTCAAACTCAGTTACCCAGGAGCTGATCACTTGGTGTTATCTTGCCTTTGTTCCAGCTTAATTGAGATGTAATTGACACATCACAGTGTAAGGTTAAGGTGGACAACATGTTGACATGATAAACTTGTATGTTGTAAAATGATCACCATTATGTCACATAGTTAGCTAACACCTCCATCATGTCACATAGTTACTATTTCATGTGGTGAAAACATTTAAGATCTACTCTCTTAACAAGTTTCAAGTGTATCATACATCTTACCAACTTCCATCACCATGCTGTATATTAGATCCCCGGAAATTATTCATCTTATACCTAGAAGTTTGTGCCCTTCCCCCATCCCCTATCTCCTGGTAACTGTCACTCTACGCTGATTCTATGAGTTCAACTCTTTTAAATTCCACATGTAAGTAAGATCATACAGTGTTTGCCTTTCTCTAACTTATTTTACTTAACATAACACCCTCAAGGTCAGTCCATGTTGTCACAAATGTCAGGATGTCCTGCTTTCTTATGGCTGAATAATAGTCCATTATATATATATGTAATAGTCCATTCCATATATAATATACATCTTTTTTATCCATTCATCTGCTGATGGACATTTAGGTTGTTTCCAAGTCTTGGCTATTGTGAATAATCATACAATGAACGTGAGACTGCAGATACACCTTTGAGATCCTGGTTTCCTTTCAGTTGGATATACGTCTGGTATTATCTTTCATTATGTAAGCGGCATGTGTCAATAGTTTGCACAAAGCAGAGGCAGTAAAATCAGCCAGGTTCCCGTTTCCTATGAAAGGCACAAAGGTAATGTCACATGAGGCCTTAGCCCATGAGCCCAAATGGATTTATAATCCATTTGTAGAGACAAGACTAAAAATTAATTTAAGTTACAATTCATGTTAATGTAAAATTTTCATTGAAATCATATTGTATCAAGACTCAGAATTTACACAAGTAACCACCACCTCCCAATGTCCACATCTCCCGCATGGTGAAATCAACATGGCTGTTGCATAAAAGCTCCTATCTGAGTGTCTCAGAATCTTCAGAATTCTGGGGTGAAGATGGGACCTAGCAGAGGTCGGAGGGCACATGGACAAGGGAAGGAGGGGTCAGAGGTCAGGGAAGAAACACGAAGAGCCCCTGGCCAGTCCCAACTTCCCTCTGGCCATGCTTCCCTGGCCTGGACGCCACTGCTACCACATCCCTGCCTTCTTTCCTTGTTGAGGAAGGAGAGGTGGGCGAGAAGAGACCAGAAAGAGAGAAGGGAACAAAAATGTATTAAGAAAAGGATGAAAGAAAACTGCCAGCAGAAGAGGTTTTAATGATCTTTGCATTATTCTGAAGGTGAGAAAGTGAAACAAAATCACCAAAAGAAACTCCTTCACTCTTAGCCATTTCAAGCAATGACTTTATAATATTTGCTTCTATGGAGAAGAGAAAGGCAGAAGGAAATGAATCGACATGTTTTCTCCACATGGGATGTATGGACCTCAGAGGAATCCATAAATCCGAAAATTTTGCAAATTACTTAGTATCTGTGATTTTTCTGGGGAATGGTTCTGGAGCTCCCATCAGCGTCTCAAGGATTTCCCAGTCCTTCAGATGAAGGCAGATGTGTGTTAGAAGCTGTAACTTTAAAAAGTTCTCTCTTGGCAGGCGATTGTGAATCTTCCCCCAGGGTGCTTCCCCCAGAAGGACAAAATAGTGACTTTATCAGACTCTCCAGAAGACCAGATGTTATATGGAGTCCTTTCCAGGCAAGTATCTATACCCTTTAACGAAGTCTCTTATGATAAGATTTCAACTTTTCTCACTATTTCCCTTTGTTTCTAAACATGCACTGGTCAGTTTCTCTCTTAGCATGTGGCATCCATAAAGAAGCATTGTACTCCAGGGCAAGTCTGACCAGCACAGAGCAAAGAGAATTACCAGCTTATTTTGGACACTGTGCTTCTGCTGATACAAGCTAAGAGCACATGAACTTTTTAAATAGATACATAACCCTCTTGTCTTGCATCAAGCCTTTTTAACAAGCAAAATTTCTAAATCTTTCCATATGTGTTACCTCTGAACCCTGTCACCTTTCATTTCTCTCCTACTTATACAGTTGATTTTGAGAGGAAAGTTATGTTTATCTTTTAAATTTTACCTTTTTTGGATTCAGCTGTTACCTGAGGCTGATTTAGGTGGATCAACAAATCAATGTTTTGTTGTTTTGTTTTTCCAAAATGTATTTATTTATTTATTTATTTATTTATTTATTGGCTGCATTAGGTCTTTGTTGCTGCACACGGGCTTTCTCTAGCTGCGGCAAGTGGGGGCTACTCTTCGTTGCGGTGCACGGGCTTCTCAGTGCAGTGGCTTCTCTTGTTGTGGAGTACAGTCTTCAGGCGCGTGGACTTCAGTAGTTGTGGCTCACTGGCTTAGTTGCTCTGTGGCATGTGGGATCTTCCTGGAGCAGGGAATCGAACCCAACTCCCCTGCATTGGCAAGGTGAATTCCCAACCACTACGCCACCTAGGATGTCCCCTCGATGCTCTTTAAATAGAAAGTGATCAATCCAGTTGTCAATCGAGCTGACTATTACAGCATGCAATCCACATTACTCCATCTTGGCAATTTGAATATCATAAAATTCTTTCTTAAGGAACTTGCTGAAACTTACTCTTCTTATATAGAAATAGTTTTCTTAGACATTCACAGTTTGCCTCATGAAAACTATGGCCAAGAGACAGATTTTGGCTCAACAATTAAAGCTGCTTGGGAATGGAATTGATGCTCCAGATGGTCTTCAGCGTCCTGTCACCGAGGATTGTCTACTGTCTGGCTGGTCATGGATCAGAAATAAAATAGAAGAGATTCAGGTATCATACGAGGTATTGAATTCTGCAGTCTGTATGGTGACTCGCAATTCCAAAACTTTTTGACTGTGGATGACTTCTAGTGGGTAAGAAATAAATCAAATGGTAGCTTGAGGTGCAGCTTGACTCAGAGCACACTGATATCATTATGATTCCTCTCTCTGCTCTGCTTGCTTTGTGGGTTGGTTTCACCTGCAGGCTGTCTCTGCTGGCTACAGTCAGACAGCTATAGCATCTTACTGAGCCTAAAAGATTCCAGCGTTCCCGGCAAACAGCTTAAGGTATGCACTGATTAGACTGGACTGGGTCACATGTCCATCCTACAACAATCACTGTAGCCAAAGAGATGAGACATGGTTTGTGGCTATCTGTTGCTGCATAGCAAGTCACTCTACAACTTAGGGACTCAAACAACAATCATCTCATTGTCATTCATGGTTTCTGTGGGTTAGGAATTTGAGTAAGCTCCAATGGGTGACTCTGGCTTGGGGCCCTTCATAGATTTGCAGTCAGATGGTGCTGGGAACTGGAATGGTGGTGGAGGGGTAGGTGATGATGGGAGCTGGAATGGTGGGGGAGATTAGCTGGTGCTGGGAGTGGGCTCTCTTCTTGTAGCCTTAGACCTTCCCTAAGTGGTTTCTCCAATTGGGCCAGTTTGGGCTTTCTCCACAGCATGGAGGCCTCACAACTGTCAGACTGCTCGCCTGGCAGTGTCCCAGGAGAACAAGGGTAAGTGTTTGGCATTTTTATGAACCAACCTCGGAAATGACATAGTATCGCTTCACCTTATGCTATTGAGAGAAACCGTTACAAAAACCCACCCATATTCGGGGGTTGGGGTGGATGAATTGGCAGATTGGGGTTGACATATATACGTTAATATGTATAAGATAGATGACTAATATGAAAAAATATCAAAATGTACACTTAAAAAAAAACTCACCTAGATTCAAGAGGCAGGTACATAGACTGCCTCTTGGTGGAAGAGTGGCAAGGTACTAGGAGAACATTCTAGAAGAACATCTAGAGGAACAGCCATCTTTAGAAAATATAATCGCCACATATACTGATGGGCTTAATCCGATCAAAACCCAGTCCTGAGCTGAGAATCCCATAGATGACAGTCCCCCCAAAAAACCTGGGTGCTACTGATGGAAAAGAGAGACATAGCCAGTGGTGAATGACTTGGGGACGCCACTGTTTCTTCCTAATTTGATGTTTTAATAGGTATTCTATAATTTATCATATGACTTAAATTTTGCAGAAAACTTATTTTTTGCCAAAAGTAAACATAAAATTTAGTTTTAAAAAGAAGACTTTGTTAGATTACACCTCATTAACTTAGATCCACCAGTTGCGAAACAGTCTGACACATTAGCTGAGGGTTTTCTGTGTTGGTTATAAACAGATTGATGGCATTAACGAAAGGGAGAGCCGATGAACTATTTTTAGGGGCAAATGGTTTTAATGTTGTTGAAGTACAAGGGCTAATTACCGCTGTTTCTGAGAACCTGTTCATTCAGCTCTTTTGCGATTACAAAAGTTCTTTCCTATTCTCATCCTGTTATAAAATTATTAAATTCAAGGAAGAATTTAGCAAATACAGGCAAAATGTGTCAAAAATAAAGCTTTATTTCTTTTTCAATCGTCCATAACTCAGTATTTTTATGCTTTTGCCAAAGTAACATTGACACTGTTCTAATTAGAACCAGGCTTTATATTGCTTTATAGTTGTGGGAAATGACTGCCAAAAGAAAGATGAAATTTATTATTATAAAGTCACACTCGAAAGGTAAAAAAAAAAAACTACCATGTAGATGCACAATTGTTGTTTCCTTTCCTTCCCTGCAGATTGGCTAATAGCTTAATTAGAGCGTTCCTGCCCTGAACCTTTCTTGTTTTTCTAAATAAATGCATTGGCAAACTTATTAAAATGAAAGCCTTCCACCCACTCCCTCGGAGGGGTGGCCAACTTCAGTTAATCACCTGTCGATGGCTATAGATTGTAAGTGGGTTTTTCTCTTGTAAATCTGTAGCCCGCCAAGACTGGCAACAGGGGTTCTTCAGTGCATGGAAAGGTACTCAGCCACAGCCCACTTCCAAAAGCACAATGCTCAACCATCTGAAGGATCTATTCCATGGCTCTACTGTTTGGCGCTGGCTCAGTGAGATTTCTGAGCAGCTTTCTTCACTCAGACAGACACCTGCTGTGCCAACCATGCCACAAAGGAACCAGCTAAGAAGTTCAGTGTCAGACAATGGTCCATTATTGGGTCTGTATGAATTCCAACAGCAGGCTTGCCTGATGACTTTTTTTTAAAAAACCGTATTGATTACTTGGCCTACTATTTCAACATTATGTAGGATGTTGGAAGGATCACAAAAACCTACTCTCCATTTTAAATTTTTTGCTGGATACACTTATTCTTTTTTTTTTTAATTTTATTTATTTATTTATTTATTTATTTAGGCTACACTTGGTCTTAGCTGCAGCATGTGGGATCTTCATTGCAGCATGTGAAATCCTTAGTTGCAGCATGCAGGCTTCTTAGTTGTGGCATGCATGTGGGATCTAGTTCCCTGACCAGGGATCGAACCCGGCCCCCTACATTGGGAGCATGGAGTCTTACCTACTGGGCCACCAGGGAAGTCCCTGGATACACTTATTCTTGAACAAGTGATTTCTTTGCCAACGAGTTGCATTTTACCAGCTTTTACCAACACAGCTTGTGCCCCATCTGCAAAGGATGAGGAAGCACACAGGCCTTAGGGGCTGGCCTCTGCTCTCCTGCTCAATGTCCAGTGTCCTGAGAGAAGCCAGTTCATCCTCCAGGCCCACCATGGGCTCCACCGTCTTGGGATGTGCATGGAAACCTCAGGCTCGTTCCCCTCTTCTGACCTCCCCACCACCTTAGAGTTTCTGTTTCCTCTATCTCCCCCAAGTGATGGCCATACATCATGGTGACCACCTGGACACCACCCTCATCTGCACATGAAGTGAGAATCCACCGGTGAGCCTTTCAAGGCAGGATGGGGCAGAGCACAGTGGCTGCCGTGCTGAAGGCAGCTCAGCCCCAAGCTCCCCTTCCTGCACCTGCCTCCTCGAGGTCTTAACGTTCATGCAGGACTCGCACTGATGCTTACAAAGTGCAGTCAAGTCCATGGCCATGCTTGGACTTCACAGAGCCCTTTGAGACATGCAGAATCAGAACTACCCTCCCATTTCACAGGTGAAAAAAAACAGAGGCTATTTCTCTTAACCTCAGCAAGTTTAAGTGATTTGCCCCAAGGTAACCAGCTTGGAAATGGCAAACAGGCCTCTCCATTAGGCCAAAACCCAGGTCTCTCCATTAGGCCAAAGCTACTCTGAGATCTGAGCATTTCACTAACTCTATTCTGGGGGCCACCTTTGCTCCTCAGGAAGATGGTCAGAGACTGGGTCACATAAACCTCAACCTCAGAGCAATTTCAGAGTTTAATCAAACACATGGACGCCAAGGAGAGAAAGCGTGGGAGTGGGGCGGTGGGTATGGGATGAATTAGGAGATTGGGATTGCCATATATACATTACTAATAAGAAAAAAATATCAAATTGTACACTTTAAATATACGCAGTTTATTGTAATAAAAAAAAAAGTCCATGTATAACTTATAGTTGGCCCTCCACATCCAAGGTTCCATACCAGCATATTCAACCAATTGTGTACTGTGTAGTACTGTAATATTTACAATTGAAAAACTTCACTTATGCGTGGACCTGCACAGTTTAAAAAAAAAAAGTTTAACCAAATGAAATATTGCTGAGGCCGTGTGCATGAGGAATGGAACGTTGTACGTGGAGTGAGATGATGCGGACTCTGCTTCGCGCTCTGCCATGGATTAGATGTGTAGGCGTGGCCAGTGATTCATTCTTTCGTGCACACATCCATTCAATGAGCAGTTTTTGAATACCTTCCAAGTGCCAGGCATAGCACCAGACTCTAAGGAAATAGGAGGCATCACAGGTGATCAGACGGCCCTGATCCAGAGCTCAGGGTGGACAGATACAATGCAATGTGTCCAGAACATTCGAAGAGGGCCCCAGCCCTCTTCAAATGAAGGAAGTGGATTAGAGCACCTTCAGGGCCTCTTTCTATCTCCCTCCTTCTTCGGTTCTGTAATCCTCCAGCCCAGCAAGACTTTCATGATTCTGTGGGGATGAATAACACAGAAAATCAAACTTCACAAAAGAATCCGAATATTTCTTCTAAGCTTCTCAATGAAAAGAGCAGGATTCAGCAATTCACACTTCATCCTTTATCTCTCTGTCCCACACTGTGGAGAGGCTGATAAAGGACAGAAAAAAGGTTTGATGTTAGATGGCAGAAGGGAACCTAGAAGCCACTTGGGGCTCAAATGGTCAGGTGCAAAGCATGGTCTTCCAGGCTTAGAGAGCTGTGACCTGATAGTATCTGCCCTTGGGCTCAGGGTCACATCCTAACCACGCTCTCCCCATGATGCCCTGGTGTTGGGCACATCTTCGTCTTTCTGCTACATCTCCCTGGACATAAAGAATCATAATTATGAATAGGCTCTAAATCCCTTCTTATGCCTATGCACACATACAACAAGTTGAAAGGAACCACTGCCATGGGGCCTGACTCCATCCAAACCCCGACACACGGGGCAGAGAGCTGGGAGGCACCAGGATCAGGGGAGCAGAGGCCATTTGCTGCTGAGAAACAGGACTGTCACTCGGACCCTAACCTGGGGACTGTGTGTGCTGCTCCTGTTCCACAGCCCACTCTGCTCCGAGGACCAGCAGACAGACCAGCAGGCACTAGGGCAGCTGGTAACCCAGTAGCTGTTATAGGGGGACACTTCCCTGTGATCTTTAAGAGAGAGTCTTACAGTCTCACTTGAGTCCCATGAGGCTTTGGAGATTTGTTCAAGGCCTTCAAGTCTGAATTACCCAAATAGCCAGGAATATGATTGACAGTTCACAGGGAACCACTTGAGTCCTGAAGGGCACTCAGGGTTATCTTCTTGGGAAAAGACATTCACATTCACCCAATAGATGTTTTCTGCCCCATGCCACTGTATTAACCATGTGTTTCTCATGTTTTGCCATCTGGGGCTTTGCTGACCCTGGATAGTCTGCCCCTCCCAGGGCTAGTCTATTCCTAGGGAAAGAAAATTCTTAAACATGTCTGGGAGTGTGCCTTTTGATGCAAACTGCCCAATCCAGAACCCACAGCCTCCTACCTCCTCTACTAGGCTCTCACTCTCCTAGCCACACTCCCCTGTCCTAATCACCCCAGGGCTGGGTACCAGATAACTAGGGACAGCTTCTACACCCCAGAGCCCTCTGAAATTATTTCAACTAGCCAACCCTAAGGCTGTTTACCCCATTTGCCTCCTCTGTTCCTTCCCATGGAGAGTGCAGTAAAGGCCCTGGTGCTTTCCCATGTGGCCCTCCCCTCTTGGGATCTGTGCATATAATGAACTGCCCTTTCAATGGCAATCCTCTCCTAATCTGTTGGCCTCACCATACCTGAGTAATAATAAAACCTACATTTTAAAACACCCAACACCTTATTTATGGATAACCTCTGCCAGAAAATTCTTTCCTGACCAGCTCCCCTGCTTGGTTTATATATATCTTTATCACAGCTGTCAAGATCGTGTTCATGAACTCATCCTGTCTGTGCGAAGGGGATAATCACAGAATGTGACTGGTGAGAACATAGTGTGGTTACACAGATGTAGACAGCTGCCTCTCAGCCCAGGGTGTGGGGTGTGGTGAATGCACCATGTAGCTGTGACTATGACATTGACAAATCATCACTTCTGAGTGTCTCCAGGTCACCTCTGGATGACCAGACCACTTCTCATTGCAACCCTCACTAAACTTTCTACCATTTCTTGAGAAATGAGGAATTGAGAAACACTCATCTACTTAATAAACTCCAGCTGTGGGGATGAGGGGCCTTTGGAAATCTCCCTTCTGCTCCTGGGGTGTGTGGCAGTGATTCCAGCAGGAGCAGCCACTGTAGCCACCAGTGGGAATCCTCAGGCTGGTGGCGAGGGGGATGCCATGGGTCACCTTCTGGAGGGGCCAGGGAGCCCCAAGAGAGAGGACCCATCCAACCTAGAGAGAGACAGGCAGAAAGACAGTTGTGTCCAGTCACAGCATCTTGGTTGCTGAAGAGAAAAGGCAATTCTTTGTCTCTGGCCCAGCGCCCCATGGACTTATAGCTGATTCCTGCGGAGAGAGGGGGCTGCAGGTAAAAATAAAATGAGCTGCTTTCTCTTAGAACTCCAGACAACATCAACATTCGAGGTAGTAAGACTGACAGTATACAAAAGAATGTAAACAAATATTGAAGTCCTGTTAATGGTACGCATAAGGATGAAGGGTGCTGATGTCTGCTGTTCATTTCAAAATGCATCAGAGCAATATGATGGGTTGATGGGTGGGTAGATGGAAAGAGAGGGAGAAAATGGTGGGACCAAGTGGTACTGAGTGGACCTGCTCGTGAGCTCCCTGGAGACCCACCCCCAGGACTCATTTGGGGGCCTTGCAGATGTCCTGAATCCTGCATTAAGAAAGCCAATGGCATAACATTGTAAATCAACTGTTCTTCAATTAAAAAAAGAAAGCCCAGTTACAGATGAAAATGCATATAATTTTTCAAATCTACTGTACAGATTTCTTTTGATCAAGAAATTTCACATCCTGAACTAAATTATACTTGTAATGTTTTAAGAAGAATCTCCTTTTTGTAAAATATCACTTTCTCTGAGATAGCAGAGCTCACATCATTTACCAAAAGTTTAGCAAAAGACAGAAAACATTTCAAATTAAATGTTATTGAAGTTTACTGCCTGATCCATTACCATAATATTCCCCCTCTTTTCTGTGATGAATTACTTCCTATCCAAGGAGGACCCGAGACCCATTAAGCTCTCCAAAATTGGGTCTTAGTCTCTGCACCATTGAGAAGCCATGTTTTAAATATGGGAGTGAAAATGAAGGGATGTGTTTTTTGCCACATTACCCCAATTTTCTCTACCAGCAGAAGCCAAGTAATGTGCAGTGGACCCTGGGATGTCCACACACTCCAGTACCAATCCGTGCACAGAGTGGTTCTGACAGTGTCTGGAATCATTAGAATACTCTCCAGATATCAAGTGATCTTACAGCTTCTTCTTTCATATTTAAGTGTGAATGACTCAGGGACATTTGCTGAATCATCCCCACACGGAACCAAGCTTTAAAATCAATATGAAAAACTGCATGACTGATTGACATAAAAATTAGAGGCGAAGATATGGAAGACTAATTTCTTTACACCCACCGTGAACGAGATACTAACATCTCAATAACCTTGATTCTGCCGGTTTGCAGTAGGTCTCCTAAACTTCCCTTTCTCACTTTGCGAATCTTGTCCCTTGCTGGGGCTGGGGTTGGGGGCGGGGCATCCCCAGCTCAGAGTGGAGGAAGGAGCCCAGTCGGGGTCCTGTGGGACCTGCCAGATATAATTTCCAGTCTCAAATTTCCTCCCAACATAAACTACTGCAGGGGTGTCTGGGCTTAGAGTTGAGACAGACACACGGAGGAGAGGGAAAGAAGCAGACAATGGGACAGCATTCAGTGCACCTAATGGTGAAAAGTGCCAAGTGATAGAAACAGGGGCTCCCAGAGGTCCAGGTAGGAACACAACAAGGTCACTAACTGAACTTTCTACTGTATGTCAGCTGATTAAACACAGTGCAGGTTCTCAGTGTCTGCTGGTTAGTTCTGGAGCAGGCTTCTAGAAGGTAATTAGTGGTCCACACGTGTGATAAGAGGCTCTACTAGTCTCTCCAGTGGTGAGACTCTGTTACCCTCACCCCACCCCTTCTTCAATCCAATATCAGTTTGCCACCCAAGGTCGATATTCACAGTAAGAGATTCATTTCTTTGACTTCAAGTTTTATCCCCTATCGTAATTAATACTTATTACCATAACATTGGTCATGGTTACAGTTGAGTAGATATGGATTCCTAAAAGCCCTTCCTGAGAACACGTTTCAATAAAGGGGAAGAAGCAAAGAGCATAAGCAGGTTGGGAGCCTAGTGTGGAGCCAGTAGGCAGATGTGCAACAGAGGCAGGCCTGGGGAGGGTTAGGACTGGTAGATAGGATGCTCTGACCTGGACGTTTCATACAAGGACTTTCTTATTGAGTCTCACTTGATTTAAGGACAGACCTAATGAGCGCATGATCACACAGGACATAGAAAAAGGCTCTTTTCCAGGACATTCGCTGTTTTTTTTTCTCTTAACCTTGCCCAGAAAAACACAAGAAGAAGATTTTGGCAAGAAATGAATGACTCTGCATAGCCAATCTTCTCTCTAGAAAGAAGTCAAAGGACGGTGCCTGCTGAGGGGTGTCTGGGTCTCAACTTCAAAGCCAAGATGAACTGAATGGGTGGGGCTGCCCCCAGAACCCCCAGGCGGGCCGGAAGGGAAAGGAGCCCACAGGGACACTGCCTGGAAGGCAAGTCATGGGACCCAGGAGCCATGAAGGAATGTGAGAACAGAGCTGAATTGTGATAGGTGAAAGTAAATTTTAGTCCAAGGCATATATGGATGTTGGGTCCAGACTTGCAGCAAGCCAGCAGAAGAAGTGGACCAACTTGAGTGGTCCTGGGAGAGATGGAAGCAGCTGTCACAAAGCCCCTGCCCAGCTCTGCTGGTGTGGCGGCATCTCAATTTTCCAGCATCTCACGGGGCACAGACTATGCTACCTTGCTTTTTACAGGTAAGAAGGCTGAGGCTGAGCGGTTAAAAGATTTGCCCGAGGTCACATTGCTAGTTAGTGAAAACCCGCACTATTGCTCCAAGCTGGGAGAGAAAGTTTTCATACAAACGAGGACATGCGATTTATTGCTCTTAGAAAAATATTATCAAAGGATTATGATTCCTTCTTTTCCAGAGATTGAGAATGCTTGCTCTGAAACCACCCTGTAAAGGGTCCAATTTGAGCCTGCAGATCTGGAAAAGTCCTATTGCAGGTGATCCATTCACAGGAAGCAAACAGGAACCAGAGCTGCTCACATGTGACAGATGCCCACAGCACACCCCCACTCACCACACCTGCGTCTTCGAAGAAAAAAAAAAACAACTCTTGTGCACAGGTTTGGAGGTGAAACAACATCGCACCTTCTCTTGGCCGAAGCAGGTCAAAGGGCCATCCCAGTCTCAAGGAGAGAGGCAACGGCCTCCATCGTCAAATGAGAGGAGAGACCAAGCCACATTGCAAAGGAGAACAGGGACTGGCCAGGATTTGTGTGGCCATCCTTGGAAACAACCGTCCACGGAGCCCCAAACTCTGTACAATGCCAAGCACCTGGGTTTTTATGGCCACCAGTGCTCTTCTCGTGTCATCAGGACCGCTTCCAAAGACAGCATGCATCCAAGCCAGTGGCGCAGGGTGGAGGGGGCCCCC
The DNA here is from genome assembly GCF_030028045.1 of Hippopotamus amphibius kiboko. Classification (NCBI taxonomy): domain Eukaryota; kingdom Metazoa; phylum Chordata; class Mammalia; order Artiodactyla; family Hippopotamidae; genus Hippopotamus; species Hippopotamus amphibius. The sequence goes on from NC_080191.1 coordinate 61,695,965, forward strand.
TCCCCTTCAGTTAGTTCCCAGGCTCCGTGTCCTTTGAGGACTGGCCCAAAAGTAGCAAGGAGTGGGCGCCTGTGAGTCAGACGTGGCCCCTGCTGCCCAGAGATCGTTTTCTCCTGAGAGAAGAGGGCCTGCATTCAGAGGAACTGAGTAATGTCCCCTCTGGAGACAATGAGGGTTTCTGAAAGCAGGAAGCATACGTGCTGCCAATTAATCTGGGTCTATTAGGTACCTCCTTTTTCTAGGCATTCTGTCACACGGGGCTACCCAGAGGCCTTAAAAAATAAAACTGTGGACTTCACTGGTGGCATAGCACTTAAGAATCCACCTGCCAATGCAGGGAACACAGGTTCGAGCCCTGGGCCGAGAAGATCCCACATGCCTCAGAGCTATTAAGCCCGTGCACCACAACTACTTAGCCTGCGCTCTAGAGCCTGCAAGCCACAGCTACTGAGCCCATGTGCCAAAACTACTGAAGCCTGTGTGCCTAGAGCCCATGCTCAGGAACAAGAGAAGCCACCACAATGAGAAGCCTGCACACTGCAACGAAGAGAAAGCCCACGCACAGCAATGAAGACCCAAAGCAGCCAATTAATTAATTAATTAATTAATTAATTTTAAAAAGGGAAAGAAAAGAAAACTGTAAGCTGGGAAGTTATTAAGTCCAGAATTTTTTAAAATGTGAAGTGATTTTTAAAAAAAGAAATAAAAACATCCTCTCCATCTTGAAAGTTGGAACCTGAGCCAGAACCATACAGAGCAGAGGAGCCAGCAGCATCAGGAGACGGTAGAGTGCATACCGTTTATCAAGGGCAGATGCCAAAACCCAAACACAAAGAAACTCAGAGGAATCTTGCCTGCCTTGAGAGGGTCAGGCTGTAGGAGCCAGTCCAGGGGTGAGAAGGTTCCCTAGGGCTTCCGCTGTGCTGAAGCTAAACCCTGCCACTGCTGACAGCACTGAGATGTTCACGCTCATGCATCTCAGTGGGGCAGGGTGCTCACTCCAGCCTCCATCCTTAGTCTAAGAAAGTCAAAGGAACTGGTCCTCCCTGCAACCCTCAGCCTCCAGGATGGACCACGGGACTCCCAGCATAGAACCTTTTTCTGCCCCTGTTTGTCCATGAAAACACAGTTGCTTTCCTCCACCTGCCGGCTACGTGGCCAGGGTGATCTGTGAGACCTGCCCACAAGATTGCTACTGATGCCCCATCCGTTATCAAGGTCCTCCACAGGTCACCCAAGTGTGGGACATGCAGAGCTCTCCCAGAAAAACAGAAACACAGAGGTGTTGCTCTCGGAGGGCTCACAGCCCAGCAGAGAGGACAGGAATGTACATTTCTACATGAAAACCAAAGACTATCTAGAAGTTCACCATTTCTCAACCAGTAGTTTCTAATTTCTGTTAAATTTTGGAACTTGTTTTTTCATGTGTGTGTGATGCACTCTCTTCTCTGGGGTTTTTGAGGTGGTAAATCATACCTGGAGGTATGGGCATCTGCTGCCTGCAACTTGCAAAGGTGCCTGAGGGGCTGATCTCTGGGCTGCAGCCAAAAACACAATAAATGAACAATCTGCAGCTCCAGATGTGTGGAAACCAGCCTGTGAGGAACAAGGATGAGTTCTCAAGTCCAGCTGCCCGGATTTGACTATCTTATTTGATGCTGATGGCTTTTAACAAAGGGCATCCTAATTTACAGCTGGGATTTTTACATTAGGAAGCTGGCCTTGCCAGAGCCTCACAGGTCTAATTATCCAGCGCTGGACGTGCTCGGGGGCAGGGGTGTCTGGGAATGAAGTGAGGCAGAGGGTGGTTATTTTAGAGTTCTGCACAGGATGTCTGTAAGGGCTGCCTCTATGGAGATAACTGCACAATTATTTCTTTCACCTGAATGGATCAGATTTGAGTATTTTATTCACGATGGGATTAAACCATGAGTTGGCGTTGTCTTGGGTCTGACTGAGCTGAGATGCTTTTTCGTGTATGTGCCATTCATCCCTCGTGGTATGGCTTCTCCCTGGTCCCCTACTCCTTCTCCCCGACCTCCCTTTGCTTCACTTACCCTCTGGATTTCATGTCCCCCTTTTTAACCTTGAATTGCCCTCCAAATACAAGTGAACTCCTTTAAGGATAACATAGGAAGGTATTTCTTTGTGAAGCTTCAAGCCTTGTCCCTAGCAGGGCTCTTACTTAAGGTTCTGGAGGCTGATGAGGACTCCTTAGCTCAGAAAGCAGCTTGAGGTAGAACTGAGAATCGTCCTCATCGGATAGTTTCCAGCACCAAAATCGGCTGCCTCTACTGGGAGAGTTAAGTTGCAAGTGTGAGTCATAAGTGAAGATTCCTTCCTAAGTCATGCTGCTCCCATTGAGGACATTCCTGGACCCAACCTTCTAACGGTAAAATGCTTTTCCAGTGGCAACCGTATGTGACCCCACAGCCAAGTGGAGCTGGTAAATCTGAGGGAACTAAAAATGATTTGCATTTAAAAAATGCTACCCAAATAGCCTCAATGCTTTCTTCTCTAGCTCCTCGGCAGTCGTGACGATGCACAGATGGTGACGTTTATCTCGAAGGCATTTAAAGTGATGCTCATGGTGTGAAGTTCATTGCTGATGCATTTCACAGACACTCACTATGATCCCCAGCTGGAAACTGAAACTTCCCACCGAGCTTCAGATAAAAGATCAAACAAATACAAGCCGCTTCCAGCCCGGGTGCAGAACTTTGAGGACATGTCCCCCGAATGCCATTCTCCCACCAATTTCAAGCCTCGGGAAGAGGGAGGGGCATTCCCAACTAAACCCTGCTGACTCTGGTCCCGCACTGAGTCCACGCTGTCCCAGAGAGCCCCTGTGAGGGTCATGTTCCCAAATCAGAGAGGAGTCCTATGAAATATTGACCTTGGGGGACCAGAAAGAGCTTCTTGTAGGAAGTTTTGAGTGGAAATTCTTCACAGTTCTTAGGTTGATGTGAATGGAGTTCTGAGCTTTGTACACAAAGGACGATGTAAGCCCCTGTGCCCAGATCCAGAGCAGCCCCGGGGGTGGCACTGCTGATGACACCCCAGGAGCCCTTGCTGCCACTCCCACCCAGAAGAGGAAGTGGACAAGGGAGCTCTCGGAACTCAGGGTCAGGACCCCAGGAGCTAACAACTTTTTAAAATTATCACTGCATTCTGTGGCCAGAGCACTTTCTCATCTTTTCCCACCCATCACCTCTCTGTCTCTGATCCTGAGGGAGGTACTTCGTGCGGCTGGGATCTGTGGCAGCCTTACAGCGAGGCCTCAAGTGCTGTGACATTCCTTCCTCCAAAGGCAAGGTCTTTCTCCCCTTGATTCTGGAGGTGTCTGTGACTGCTCTGACCTGTAGAAGGTGGTGGAAACGACTCTCTGGGGCCTCCAGGGCAGGTAGAAAAGGGCTCGTTTACCAGAACACTCACTCTTGGGGCTATGAGCCTCCAGGTCAGAAGTCTGGTGACCCTGGGGCCACCACGCTGGCAGGCAGCTCAAGCTGCGCCGAGAGGCCACGTGCAGGCACGCTGGTGGAGAGCCTCCCATGGCAGCTTTCATGTCACCTCAGCCTGGGCAGCAGACTGTGACGGAAGAAGTCAGCTCCTTGGGACCCCCTCAGATATTCTAGTCTCTCCAAGTGAGGCCTCAGACACCGCAGGGCAGAGACAAGCTGGCCTTTATGTGCCACATTTAAATTTCTGTCCCTTAGTATCCGTAAGTGTAATGACATGCTTCTTATGTATGAGATGGCTGTGGGGTGGCTTGATACACAGCACTAGACAGCCAGAGTGTAGCCTAAGCTGCCTCTCTCACCCCAGCCCTTACAGAGAACCCACAGACCTCGGAGCCTCAGCCAGCAGCAGACAACAGCACGTGTGTTGCGTGTGCTGAGTGCTACAGTGCGAGGGGTTGGCGTAAAAGGGGTGAAAGCCCCAGTCCCAGCCCCCAAGGCACTTCCGATGAGTTGAGGGGTCCTGCTCCACCACCTCCTGCACATAGAGAAGTGACGTCTGTGTTTAAGGAGCGAGTCATGCATCCCTGCACCATGGGGAGAACTTCCCACCACCTCCTGATCCCTTGCAGGGGCTCTAGTCACCTCACATTCTGAGCATTTGCACTTCAAGGGGCCAAAAGTCACCTAGAATACAAAGGGATTTGTGTCCCCTGGAGTCTGAAAGCTCTGGTCCTGGCAAGTGCCCCAGAGGGCCTGGGGTCTTCCGAAAGCTCTTGGAGAGATTGTTCGGACTGCTCACTGGAAAGCAAGCACACAGCCCTGTGCTGGGGGGCTGACTGGTCACGGGGAGTGGATAGAATCAGGGCTTGAAAGAGGCAGGGAAAAGCAGACCTGCAGGCGCCCCGGTAGCAAACGAAACAAATGAAGATCATATCTACGAATCATGACACCAGAGCTGAAACCCCTGGAAGCATCCTTTCTCGTGTCCCGTGATCTACCCATGGTTCTGTCTCCGACACTTGCCTGCTTGGAGGCAAACCCTGGGGCACCAAGGACACAAGGAATCCAGATGACCAGACACTCACGCAGGAGTTAAAGACCAAATTCCAAGGGCTGAAGTTCTCTGGCCAACAATGACTTCATGTTCTTGGGAATAAACTATTGACCAGATGCACGCAGAGAAGATTCATGTGCAAAAACGAGCACAGAGACCAAGATAGGACTCTGAACCCAGAAAGTCTTTCCAGGCAAATCCACCCTGTGGGACTCAGCTCCCAAGCCCCAGGCCCCCAAAGCCCATGGAACAGCAGGCTCACACCTGCCTGTTGGGAGGCTGCTTTGGATTCAGCCCCAAAGACAGTGTGTCCTCAGCATATAACTTCCAGGAAGGTAATACCTTTGGGCTCCACTTACTTGGAAATCCAGCTCAAATATGATCACCGTCTGGAAAACTAGCTTTTTCTGTGCTGGCAAATGTCCTTTCTATCTGTTTTAAATTTAAAAGGAACACATGTCCTAGAATGTTTAGAAAATATAACTCCGTGTGCCCGTTCATGGGTCATGACTGTAACAAATCTGAAACATTTTGATTCTACATCTCACATTGACAGCTAATATGTACAGAAAAGGAAACTGAGGCAGCAATTAGGAGAGGAGTTGGTAAAAGTCAAGATGTTTACAAGCAAAGGTTGGAATTTTCAGCAGTGAGCTTCTTCGGGATAGGAGTATGTCTTGTGGCTTTTCGCAATAGCACTATGACACCTAGCACTGAGCAGGGATTCCAATAAAGACGTGATGAATGAATGAGTGAACACATTAATGGATGGATAAATGAAAAGCAAGTAAATGAATGAATGAGTACATGAGTACACACATAAGTATACACATGCACACATGTGTAGATGAATGCACAGGTGAGATGACCCCAGACAGCACCTTCTCTCCTGCAAGGGTCTGAATCTCCAGCCTAGCCTCCTTCCTTAATCGGCATCCCTGCATCTCTAATGACTCCCTGGCCATAGCTCACTGGGTGACCTGACATTACTCTAAAATTAACACTGAAACGAACTTAACCATTATCTCATCACCAAATGCACCCCCCTCCAACAATGTCACAGTTTTCTGTTGAAGGCATGGCCCCTTTAATGATTAGCCAGTGACACATCTTAGAGTCCCCTTTACCTCCTAACTTCCCTGAACCTCTATATCTATCTAGTTGGACAGCCAGCTCTTTTGATTATTTTTTCAAAATATCTCCCATTCTGTCCCTTCCTTTTCATGCCTTCTGTCACAGTTCTGTCTCTGGCATTAACAGCGTACATGTCCTTACTACTTGTCCACAGAGTTTTGTCACCAGGATCCCACATCTAGTGTCTCCCGCTTCTGTCCTTCACCCATAGAGTAAAAGCCGAACACCCTAGCCAGACATTCGGTGTGCTTAAATTTTCTGCGCCAGCTGACCTTTCTGATCAAACTATTTGTTCTTATCCTATCTTTGCAAATGTGCCCCTTCTGCCAATCTCACCTATGAAAGGTACAGTTTCCCTTTCCTGACTCCTGAAATGAAATCCACACTTCAAAACTCAGCCCAATCCCTGCCTCCCTTATGGAGCATTTTGGGACTATGACCCTGTAAAGGCTCACTCCTTTCAGGAATCCAAGCCCAAAATCTCCACCCCTCCAGGATGGCTGTGGAGTTCTCACCTTGCAGTCTTACTCTCTGCCTCATTTTGAGCCTTCCCCATATGTTCACTGTGATGGTATTGGTGGGGCAATCCTAGCTTAGGTCTTATCTCCCTTGAGATGCTGGCACTAAACATACTCTTTGGCATCTTGTCTTTTGTTATTATCCCATGACCAGAAAAGTCCCAATTCTCGAATTCCTTGGCCGGGGCGGTGGAGCGGGGGGCGGGGGGGGGGGTGTATCCTTAATTAGATCACTTACCACACTGAATTAATCTGTTTGTTTTCTCTGATTAGAAGCTTCTAGAGTACAGTGATTCTGTCTTATTCACCTTTTTATTACCAGCACGGAGCACCTGGGCAAGTAACATTCATGGAATAATCACAGCAATCATTACAGCTAGCACGTTGTATGCTGTTACACACAGCACTCTATGCACAGCCTGCTGCTATCTTGGGAGACAGGTGTCATTCTCTCCATTTTACAGATGTGGAAACTGAGACTCTGACAGTTTAAATACCCTGCCTAACATGGAGATAGGTTCAAATCCACACTGTTTAAGTTTACAGTCCGTATCTGTTCCTCTGCACCCCTTCCTTGTTTTCCTCCTTCACAAAGAACCCCAACATTGGGACTTCCCTGGTGGCGCAGTGGTTAAGAATCTACCTGCCAGTGCAAGGGACTTGGGTTTGGGCCCTGGTCCAGGCAGATCCCACATGCCTCAGAGTAACTACACACACACGCCTAGAGCCCATGCTCCACAGCAAGAGAAGCCATTGCAGTGAGAAGCCCGTGCACCGCAATGAAGACCCAATGGCGCCAAAAATAAACAAATAAATTAATTAATTAATTAAAAAAGAACCCCAAGATTGTTGTGCTCAAGCAGAGGTGTAGAAACCTGTACATACAGACAAGAGAGTTGCCACCAAGATAATGTGATTTGAAGGATATGATGAAAGAAATGACTAGGAACCATTGTCCTACAGACTGTGCACTTGAACTGACAGAAGTGGTACCTTATTGAGGGTGATTTTGTCAGTTAACCAACACACAGGCAGGGATTTATTTGATGTTTTTAACCTTCATGGTCATCTGGTGATAAGAAAGACAATGCTAGGGGTCAATTTCACCTCCTTTAAACTTGATTCAAAAGTTAAACTTACACCTAGACAGATACACATGTGTATTCAATTTATTAATCTACAGACAGTTCCAACTCCAATTAGAAAATTTGCTTCTTTGCTCATATGTGAATCTTCAGGGAAAATGTTTAGCTGGCTTCAGTTACATCTGGTTTATTTACATAAACATCTTAGCGAAGAGTGCATGAGAAACAAAGTCAGTTAAGGCCAGAAAATATGACAAAAAATTAATATAAAAATAAGTATGATGAAAAGATTTAAAAGGCCAGTTTTGACTTATGTTTTCAGACAAATGTCTGTTTCCAAACAGCTAAATGGTTTCTTAACAAATAGCAAAAAAAATAAAAGAAAAAGGTTATTTAATATTTCAGTTCTTGTATACAATTTTGCCCTTTTGGTATTCAAAGAAAAATGTAGTTTATTTTACTGGATTAACTTATCAGATGAATGATTTAATAATGTTTATAAAATATGTGTTTAAAAACCTATTTCCACCAGCTTTTAAGCATTTCGTATTTCTAATTGCCAAGAATTTTGTTAAAGTTTCTAATTTGTTCAACCAGCAGTGACAGAGCCATTCCTTTCTTAAATATGCAAACACTAGAACTTTGAAGGCTATTGTCTATACAGTAAAATAATGAAATAAATATTATAAGAAAGAATTGAATGATTCTGTGTGTACAATGATTGATCATGAAGAAACATTAGAATACAAAAATAATGGAAAAAATACCAAGCCCTTCTCTTTATCCTGTAATCTATGCTAAATTCAGGCAGCTTGACCTCTGCACCTGCCACCTGATTGTAAGTTAGAATTCGCTTGTGCCCACTGGACGTGTCTTTATATAAGCATCACCTTTTCACCCCTAAAGGATGCGCAAACCATGAAATTGTTCACAAGTTAATTACTTGATCTATTTGATGCATAGATAGATTTCAGTACTCACCAGAGTACTGGAATAAATATTCACCAAGATGCCTACTAACTAGAAGTCTATGATTTATCCAGTGATAACTCCTTAGTCTGGAAAGGCAAAATATAAACTGGAGCTTTGTAGCAGGTTTCAAAATTAATACTGTATACTAGAACTTGCATGTTTTCAAAGTATTCCTAGATACGTTATTCATAAAAATAAATTACAAGATGCCAACGTAAGCCACTAGTCTCAGTGTCAGCTGGGCCTGGCTGGCCTGGGCCCTGTAACCAAAGAAAAGCCAGCAATTCAGATAAAACTCTAAAGTGAGCAAAAGGGACCACAGTTTCCAGAGCAGGGAAAGAAAAAACAGATGGGTACTTCCTCGGTAGTCCAGTAGTAAGGAATCCATCCTGCAATGCAGGGGATGCTGGTTCCATCCTTCACTGGGGAACTAAGATCCCACATACCACAGGGCAACTAAACCTTCGTCATGCCACAACTACTGAGACTGCACGCCTCGACTAGAGAGCCCACGTGCCCTGGAACCCACACACCACAGAAAATAAAACCTGCATGCCACAACTAGAGAGAAGCCCGCGCACCGCGGCGTAGAGCCCTCATGCTGCAGGGAAGATCCGGTGTGCTGCAAGCAAGACCCAACGCAGCCAAAAAAAAATTAAATTAGTTTTAAAAAATAAAAAAAATAAAAGACAGATGGAAGATATTAAGCAGGCTTGAAGAGTAAATTCTAAGGGTCAGAAAGGAACCAAGTGGATTTTTCACCTGGCTCAGGAGGTGGAGATGAGGAAAAAGGCTGAAAATGGCTAGGTTGCACCCGCTGGAAGACTGCCCCCTGCTGGGAGCCTGTGGAACAAGAAGAGATACTCTCTTCCTAGGAAGTCTTGCGGAGGTCCCTGATGAACCTGCCCACCTCCTACATTTGCTGCCTCTGAGCCAATCTAGGAATCGCACTTGATTTACCCAAGATAGGCAGGCACCCTGGGCCACCAATGGTGAATGTTTACGTTGCCTGTAAAATATAGACCTCTGAGCAAACTGTACCATATCTTAATCTTTAAAATTATGTTAATTGCTAAAGAATAAACAGATCTCCAGCAGAGAGAAGAGGTCTCTACCTTCCCAGGCTGACTGCACAGACTTGTGTACATGGAAGCTTGTCTGTAAGCTGCAGATCTGTTTACAATGTGCTGTGCGTTCCATTGAGTCAGGTCAATGGAATGCATGGCTCCAAGTTCCCAAGTGTGATGTGCGGTCTAGAGGGTCCTGGAGTTAATGTGTTGATGCGATTGTGTAATTAAATCAATGCAGACTTTTTCAAGGGGGGATAAAAACATTTTTATTGTGGAAAGTTTCAAACACAGACAAGAATAGAGAAAGTATGACAATGAGCCCTCCTTTGCCCACTATTCAGTTTTAACAATTATCCCAATATTTTGCTGATCTTTGCTTTTTCCACCTCTCTCTCTCCCTCCCTCCCTTCGTCCCTCCTTCCCTCCCTCTCCCTTCCTCTCCCCCCTCCCGCCCCTGTCTCCCTCTCTCTCTCTTCCTTCCTCTCTCTCTGTCTGTCTCTCTCTCTCTCTCTCTCTCACACACACACACACACACACACACTTTTTCTGGACTATTTTAAAGCATATCTCATACATCATGCCATCTTGCTGTAAATGCTTCGGAAGGCATCTCTAACTGATAGCATGATTTTTACATGATCACCGTAACACGATCACACCTAACAAAATCAACAAGGGTTGCTTATTACCACTTAGCATGCACTTTATATTCAAATTTCCCCAATTGCCTCAGCGATGTCTTCTTACAGTTAAGATGCTGGAATCAGCATCCAGACCAGCCCATGTTGCCATGGTTGTGGGTCTAATGCGGTGACTTCAAGCTGTCCTTCCCCTTTGCCTTCTTTCCTTCCCAGGGTTAAAGCCAGGAGGCAAAGCAGCGTCGAGGGTTTACTTTATTATGGGTTGGTGACCCTTTACAGTGTTCGAAGCTGAACTTAATTGGGGGGGCCTCGTGACCTTTAGGAAAATAACCACAGGGCGGATGAAAGATCCTCGCTCTCCTCTCCCTCCAGTGGCCACTCTTTGTCCACCTCCCCACAATGCACATCCACCTGTCCTTCCCAATTTCCCATCTCTGATCTCTAGTGCCCGTAAGTTGTTTCCTAGTCCCTTCCTTTGTGCAACGTCTCTTTGCCCGCGAAATCTCAGTGGCTTCAGACACCAATCTCCAAAACACCAACCTCCCTGACACCTAAGCCATCGCTCTGATCGAGTCAGGGTTGATGAGCTTGGTCAGGAAATATTTAACTCGTGTTCATACCAAGAACTCACCTTCTGGAATCTCTGCAGTTTGCCAAAGAGGACAAGAAGCAGGGAGGCCATTTGTCCTCCAAGATTCGCCGTTTGTCGATGGGTCCTCTCCTAAAAGAGTGTGTGGCTCTAATGCCAAGCCTGTGCCTCATCAGCACTGCTGTCCCATGGCCCATCTGCTGGCCGCATGCCAGGGCCAGGCTCCACCTCCATGGCGCTGGGAGCCAGGAGCTTAAAAATGGCACCTTTGTGTTCAAAGCAAGGGGGGAGAATCATGCCGTTCTTTGCCAACTTCGTAACTTATCGTGCAGTTCTATGTGAAGCTCTGTTGTGACTTCACAAGTCACAGTGAAAAGATTTCACTGTAGAAAGGCCGTGCCTTTCCAGAGAGCCTGGAAGTGACCTTCCAGTGGCTGAGATGTCAGATGAACAGGAGTCACCCTGCGTTAGGACCCGCTTGGTGCGATTATTAAAATAATCCCAGGGTCTGCGTTCCGTTTGTTCATGTGTTTTTCTTTAAAAGAAGCATGTTACCGCATTCTCATCTGGTCTTCTCTTTTTACAAATGCCTGCAGGATCCGTGGCCTCCACCTGCTGCTCGTGACCCGTCATGCCTGGTCCTCCCACAGCAGTGCCTGCCCCATGCCAGGCCCACTGACCAGGCTCACCCTGTGCCAACCACCCTCTTTCCTCCTACACGGCCAGCGTGCAGCTCAGGACACCATTCTGAGAGCTTTCCAGTTATTTCTTAACTAATTCGTGCTGGTCTAGAGACTATATCTGAAAGTGTTCGTTAAAAAATAAACTCATTTGGGACTCCCCTGGTGGCGAAGTGGTTAAGAATTTGCCTGCCAATGCAGGGCACACGGGTTCGATCCTTGGGCCGGGAAGATCCCCACATGCCACGGAGCAACTAAGCCCGTGTGCCACAACAACTGAGCATGTGCTCTAGAGCCTGCGCTCTAGAGCCTGCCAGCCACAACCACTGAGCCCTAATGCCACAACTACTGAAGCCCAGGAGCCTAGAGTCCGTGCTCCACAAGAGAAACCACAGCAATGAGAAGCCCGTGCACTGCAAAGAAGTGTAGCTCTGGCTCACTGCAACTAGAGAAAAAGCCCTCGCACAGCAACAAAGACCCAATGCAGCCAATGAAATAAATAAATAAATAAATAAATTTATTTTTTAAAAAAGAATATCTTTAAAGAAAAATAAACTCATTTCGGAGTATGCCAGTCACCAAAAAAATACTGCCTGATTCCATATGAATTATGTGAAGGAGTCAAAATCATAGAAACAGAAAGTAGAATGGTGGTTGCCAGGAGCTGGAGGAGAGGGACTTCGTGTTGAATGGCTATGGAGTTTCAGTTTTGCAAGCGGAGAAAGTTCTAGAGATCTATTGTACAACAATGTGAATACACTTTACCGAACTGTACACCCCAAATGGCTAAGACGGTAAACTAAATGTTAAGTGTTTTCACCACAGTATAAATAAGTAGGGAACTACATAAATAAATAATTTCAAGCTATCTTACTCTGATTTGTGCCTGCCCCCAAAATAAACACCCCCTAGAGTTTTGCAGTTAGTTTTCCACAACTCAACCTTTTTTTGTAAATGAGGAAACTTGAGTATTTCTCCTTTCTGACCTTCTATGCCTTCAAATGTAGTTGCCAATTGGGGGTATTTCTGAGTTTTCTTAAAGCTATTTTGCTGGAGTTCAGAGAAGGCATTCTTCCGGAATCTAAACCACTTTCTTGTGGGCATCAGTAATTCTTCTTTCCCAGATCTTTTCCTTTTAGAAATAAAAAGGGAAGGGAGTTAAGTTTTTAGCATTTATCAACTTCTACCTCTAAAAGAAAATCCCGTTTTGGAATCTTCGGGAGTTTCTGGTGAGATCCAGAGCCAGAAATGTTGTCCAAATCCTCCACTAGCTTCCTGAGTGTTGACTGGGGGTCACAGAAATGCCAGATTCCAAATTAATCTAAGAATGTTTTCCAACGGGCTGCTTTTGGGGTCCATCAGGAGGCGAGCACAGGATAGGCCCACTTATCAGTGGGGCGGGAGAGCTGGGTCAGGACCCGCTATCTCATTCTGAAGAGCCTTCTGGAATCAAGATGCATAAGGCTGAGAAAACGCTTCAAGCAAGGGCGTCTCTTGAACAAAGAGGAGGGGCACCAGGGCTGCGAGGAGGAGCAGAATCACCCCTGAGCTGACCAGTCCGCGCAGGTTAGGAAGGGGCCAGGTAAGGGCTCTCAACCCTCACTGTCCCTCAAAACCACCTGGAGAGCTTTAGAAAAAGGGACGCCCAGGATCAACTGAATCAAAATCCCTGTAAGGCCGAACCCAGGCATCTAACTCTGTTTTTTTAAAAAATAAACTGGGTGGGGACTTCCCTGGTGGTCCAGTGGTTAAGAATCTGCCTTCCAATGCAGGGGACGTGGGTTTGATCCTAAGATCCCACGTGCTGAGGAGCAATGAAGCCCTCGCTCTAGAGCCTGTGGGCCACAACTAGAGAGAAGCCCGAGCGCCGCGACAAAAGATCCCCCGTGCTGCAACTAAGACCAAACACAGCCAAATAAGTAAATAAATATAAATATGAAAAAAAAATAATAAACTGGGTGATTCTGAGGTACCGGAAAGTTAAGAGTCCCTGGAGTAGCACCATGGTCTATAGGAGGCTGGGAAGATCTTCATGAAGTGATAAGCCAGCATCCCAGCTCCCGCCTCCTCTCTTCCTAGGAAAATACAAAGCCTTTGCGGTGTCCTATACCTCCATAGAGGACAAAGTATGGTCCTCGCCCAGCTGCACGCACACCCCCTGGGAGCTGGACAGAAAGGCAGGATCTGGGGCCCCGCCAATACACACTGAAGGGAAAGCTGCTTTGCAACCAGGGCCCGCAGGTGATTTCTACGTACGTTAAGATTTGAGAAGCCGTGTACCATTCCATTTTATCATGCCGTTTTTATATATTGCAAACTCTTCTATTCGAGACTCTCTGAAAATAAAGGACACTATCGGAAATACGGTTGCCTGTGGTAGTTACACCCGCCGAAGCCTGCCACTCCCAGATAAAGCAATTTCCTTTTGCATTTCCTGTTGTCACTCTGACATAGTGATAAAGTCAAGGATAGCTATTTTTCTCTAAAGCTAAGTTTGTCCCTTGGCCCAGATGGTCCTCTAGGCCTCGGAGCTGTTTCTCAAAAAGAAACAGAAGAAACCCCACCCTAACACTGTCCCAAAGGCCAAAAGGGAAGAGTTATTTGTACACGGGGATGTAGAAGGCATTATTCCATCTCCTTTAAAATTTTATTTTCCCTTCACATTCAGATCTAGTCCAGGAAATAATTTATTTAGAAGTTTTTTTTGTTTCCAATTAAGAAACCTTGGAAAGTAGTTGACCTATATTTACTGTAACCATATTTTCCAAATAAAATTCCAGACACATGGTCTGATAAGTATGCATGTACTTACCACACTATTTAAAAATAAAATTAAAAATAAAATTCATTGCTTTTTTTTTTCCTGCTTAAAAAAGTAAGTCGTTTATTTTAGAAACTACAGAAAAGTCAAAGGAGAAACTAAAAACATCTGTAATCCCACCACCCAGAAATAACCACTATTAACATTTTAATCCATATTCCTCTTTGGTTTTTGTTGATAACAGAAGATGATTTTTATCAAGTTGAGTAGTACAATATATACATGTAATTTTGATTCCTGAATTTTCCTGTTAAAGCTATGTCACAAGGATTGTCTCATGCTATTGAAGATTCTGTGTAAACCTTATTTTTAATGACTGAATAATATTCTATCTTTACATATACCATAAATATTTTTACACTCTACATATATTACTGAACATTTAGATTGCCATCAGTTTTCTGCTATTATTAAAAATACTGTGATAAACATTCTTAAATATCTATCTTTGTTCACACTTCTGAAAATTTCCACAGTGTAGCCAAGAAGCAGAAATACTGCGTAACAGGATAAAATTATTTTAAATCTCTTCATATACATCACCAACTTTTCTCACGGAAACGTGGTATCAACTTATATTTAACACGTTCCTGAAGGTACCATGAGAAAACATTTTAAATCAGTTCTGTTCCAGAAAATTCAGAAGATTTAAAAAATAAATTTACTGAGCACATATTGTGTGCCAGAGAGTATGCTAAGTGTTTATATGTACTGTGTCAGTTACTCCTGGCATGCCATGAACACAAGATGCTGTCATGATTCCCATTTTACACGTGCAGAAAGTTTGGGTAAGTAGCCCACGTTTCACAGCTGATTCGTTGTAAAGTTAACAGTGAAATTGATTCAATGTAGAAGGTTCTTTTGTTTTTCTGACTCCAATGATTATGCTCTGTACCCTCTACTCTGGAGGCTTCTGCAGCAAGGGTCCCAGCTGAGGGTCTGGAAGAAGGTCAGTAACCATCGGGAGAGCCTAGTGCAGCCCTGGGACAGACAGCTGACCCTGGGCCAGGATCCCTGAGCAACGAGGTCAGAAGTCCCCGTGGTCAATGCCAAGTTCTCAGTGACACTGATGAACTCGGGAACGGCAAAGCAAAAGGACGCCGTGGTGAGCCAGAAGGACTGACATGGTTATTCGTGAGCCCATGTGAGACACCCAGGAGCCCCTTGTAGGGCATTTCATGGAAGGACAGCAAAGTCCTGGAGCCTCAGAAGTTTTACTGGTGGGCACCGAGGTCATTGCAATTGTGTTAAACCAAAAGCCATCAAGACCTAGAGAAAGGTGACTTTCATATTTCCTTTTTAGGTGAATGGATGTGGGGCTCCTCAGGGCACCGCCTACTCTGCATATTTCACAGGCTGCTCAGTGCTGAGGTGTGGTTCATGGCCTAGGGGGTGAATGGGGCTCAAAACCCAGCACAAGTTCCATTTGCCCATCTGGGCAAGTGTGGAGCTGTGTCCACCTCCCCCTGTGTCCCCGACCTCATACACCACCACCCCTGCCCCACCTGCTCCCATAGCTCCAGCAGCAGTCACGCCGGCCTCGGGGCCTTGGCCCTGGCTGTCCTCTCTGCCTAGAAAGCTTTGCCTCATCTCTCCTTCTCTGACCGACTGCCCTATGAACAGTGACAAATCCCAATCCCCCCTCCCAAACCCCCACGCCATGCCCTCCGGGGGGGCAGTGAATTTTGTTTGTTTTGTTTGCTAATCTATTCCAAGTGCCTAGAAGATTCCTGGCAAATAGCTCTCAATAAATATTTGTTGAATTGAATGAAATCACCAAATGATAAACCACGGAGATGATTAAGTCTTGCTTCAGTTATTTTCACGCTTAGAAAACTGAAAACCTGAGAGGTTAAGTGACCTTATCCAAGATCACTTGCAAGTTTCATTTCCCCTAAGTGCCCAGACTTTCAGAACTGGCCTTGAAGTCCTCCAGCTCAGCCCAAACAAAACTCTCCCTCAGTGAGGCCAATACCAAGTCTAGATCTGGTTAAAGCAATTGGACAAAAGGCATAAATGGTGACTAAGCATCATGCTTCCAGGGAGTAAGCTTCACACAAATATCCAGCTGAAGGCAAATCTCTCTCTGAGCTGCAAGCTGATTACACACCGTCTCCTTTCGTACCCTCCCAAGAGCAACCATCTAACAAGGAAGCCACCAGGAAGCAAAGTCCCCAATCCACCTTGTTCACTAGCTCCATCTCCTTTCTCCTTTGCAAGTGGCTGGACACTGGAAGAAATTATTCCAAGCAATGAGACAAAGTGAGCTCCTCCAAGGATGTTCAAAACACAGCTCATTACAAATGCCTAATGTCATAAACACCTCCCTCAAAAGTTTCCCTCTTTCCTCACCAAGCGTTTGCAGAGAACAAACACAGATTATACATAATTTTGAAGCAGATTTATTTTTTCCATGATCTCTGTTCTCTTTTTAACGAGCAATTTGTTGTATATGTTAGCTTAAAATAAAATGAAATCCTGGCAATGGTTATTAAAATCAAGAACCCCCAAAATAAGAGCTCTCTCAAGCACGTGTTCTGCAATTTCAGATACAAGGTTCATAGACCCCCCTAAGAGATCCTTGTATGGAATTCTGTGGTCTGTGAGGCCCCAAAAATTGTATGCAAACTTTTACAGATGTATTAAGACACAGGGGGCTTTTTTTGGTGAGCTCTCATGAGATCCTTAAAGGAATGTTTCTCCTCAAATTACTGAGAACGATTGATTTTTGACACCGTCAAAAGTATTAAAACCTGAATGGGTGACAACCAAACTGAACTTCACAGTGTGCAATGCAAAATTTGTGGTAACAGATTATATTTACATCATTAATACTTTCTCTTTTGGGGAGTGCCATTAACAAGACACACTACCCTAGCTAAATAAACATTTAGTTTGGTTAACCACAGAGTGTAATAAATTAATTTCCCAATTGTTCTTCCTGGCTGGTGATAGGATTATCAGTTTGGTCTTTGACTATTCTCTCTCTCATATTTAGCCTTGTGTAAAACATCGCTTTGCAAAAATAGATATTTTGAACCATGTTTTTCAGATAATGAACCTGAGACTCAGAGCATTAAGCAACTTATTAGGCCCCTCAGCTGGTAGATAAAGGAGCCAATATGTTAACACAGGCCTACTGGATCCCGAAGCTGGTGGGTTTTCCAACAAAGCAAACCACTGTCTTTTGAAATTTATATTCTGTCTTCCAAAATCAGGATTTTCAGTTCAGGTTTTTCCTTTAATGGTGGGTGGTTAAACCAGAATATTTTATACTAGCAATTATATTTCCCAAATATATTCATGGAAGATTTTAAAATATTGGCAATTCTGACATGGTAGACATCATCATAATGTATTTTCTCTAATTTTGGCTCTGAACCATGAGTTCACAGTAGTCTAAAATGCTGCTGTCACCCAGTTCAGAACGTCCCAAGAATTCTCCCTTTGGAGTCAAACGAAGCAGCCTAAGGTACACACGAGAACTTCTGAGTCCAGAGTGGCAAGCTGGACTCTGCCTGGACCTTCACCCAGAGACCCAGCGTGTAACTCCCTGTGACCTCTTTCCCCAAGTGGGGGCCGTGCCACCAACGTCTCAGCAGAATGTGTGAGAGCAACAAGAGCTAAGAATCAACTCTCCCCCACGGCAAATGGCATTTAAAGAAAATATACGGCACGCATACATGTTACAATATACAGGGCGCCTAGAAGAAAATGATTTGGGAAGGGAAGGAGACATTATTTATAGCTTTAAAACAGAGACTATTCAAAATGGGAAAAGATGGTACTTGTCTCAACACTGCTGATGTGTCTTTTGGTGTCTGTCTTTGGTGTGCCTCACTTTGTGAGTCCCCATGACAATCCCTCTTGATTCACGAACCATCACAACTTCCTAGTAGTTGGGAAGCATTTAATCCCCAGAAGTAGCGATTTTCTCATTCAGCCAGAGAATGAAAGGAAGTGGGAAGCTTTGGCTCTGTGTGAAAGTCTAAGAAAGTCCCCATGTACACAGGCTCCAGGGAAGTCTGTCTTGATGGAGATATTGGAAAGCACAGCTCACTTACCTTAGCAGATCACAGTTTCCAACGGAGCTTCCAAAAACCCATCTTGTGTATTTTCTGGCAAATCCACTTGTAAGTTATTGGAGTCTAGCAGACTCAGGTCAAATAGCAGCATGTGTCCTTATAACTGAGTCACCAACATCACGGACTGCCAGAGTGGCAGAGCGACCTCTCAGGTCTCCTCTCTCTGTGTCCTTTGTGGGGACAGCCTCCCATGAGTCCAGACAAAGGCTGGCTTCCCTTAGCGTGGCCCCTCCGTAACACACGTGCTTCTTCACACATATAGGATGATAGACACTTGCTTGCCAATAACACTCTTATCCCTGTGGATTTACTCTGGAGAAAAGTCATTTCTAAGTCACCAAGTCTAACCAGCAATTCTCAATGGAGGGCTACTGCCCCCTAGGGAGCATTTGGGAACTGTGTAGGGCCTTTTTTTTTTTTTTTTTTTTTCGATAATTGTGAAGATCGGATGTTCCTGCATTGAGTGGAACGCAGAAGACAATTTTGTACAACTTTTCAATGTCCCACTAGACGGTTACGTAGGTGAGAAACTTGTTTACAGTTTCTTGAGCTTGGAACCCAACTCCACTTCTATATCCAGCTAGAAAGTATGTTTGCATAGTTTTAGTAGACACTGACTTTTCCAAGAATGCAGCTGTCATGTAAGTCAGAGAGAAAACTGTACATTGTGTTTTTGAAATTTTACCAAGAGTTATTCATCATTTCAAAAAATCACAACACCCACAGCAACACAACTCGTAGCCTGGCAGTGGCTGTGACCCTCCCGTGGCAGTGTGTGTTCCTCGTTGCCACATTCAAGACGGTTTGGGTGACAGTGCTAATACATCCCTTTGTGTGGTTATGCCCAAGCAGTTATATATTGAAAATTAAAGCTGTAACATTTTATTATAAAAGTCATTTTCTTTTTATTTACCCTTTATTGAACACCCAGGGCTTTATATTGATTTTTTAAATTAACTTGTGTGGGCGAGTGATATTACGTATAAATTTGGTAAAACAACATATTTGCTTTTAAAAGGGGCCTTTGGTTTGAATCATATTTAAACACTGGTGTGAACCATGAAAAATTCCTTTAGGTTAAGAGCTGCCTAATTAAATGGTCTTTAAAGATGTTTAGGTGGAACGCGAATTAACTACTTCTATGCAATGTTACCCTACAAAGAGCAGTGAGTTTCTAATATTCAATGTTAGGTACACATGACAATAAAGCTTTTAAAAATTACCAACATCTGGGCCCCTACCCTGACCAATGAAATAAAAATCCAAGTATCAATTGCATGTACTTGAACCTTAAAACAACCCCTTAGAAGAGTGATTCTCTATCCAGATCACTTGTAAGGAGATGCCCCCAAATGTAGCAGCAACCCCAATAGGAAAGTCTGATTGAGAGCCGGCCACATTATATTTCTTGACATTTCCCAGGTGATTCTAATCTATGACCATTGATGGGAATCACTCTTCCAGCACATAACTAGGAGTTCGGAGAACTCAGGGTGTCGGTCAAGAAAGGCTATGAGCTCTGGAAATAAATCAGGGTTTGCATGTGAGCTATGCCATTTGCTCTCTGTGTCTCAGCTTCCTCTCCTGTCAAATGAGGATCACAGTAGCATCTGCCTCGTGGGATGTGGGAATTACACAAGTAAACACAGACATAACCCTTAGAGCATACCAACTGTCTTCCTGTACTCGGTAGTCACCTAGTGAGAATTAGGTAAATATTAGAAAAATATTCAGTATAATCCCAATCCTCTGAAATGTCATTCAGATGTCACATTTTATTAACATCTGTTTCTAAGATGATAGAATATTCTGATTTAAAACTATTACTCTGTTTCAAGGTGGTAAACCACCATCGTTCAAATTTCCTCTTCTTTTAATAGCACTCTTGATGTAGTCAAAACCTGACTTTAAGTCAAGTTTCCTGTGGCCTACGCCACTCTACTGCCTGCCACATTCCAAGGCTAAGGTTAGAGGCTGGAGTGAACCCCAGAAAGAGCCTGGAGGAAGAAAGTATCCCACAGTCATTATAAAGTAAGCATCAATATTCTCAAGCATATTTTTCAATTTTCCTATTTTTGAGAGCATGTTTCAATGTATAGGAGGTATGAGCAAACATCTTAGATTTTTATGTCAATGGAGAGGTTAAAAAAATAAGATACTGCAGGGATCTGAGGGCTCAGGGACTCCAAGATGATTTTGAGAAGAGAGAATTTCTACAGAATTCAGATGGTTGACCACACAAAGGAAATCCATTGGAGCGGCTGTCCAGCTAGCTCTGTGCATGCACAGACACTTTAGTATTATTTTCCTGGCACTCCAACTCATTCCCCAGATCTGAGAACATCATCTAAATCCTAATGATGCTGTAGCCACACTTGACCAGGAGAGGAAGACGAGTCAAGGCTCTTCACTTGTTTAAATCACACATCATAGTCGGAACAGAAATTCACATTCTCTTCTTCACTTTTCTGACTTAATTCACACAGAGAGAGTATAATTTTATAACCAGAGAAATCTGCATCTTCTAAGACAGGAGGTGGGTCAGAGGTTCATACAGTCTGCTTTCTACAAGGAAGGGGAGCAGGACGCCTCAAAGAATGAAAAGGCAGCAGTTCCTCCCAGGCTTTTAGCACCCTGTCCATCCTGGGGACGGTGTAGCTGCTGTTTTTCTGTAGGTCGCCTTTCCCCTATCATGTGACTCAATTTCTAGAATAGGTGTTGTCAATGTTTCCTATAAACGTCAAGACAGTAACTATTTTTAGGCTTTGTGGCCTGTCCTTGTCTGATATTTCCTCCTTGTTTTCTTCTCTCTCTCTTTTTTTTACAAACTTTAAAAAATTTAAAGTCATTCCTAGCTCCAGAAATGTACAAAAACAGACTGTAAGCTAGATTTGGCTAGTGGTCAGTAGTCGGCCAACCCCAGCTCTTGATAAATGGATCTAAAAGTGGTGCCCAAGACTTAGGGCTAAGGTTTGTATTCCTGGTTTGAGCAGAATATGGAACTAGATGGAGGGTCAGAAGGAGAAGATAGAGCAGAGAAGGGCAACTAGCAGAGCAGGGACAGTACCTGGCACCTTAACCCAGAGGGGAAAAATCCACTTACACCTCACTTCAGATTTGTCCACTGCTTTATTTTTCTTTGGACCTAGAGAAGGGTGAGAGGAAGAGCTTTGGGGAGACCTTCCGTGTATGTCAGACAGCCTCAGAAGACAGAAATAAGATGTTTTGGAGAAAATGGCGGGCATGTTGCCCATCTTAAGAGATTTGAGTTCTCTAAACTCAGAAATCCTTTCCTATAATGCAAGCCACTGTGGGCAGGGGTGTCTTCTGGCCCTCTTCACATTGCCCTGTGAGAATCGCAGCTCAAAGCTAGGGTGAAAGACCATTCTGACCACCTGTTGCTGTGAGTAATAAAGTCCTACATCTCTGACCCAGGAGTCTTGTGTCTTCCTAGGCCTGTACCTTGAACAGAGAAGTCTGCAGGAAAAGGAACTATGAGCCAGGAAGGCATCCCCCAAGGCTCGCTGGGGCATTTTCAGATAATGTTTTTTTTTGGCTGCGTTAGTTCTTTGTCGCTGTGCTCGGGCTTTCCCCAGTTGCGAGCAGGGGCTGCTCTTTGTTGTGATGTGTGCGCTTCCCAGTGCAGTGGCTTCTCTTGTTGCAGAGCATGGACTCTAGTGCATGGTCTTCAGTAGTTGCAGCACACAGGCTCAATAGTTGTGGCACATGGGCTTAGTTGCTCTGAGGCATGTGGGATCTTCCCGGACCAGGGATTGAACCCACATCCCCTGCATTAGCAGGCGGATTCCTAACCACTGTGAAACCAGGGAAGTTCCCAGATAATTTTATAAACTGTATTTTATTTACCTGTGTGTCTGACTCAGAATCTAGAACATTGCCTGACACAATATGGATATTTAGTAAATGTGGAAGGAAGGAAGGAAGGAAGAAGGGAGGGAGGGAGGGAAGAAAGAAGGATGGGCAGGAGGACTCTCCCTTGTGTAAACACTGTCATAAGGATTTTCTGTGACTATTCCTTTTTTCCAGAGAGGAATCAGACGTTTCTAGTTCTGTCACTTTAAAGCAAAGGATGAATTTATCCATGGCTCTCCTTACCTGCAGCTTGAGAAGAGAATCCAGAAATGAGCTAAAGCGATAAATAAAGACTAAAAGTTGGGGGGAGGGGTGGATATGTAGTATTTTAATAAAGTTTCCAAAATATGTATTACGTGATTTGAGAACGAATATCTCAGGTGTCCCACTGAACTGTCCCAACTCAGGTTGCGATATTATTCAAACAGCTGATACAGACTCTCTTTGTGTAATTACCCCAAACGAGTTGTTTGGAGTGAGTTGCTATGGCGCTAGGATCTCTATGTATGACTAAACATAAAAAAGTGAACGAGGCCTCAGATGAAGTGTCAGTTATGAAGATGCTCACAGTAAAAGCCAGCCCCAAAGCAATCACAGATGCTTTGAAAACACTTTGGGGGAAAAAGCATGCTTAGGGAACATAGGGTTTGAAGTAGGACTATTGTTGTTATTATTAATGAGTTATTTTCCAAATAATTTTCAATGATCTGTCACAGCTTTGAGGAAGGTCTTTAATATCATTGTCCCCCCCATAGTGAATTTGGGTAAAAGAGGAAAAAGATGGAACTTTAACAGGCAAGTCTGGAGACTAAAGCTTCCTGGGAGCCCCAGCACCAAATAGAAGTGTAACAGGCCACCTGCACCACTTCAAGGCATGAAGAGCAGAAACATATCATGTAGGTCTCGACTTTCAGGGCCCATGAAGAGGTCTCTGTGTGGCAGATGGCTGGCTGGTGCCCAGGGCCAGAACCCTCTCTGGCACCTTCCTCATTAGCAAATGGGACAAGTGTGATAACCCAGCTGGTCAGATGTTGCTCCGTCCTTGACTTCAAAGAGCTGGTCTGTCATCTACAGCATTTTGCAAACACTAATTCACAGTGCTGGTCCAGGCAAGCACCGTAAGTATTTCCTGGGAAGCTCTTAGAATTTTAAAAGTTAAAAGTCTGAGATTCTGATTCAGGCATGGAACTCAGGAGTGGGTATATTTTTTAAAATTTCCCCAGCGATTCTAAGCAATCAAGTATAAAAAGTCACTGGTGTAGACTTTGGAATTTAATTAGATTGTCTTGTTCTTTTTTTATTATTATTTAATTATTGCTAGGTTGAAGCTACTCACCTAAGACTTGAGGGCTATATTCCCCACCCCACTCAGTGCCACTCCAAATACTGAGTGAATGAATGAGGATACATCCAGGGTCAGAGGATCAGAAGGAAGGATGTTTCTCTCGTGGTCTCCACAAGACTGGGAAAAGAAACACAAGTCCCCCCTTCTAAGGAAAAGGAAGGGATGGAGGGAGGGAGGAAAGAAGGAAGGAAGAAATTATATAAAAAATTGACAGAAAATATTCTTTGGCTTCAGGGGAGCCATGTGCTAGATCTCTGAAGAGAACTTCCACGTCCAACCAAGGGCTGTGAGCTGTCAGTGCGAGGGCTGCTGTGTGGACCCTCGAGTGAGCTGAACACGTGATCCCGTGAAATCACCCTTCCCCTACTGTTTCCCCAGTTGCGGGCTCTGTTACCATTTCTCTTGGCAAACCCACCCACGGGGAGCAGGACATCCCCCTTGTCCCCTCTGGCTCCACACTTACCGTCTCTGTCCTCCACATCCTGCACACCTGCCCTCTCCTCTTCCCGGATCCCGCAGCTCACATCTTGACACAGATGCCGGCTCCTTCCTGGGTCTCTCTCTGTTCCTTCGAAGGAACCTGGGCTCCTCCGGGTGTTAACAGGTGTCATGGGAGCTGGGATGGGGGAAGGCCCTGCCCAAATAAGCACTGCAAAAATTGGCTTAAGGAAAGTTAGACGGGTTTCTTTCCTTCAGGATAGCTCAGAACTTTAAACTTGCTAATGTGATCTGAACAGTTCCTGAAGAGAAGTGCATTACTGGCGCTTGCCCCAAATGCATTTGGCAACAGCCTCAGTTGTGTGATACATCTTCTTAGAGCACACTCACGCTTGGATCAGCAGGTGTGCATTGAGCACCTGCCACACGCCAGGCACTGTACTGAGTGCAGAACAAGCCCCACGCAATCCCTGCCCCCGTGGCACTTTCTCGGCGGACACGTCTGGGGCACACTCCTCTGAGGGCCTTCCTCTCGCCTTTCCCCTGGGTGCCCTGTTCTTTCCCTCCTCTGCCCTCCAGTCCTGCATCTTCTCTCAGTCTTCGAGGTCCCTTGAGGAGCAGAGTCTTCTCCCGGCTGGGCTCCAGTCTGGTTCCCACCCTTTGAACTTCAGGGAGGACCTTAGCCTTGGCCATCATTCCACTTGCCGCTTTAGAGGGGTTGCCAGGGCTCTGCCCCAGGGCATCTCGAATGAGCCTTTCTTCTGGCGCCATCCTTCTCGCCTTACTCAGCCTCCCTGAGCCAGGCTGCTGGCGTCCATCAGTGTCCTCTATCTCAATTCTAATCCCCTTCTTCCCTTCCCATATGCTCCTGAGCTTGCACTGGAAACTCTTCCTTTGAGCTGGTTCCACAGCTCCTTCACTCCATCTGTGTATGGGGTCCATGGAAAACCTCCCATCCCAGTCCTGCCCCCTCCCCAACCCATCTGGCTCAGCCTGGGACTCCTCCCCTGGCAGTCACCATAGTCCCTCCTCAAAAATTTATACTTAGCTCCAGTGCATGGTGAAAACCCTGCATCTTGCTCAGGAATATCCCTCATGGTTGTCTGTAAGTAAAGAAGCAAAAATTAATCCTCAGGCCCGTCCACATGCTATTTCCTTACATCCACCCACTGTGGAGGAGTCTACACCCCTCTCCAGGAAGCAGCCCTGTTCTGGGAGTGTGGTCCCAACCCGCCCTCTCCTGCGTAAGCGCAGTGCCCCGTGCTCTGTGTGTTACACAGAAGACCAGCTCTGCTCTCTGCTCACAGCCTATTGGACCAGGAATTAGGACCTGAGCAGAAAGCAGCTCCCACAAGCTGGGCACTGGGCAGCCAGCAACCCCGACGTGGTTCGGATCTAATTTTTGGACTTAACTTCGGTTTCACATGGAGAACAGCAAGATAACCTGAAAAGGGGACAGTCGATCAGCTTTGCTTCTGAGAAGGGGGAAGAGATGAGTGAAGAGGGAAAGAGGGAAGAGCAGTAGAAAAGCGCCAAGAGGATGCTTGATGGGCCAGGGTCGATGGGGGAGCAGCAGAGCTTAGCTAATGGCAGAGAACTCTTTGCCTTCTGGGTTGTGTGTGTTGCTGAGAGGCAGCCCCTCCCCTTGAGCCTCTGTACCCAACAGCATTGGTAACGTCTGCTGGGTCCACGTAGACTTTGTGCACGTGCTTATGGATACGTTTGGTTTGGTCTGGTCTGCTTTGGTTTGGTTTGTTAGAACACAAAGGGGGTGGTTTTTATGCCAGAATCAACTCTGTAGAGATGGTGCGAGAGGTACCTGAACCCATTCAGGGATTTGTAACAAGCCGTGGAGGGCTGTGAGCTTCCAAAGCAGGTGAACTGGGGGTTCCAAGCCTTCGTACAAAGATCTCCACGAGCGATGAGGCCAGAGCTGACATTTATATTTGTATCCACATATTAATTTGCCCAGCCAGTTCTACAACAAGCAAGAACAGGAAGGGCTTCTGGGTACAGTAGGGTTGATTGAAAATATCTGTGCAGAGAAGGTGAGTTTTATAGGAGAAAAGGAAGACAGCTTCCCAAAGAGCAGGGTATTTCAAGATGGTGAACAAACAATATCTATAAAACTCAGAGATGGAAACAGGCAGGTGGTCTGAGGGTTCTGGTGACTCACCTATGGCAGGTGTGGAAGGCACTGAAGGAAGATTCTTCCTGCAGCTTTGGGTAACAGGCACCTATTGTCTGTCAGACAAGCAGCCTCCTTCTTCTGGGAACCTTCTCCCACCATCCACCTCCATCCACATGGTTTCCATGGGCAACAATGTTTTCTATTACCCACCCCTTCCTGGCACAGCAACTGTTAGATGTGGAGCGCTGACACTGCGTGGCCATGGTTCCTGCAATGTGGATGCTCATACTCTAGCTTGCTGAGCAGAGAAGAATGATGCATGAGGAGCAGAAAGGAGGAAGAGAGATTCTTGGCACCTTCTAGGTCTCTGGGTTCCAGTGAATCATGAGACGCAGCCATTTTCCTGTCCCTAGGTTTTGGACATCCCACCTTCTAAAGGTAGATGTTCCTTACAGCCAAAGGGGCTCTGTCTAGCACAGTCTATATGAGCCCGTGGAGAAGAAAGAGGAAAGAGCCCAGTGGTGGCCAGGAAGCTTGTACAAGTAGTCCAGGCTTGTTGAGACGAAGACCTTGACCAAGGCTGTAACAATGGGAATGAGTACATCCAAATGGCGTTGGAGGGGACCACGCTGTCAAAGTGATGATGGAGTAGAGAGTTTCCCAGCATTTGAAGTGCTCACCATAGCGACAGTTTCCTGTGACACCTTCGTAGACTGCAGCATTTTATAGCAATGATGGGTATAACAGCCTCTGTACTAACCCAGTAGCTCCTAGGACAGGACTCAACCACAAAACATGTCAGAAAGCCAGGGGCATTAATCAAGACTCAGGGGAGCTATAACTTAACCCAAAGAAGAGATTTACCCAGTCTTTCCAAAACGGAAATTAAGCAATTCAGCTACCAATTCACCAGCAAGTCCTACTCTCTCCAAATGAAAGGGCAGCTGCAACTCCACAGGAAGCACCAGGGTCTGTTCCCCGGAGGACCTGGACCGGAGCTGAAGCATCTGGTATCCAGGGAAAGCTGATCAACTGAGAGTTAAGCCCTGGAGGGGCGCCATGACAACCGGGGCCAAAAATGTGTCCAAGTCCGGAGAAACATCACAGCTCGTTAGACTAGTCTGTGTTTTCTAACCACCTATACAAATATTTATGGATCCTTTGCCTGTGATCTGGGCTGATGATAAGCTCTGGGGAAATTTATAAAGTAGTGATCTCACATACTTTCCTTGCACCACTCCTTCCTTTAACTAAGTTCCCTGACATAAATTATTAGAAATATAAGAGAGAGTCTCTTGAAACAATGATTCCTCTGGGGCCTTTTTTTAGAGGAGAGGAAGGTTTATACAGAATCCTGTTATTTCATGGCATTTAATCTCATATCCATCAGTAATTCCAGGACCTCCAAAGAAAATGTGAATGTCTGACAAGAATTCAATCTAGAGCAGAAGTAAATAAGTTACTTCTTTGGCCTCCCAGCATTCAATTTCAAAGTACAGACATTTCAGTTCCTGCATTGTGAGGGATGGGGAGTAACCTGGGTCAGTTAGGATAGGCTCTATGTTACGATGCAGACACAAAAGACCAGACAACCTTAGGGGCTTAAAGATTCATTTCTTGTTTATGTTCCAGGTCTAACAGCCTGCAGGGGGCACCACTCACTACAGTCACTCATTGGCCTAGGCTAATAGCACACCCACCATCTCCAATTGCTGATTGCAGTGTCAGAGGGAGAAGTCTCTTAATACTTCCACCCAGAAATGACACATGTTGAGTCCACTCACATCTCATTGGCCAAAGTGAGTCATGTGGCCGCACCTCACTCTAAGTGGTCAGGGAAGTGAAATCTGACCCTGTGCTCAGAAGGGGAGAGAAAGAGGAAACCTGGTGAAAAGCTCTACTGACCACCACAGTATCCATCTCTGGAATCAATCTACACACTAAACCATGAGGGACTAATCGGAAATAAAAAGAGAGTTTGAAAAAGGGCATGAAAGAGTTGAGAAGATTTCATAGAAAAGCTGGATCAAGCTTGGTCCTCAAGAAGGGGCAGGAGTCGGGTAGGCTGTGAGGAAGGCATGGGGGTGGCAGGGACAGTGACTCAGAGGGTGACATTCACAGGAGATAACAAGAGAAACTGCTTGGAGTGTTCATGCTACCAGGACTTGCATTCCCTAAACATCTGTTGAGTAGACTTGGCATCCCTGGGGTACACAGTAAAATAAAAAATATAGTTTAATCTGACTCACAGAATACTGGAAATAGTATGTCATTGTACTTATCTACATAATAAAATCAGGCAGCATGACTTCCAACATATGTGGAAATCTGAACATATGTTCCAATCTCCTCCCAATTGTGCACTGCTCCAATCATTGCAACAACATATTGCAAGTTGTTAGGACCCACAATAGTTAGAACATTTATCAAGAAAGGTAAAAGAGGGATGGTTTTCCTTGTTTCTCTTCAAGTACTTATCTCCTCTCAGAGGTCTTGAGAAGGATAGTACCTACTAGCTTGCAATCTGACAATCTTTAGTGAACCCTTGTACACACAAACTCTTAGAAATAAGTATGAAACCTAAATTTGTTCTTTTACCAAAATCCAGCATACACTTATCAGAGAAATTAACCCTTAGAAGCAAACAGAAGAAAGGCAAAGAATTATGTCTATAGCTATCTCACTATCTAATCACAAAAGGAAGCCACAAACAGGAAACTCAGGAAGCCATCGGAAATCCCTAGCTCTAGACAGAAACTGCAGTCTATTGAAGAAGCTCTTACAAATCATTAAGGCTTCAACCAAGAGGAAAGGCAAATCAGGGTTTGTTCTGTTTTTAATGTTTTGCCTCTTAAGCTGGGTGCTTAGCATAGCTCATCTAAATTCTGTTTAAATATCCACATTTTGGTTTTCCCAGCTTAGTACAGAAATTCCAGGTTTAAGAATAATAGAGAAAATGTTAGATAAATAGAATTAATCAGATTATGGTGATTCCTCAATAGCCAACAAAGGAGCAGAGTTTATATGAGAGGCAATAGGGAGCCAATATAGATTTGGGGTCAGAAAAATGACATAATGAGAACTCCAGATTGGGAAGATTAATCTGAAAGCAGCATGCAAGTAGACTGGATAAACTGGAGTCAAAGAGACCTCTTAGAAAGACATTGTATTCATTTACACAAGAATGATGACTGGAGCCCAAGAGGAAAAATCAGAGAAATTTATGTAAAGAAATCTTGGTAAAACAACAGATTTAGAGAAAGAAGGCAAATGAAAGATGACTTGAGGCTTTCCACCTGGGAAATTGTAAGGATGGAATCATTGACAGAAATGGGTACCTAGAAGATGGAGTAATTCAGGGAGGAGGAGGTCAAAGGTCAAGACTCAGATTTACATCTCAGGTTGCCCTGAGATTTGTGGGAGTGTGTATGTTCATCCATGACAGTGTATGGCATTGCATAAAGAGATTAATCCATCATTGACCAAAAGCATATTTCCATAATTGTCTAGTACTAGGATATTCACACAGAGTAGAAAATGAGCATTTCAACCAAGAATAAAGACAGACTAACTCAGCAGAGAACTCAGGCAGTTCTCAAATTCATTCCCATTATAATTGGTAGCAGAATCTCAAAGGCACCCCCTTCATCTAGTGATGGCCTAATTATTATTCAAGACTCAATTCTAGCATCAGTTCTTTCATGAATCACTCCCCAACCCAAGTCTTAGAACCAAACACTCTTTCCTCTATGCTGCCATTGCACACTGTGTACTTAGTTAATTTCTATTCTATGATATCTACTTAGTCCCACTGTGTTGCTGTTATCTGGTTACTGATTTGAAGTAGATGGTAGTTCTTATTAGCCAAAGATTTTGTTTTATCATCTTTATACCCAGAATGGAAGTAAAGTCACATAGTAAGCACACAATATGAGTGAATAAATACTGAATTAACAAGATTTCTGATTCTGGCTTTGATGAACTGATTTGTAACAGACAAAACTTTCTACCAACTATGACTAGAAAGCTGAATAAAATATTAAAAGTATCTGTTATCATTGACATATATACACTAAGAAATGTAAAATAGATAGCTAGTAGGAAGCTGTTGCATAGCACAGGGAGATCAACTCAATGATTGGTGACTATTTAAAGGGGTGGGATAGGGAGGGTTGGAGGGAGACTCAAGAGGGAAGGGATATGGGGACATATCTATATATACAGCTGATTCATTTTGTTGTACAGCAGAAACTAACACAACATTGTAAAGCAATTATATTCCAATAAAGATGTACAAAAAAAAAAAGTAAAAAGAAAAAAAAAGTATCTGTGCAAAGGCATTGGAGAGCTGCCAGAGTGGCCAGAACCTGAGGGGCTAAAAGCCTGGAGAGAAAGAAAATATATTGATGAGTCTGACATTCTACACCACTCTTCTATTGAAGAAACTGCTAGTTTATAAACAGTGTTTTTTGAAAGTCTGAGAAACCAAGGAGAAAGTGGTGAAGTGAATGAGAAGTGAAGTAGATCTTCTGGCAGTCTCACAAAACTGGTGAGCTAAAAATTAGAATACGAGTTCACCAAGGCACCTAGCACTTGAGAGGCCAGGATCCCAGAGAAAAGGGATGCACAGAGAAGTGAGCCTGATGTTTCCATGCTCTCCCCCTAAGTCATTTACTGATTTGTAAGTAGTGCCTACAAGACTGAGAAGGTACACAGAGCTGTCAGTAGTCTCAGGGTGCCATGGAGATAAAAATTAGAGGTCAAGGCCCATCCAGGCTTTCAGCTGAGATAGCTGAACTACTATCTTAGGATATGGGTAAACATGAATAGACTAACCCTCATGAGAACTGAAACCAGATTCTAGTCAACTCAATCCAAGACTGGATGTTTATGACCTGCCCCTATGCTAGCTGCTTGCCAGACACACAAAAATATCTCTGGAGAAAAACATTACCCAGAGCCTCTGTAATTTTTCATATACACTGCCTAGAGTTCAATAAAAATTACCAAGTATACTAGGAAAGAAGTCCAAGTAACTAAAAAACAAGAGAAAAAAAAAAAGACATTATATAAAAAGACCCACAGGAGATCCAGATATTGGAGTTATCAGATACAAAATTTGATAAGTGTGTTTAATAAGTTCAGTAAATAGATAAGAAGAAAAAAAATTTCACCAGAGAAATGAAACATATGAAAAAAATCAAATGGATATACTAGAACTGAAATATAACAACTGAAATTAAGAGCTCAATAGATAGTTTTAATATCAGATTAGACCCAGAAGAAGAGGGGATTAGTGAACTGGAAAACAGCTCAGTAGAAAATAACCAGTATGAATCAGAGAGAGGGAAAAAAGAAGAAGAAGAATGAAAATACAGGAAAAAAAGCACAAATTATAGGGACATGGTGAAAATCTCTAGTATGCATGTAATTGGAGTCTTAAAAGGAAAAGACAAAAAAATGAGACTGAAGCAATATCTGAAGATATAGTGGCAAAGAGTTGAGGAAAGCCTCAATATGAGTGACTAAAAATTTTCAAATTTGCTCCTAAAAAAATAACTCAAAAATTTTTGTTACATCAGACCATGTTTTTAAACATGTGGATCACAGCCAGCTTTACTCATTATTTGTGCTCAATCTTTTCCATTCAGATCTCCGCAATAACAGAAAGTCTATAAAATATTCAACAGAGCACACAGTTGCTAAGTGAGCATAATTTAAACAAGAGAAAAAAACATAGGCTGACTTTCCAAAGGTGCCTTGAGTATTCCCAAGCAGAATGACCCAACAATGTGAGGTACATTTGTCTACAAAGGTACAAGAGAAGATGAAATGGCTCAGAGAAAGTCAAAAGTTTTTTTCTCAGACTTTATATAGGTTATACATAGAATAAATACAAAAATAAAACATATGCATACAATAAAATTGTATACATACAATGACATTTTTAAATAGTAATAATAATAATTCAATCCAGAGCATCAGTTCTAGAAAGAAAGAGAAATGCAGATTTTTTTAATCATTTCACATAAATCATGTGAAGTCACATGGCTTTAAACAAAATGCAGAAAATTGTTTCCATTCTAAACCAATTGAATCAAGTATTATCCTATCATTTAACTCTCACAAAATAATTAATTTTAAGAGCTGAATTTTTTCTTGTTTATAGCATCTGCTACTTAGATTTTTTTCTTCTTTTAACAGTTTTATTGGTGTATAATTGATAAAAATAAAAATTGCATGCTTAATGTATACAATGAGTTTAACATGCACCCATGATACCATCACCACAATCAAGGTAATAAACATATCCAGCACCTCCAAAAGTTTCCGTGTGTCCTTTTGTGGTTTTTGTTTTTGTTTGTGGTAAGAACTCTTAACGTGAGATTTACCATCTTAGCAAATTTTTTAGCGCACAACCCAGTATTGTTAACTACAGGCACTATGCTGTACAGTAGGTCTCTAGAACTTTTTCCTATAGTGTAACTGAAGCTTTGTATCCACTGAACAACAACTCTCCATTTCCCCCTTCCCCAGCCCCTGGCAATCTCTATTCTGCTTGCTGCTTTATGTGTTTGACTATTTCAGATT
Source organism: Hippopotamus amphibius kiboko (assembly GCF_030028045.1). Classification (NCBI taxonomy): domain Eukaryota; kingdom Metazoa; phylum Chordata; class Mammalia; order Artiodactyla; family Hippopotamidae; genus Hippopotamus; species Hippopotamus amphibius. Next base: position 61,728,453 of record NC_080191.1, read on the forward strand.
CCTCATATAAGTAGAATCATGCAGTATTTGTCCTTCTGTGTCTGGTGTATTTCACCTAGCATAACATTCTCCAGCTTCATCCATGTTGTCACAAATGGCAGGATTTCCTTCTTCATTTAGGCTGAATAATTTTCCATTGTGTGTATATGCCACATTTTCTTTAACCATTCATCTGTCAATGGACATTTGGATCATCTACATGTCTAAGTCAGATTTTCAAAAAAGGACACTGGTCCTCCTCTCCAGTTTCAGTAAAACTCTTCACTTTTATCCCTTTCAACTAAAGATGATAAACATATGTAAGACTGAGAGCTGACAAGATATTACAGGTTTTCAAAATGACTGGGGCTGGTCCCCTCATTCCATCAGGTAAGTCATGGAGAAGAACATCATGGCTATGAGAAGACTGTGTACATGCACAATTTTTAGTCATGTGACAGCTTTGTCACAAAACTTTTGTGTTTTTCTTGAGAAGGTTAATAGAATCAATGTTCTCATCTTCTCCAAAGAATGGGCCAGTTTGTATATATTCTTGCCAAATAAATCTGAAAACTCTTTCAGTTTTAGAGAAAAACAGAATTTTGTAACTTAACTCTTTCCTTTTTATCCCAGAGGGGAGCTTTTGGAAAGGACCATTTCTGAGTACTCCATGTTTTCAACAGAATTCAACACAGGTTTTTTTTCCAGAAAATAAATTACCTCACCTATCCCCTGTGAAAAGGAAATTATGACTAATACTCTGAATTCTTTCTTGAGCAAGTCAGTTACGTTCATGGAACATGAAAGCCAAAATAAAGTGGTGTCGAATGAAACAGAGCGTCAGGACATGGGGACAGAAGAGGAAGCCTGCCCCCACCTTTAGACCTTAACTCTGCGAGGCTGTTCATCCCAAATCATGATTCAAAGCCAGCCACGGGCATTTCCTGAGCTGCCCCAGGAGGCACAGCCTCACACTAAATACCTGAGCTTACATCTCACAGAACACAGAGTCCACACACTCGAGGATTCTACAGACCAGCAAGGTGCAAAGTCACAGAGTATCAGATGTGACACAGAACATTTACCACACCGCCCATTCCACAGTCATCAGACATGGTCATCTTTCTATTCATCTCCAGCTTCATGCAAATCCATTTTCCTGTCAAGAGAGCCCCAGTTCTGAATTCAGCTCTGCTGCTGATTTACTATAATGTGACTATAAAGTAATAAAACAAAAAAGGAACAGAACTCATCTATCCAAACGGCTTAAAGTAGTCAATTTGGGAAGCTTTATACCACTGTGTACTTAAGACAGCAAGATTGACATCACCTAAGAGTCCAACCATGATTGACTGTGAACCTGACACTTGTCATTGGCGGGGGTGGGGGTGGGGGCGGAGCAAAGGGGAAGCAGAAGGGCAGTCCTGAGGTCAGGGTCGAATCCCCTCATCATGTCCCCAGAGGGGCACAGTGGGCAGGCAGCCCACACTGTTGGGTCCCAGGGGCCGTGGTAAATGCCAGTTTACCTTCTCTCCTTTTGCTTCCTGCACTGTCTCCTAACTTTTTAAAGAGTGATAAGAGTTATTTCCCCTCTAACTTTCAAGGTCAATTTTCTCCTGTTTTTCTTTTCTCTCTCTCTAAAAGATTATGTTTTCCTGCTGTTCTGAGACTTTCACAGAATGTGTCTCGATGTGGCCTTTTTTCTTTCATTATGTTGGGCTCTCGGGATATACCTTTAATCTGATAGTTGTGTCCTTCAGTTCCGGACATTTTTTCTTGATTTCTTAAAATTTGATTGACTTCTTCCTTCCACGTAATCTGTCCTCTCCTTCTGAATCGGCCATTATTTGGATCTTCTGACCTGATCCTCTATTATTTTCCCCTTTTCACCCCTCACTTCTCCTCTCCTTATCTTTCTGTTTTACTTTTTGGATATTTGTCTACTTCATCATCTAATTTTTTTTTCTGCTACCATATGTTCAAAGATCTAAATCCTTCTTTTTATTCTGCTTGGTGCTTTTCTACAGCATTTAATACTTGCTCTGTGAATGTAACGTCTGATTTCTCTGAAGTCGCTCACTTGCTACATTTTTCGTTTAGTTTTATTTTGCACCCACGTTGTCTGTTTCCTCCATTGTCCTTTCTTTCTGTTTGAATCTGTCACTCAGTGAAAGGCATTATACATAAATTCTTGGTTATTCTTCACTGTCTGCTCACATTTACAGATGAGATGCTAAGAGAACTGGATCCATCATAAGTGAGAGCAGAGCTTACAGATGTGGCTTCGTTATAGAAGAATGGGCTGTTTTGCTGTTAAGTATTTAAAATATGTCACACTGGGCAAGTGTCCTCATAAAGGATCCTTGAATCTCCTGCCCAGGCTGTGTAAGCCTGACTGTCAGTTCTGGGAGCTGAAGGAGCTGGGGGTTCTATGAACTTGGTTTGTTGATATTCACCTTATGCCCCCCTTTTTTTCAGTGTAATTTCATACTCACAGCCCTCGGCTATACTCAAGGTCTACCAGTCCAGAGCCTGTCTAGTTCAATATCCCCAGAAAGTGAACTTCCCACATTCTCCCAGAATGTGGACAGCATGATTAACTGGTTATACAGGAGAAAGAAACCATGGGAAGCCCTAAATCTCCTTTACAGACTTTGCATCAGTATTCCTGTTTTCAACCACCTGCATCCCAACCTAATGTTATGATTCCTGAGTTTTTTCCCAGGTTCTGTGACCAAAAAAGAGCTGGCTTCCGCACCCCCCTCCCCGGCCCCAATTTGCATCCAGAGGCTTAGGTAGAGCCGTCTCTGGGATATAAGCCATTTCTTTTCTTTATTCTTCTTTCCAGTTTCCAAAGTAGTAAGTTCTAGACACAAAAATCTCCCCTCCTCTTCTTTTAATTCTCATGGATTCATGATATGTTATTCCTTTACTATCATTTTGGTGGGAATTCAGAGGAATAAAAGATGAACAAGATGTTCAAACCTCTTGGTTTAAGTGGAAATCTGTTATCACCTATTTTTAACATGTATTATATTACTGGATGTTACGTCACTTAAATTATATCTGGAGCAAAGTGAGAGGGAGAAGGGGCAGTGAAGGGACAAAGGAGAGAGAAGATGGGAGGAGAAGGGAGGGAAAGAAGAAACATAGAGACAATAGTGGATATAGGTTTGATCCAGGCAGCATCGGCATTGCAACTTTGCAGAGAAAGATGCTCTGGGTCACCCAGGTGGGAGGAGGCATCTTGGAACTAATAAGTGTATTTGGTCCAGAGGAGATGTTCAACTGGCCCCCATAGGTACAGGGATAAGGAGTGAAAGGAGCCAGATCCAGTAGTTCAGGTCCTCTGAGAAGCACATACCAAGTTGGGATTAAATTTGCAGGATTTTGATTTGGGGACTGTGTGAAAGAAACAAGAAGTTAGGAAGGCTGAGAGAGCCACCAGGCCACAAGGCAGCCTGACCCTGGTGAGGGAGAGAGGCAGGGAAGATTGGGTGCAGGATCTAAAGACACCTTGCAAAGTCATCGGGGAGACCTTGTATCCATGGCAGGTAACAAGTCCTTGTCTCCTGAAGAAGAGTTTGCCTTAGCATCCCCCCACACTCAGTCACTGTGGGCAGCCAGGGGAGGCGAGGCCTTGGCACAACCACAGTGATGGGCTCCATGTGCCATAGCCAGGTCTTCCCCTCACGCTCCCTGTAGTAGGACACCTGCCAGGAGCAGGCTCATGGTCGCCACACACGTCAGTTAGGAAGGCTGGGACGCAAGGATCCAACCAGGCAAGCCACCCAGCCATCAGAACAACAACAGCCACCATTTATTCAGCACTGCCCAGTGCCAGGACTTGTGTTAGGCACATTCCAGACATGGGAGAATGTGTGGTGTCTGTTGCCGAGGACCCCATTGCCTGGTAAGAAGAATGATTCAAGGAGGATCTTTCACAGGCAGAGGGATGGGCGCAAGGACTCAAGATCAAAGATGTCAAGAAACCCCAGCTGCTCTGGGATATAAGAGGGGGAAAAACAAAGAGTAAAGCCAGGAGGGAGCAAGTGCCAAGCCCAGGGAGGCTGCACAGGCAGGGAGGGGATGGGGGTGGGGGGCAGGAAGAAAGTGATGTGAGGCTGAGGGACACCAAAGGGAAAATGGGGGATGGGACAGGAAGCAGATACCAAATGGGCTCTGATGGCTTTGCTGCACTGTGTGTAAAGGAGCCTCTCTTTCATCTTCTCGAAAAGTCTCAGTAAAATCTGTACACATGGACTCCCAATTTGGGCCACATTCAGCATAACACCTGAAACTCTCTCATGGAAGAAAATAATTAACATGACTCATAAGCACTTTATGAAACAAAAGCTCGATGGAATGGAATTTGCTTTGGGGGACATGACAAAATTCTGGGTCCTGAAATTCTAAGGACTGAGTAGGACATTGGAAAAGAAACTCAGTCTTACAGACTTGGACCACACTGCAGGCACTTGGGGAGCTCTATGATCTGGGGGGTGGACATACAGGTACAAGTAGCTCATGGCAGCCACACCTGACAATACGTGAGGGCAGAAGGATTAATCCCCTCTACACCCTATGCTCTCCCCATCTTACAGGTCAGAACCTAATCATTATGTGCTGACCTTCACCCCAAATGGCTCAAAAAAGTATGTAAAACTGACCTGCAAGTTCTTAACCATGAGAGGATCTGGAGAAAGCAGGTGCTGGCACCTCCACCCCAGATGACAATAAAGATATTCTCACAGAAAGTGTACACCAGGGTAAGGGATCATTTTTGCATGCAGGCCACTCAGGGGAAAAAAAGTGTTTAAACATTGTATTTACATATTTTTTATAAAATTAAACTATCTTGAGTCCAATTACAAATGTCTATAAATACACATATTCTTATAATTTAGAATACTTACCTAATTGCATAGAAAAATACTTAAGGGCAATTTTTCTTTGCTATTAAAATATTACTATCTGAGGCCTCTTTGAGTGGTAATGCACAGGCACACTTTCAGCCATTCATGCTGAAAACTAGATCAGAGGCTGTATCAGAAGTTGGGTGATGGAACTTGGGCTGAGAACTGTGGGAGTGGCTTATCCCAGTGGGAATATTCATTTGCTAATGACCTACATTGCCTGGAGGCTTCAGTGGACTTGAATGCACCAGGCAGTGGTGGCTGGGCTCTGGTCTATGCTCTACTCCATGCCACTTGGGAGATAGAAAGATACAGATTCCCTGTTCCATGCACTAAGAGGTCCAGAGTCCGGTGGGAGAGGGATGCAGCTAAATGAGCACTCATAGCATTGTGATGTATGGTACACATACAGGCAGGTGAAGAGGGAATGAAAATGTAACTGAGTCCAAGCTCACTCTGCTTGCCACACAACAGGACAATAAATTGGGAGGCAAGGTGTTGAGGCAAGGAAGATGACTTTACTCAGAAAGCCAGCAGACCAAGAAGATGGCAGACTAATGTCTCCAAAAAACCATCTTATAGGGGTCTGGATGACATTTTCTTTTATACAATCAGAGACGGAAGTAAAGTAAAAAGGCAGAATAGAGAGGGAGAGGCAGGGAGGAAGTAAAGTAAAAGGGCCATCAGTCTTGCAAAACATCTCCTGGAAAGGCCAGCCTCGGGGAGGGGATATGTTAATTTCTTCTTTCTTGCAGCCATTCACAGGTGGGCAGAGTTCCCTGAGGCAGGCCATTTTGTATGATTATAACAACAAAAACAAGGAAAAGCAATGGCTAAAGTCAAAGAAACAGATCCAACATGGAGTCAAAATTGGCTCTTCCCTATTACAAAAACACAAGCTAAGCAGTGATTAGTTTGGCCTGAGGAAGCTGAAGAAAGCTTTGGGAAGGAAGATCGTTTTTGAGCAGGGCTTTGAAGGAAAAATAGATATGACAGCAGTCCTGCATTAAATGTCTCATTATGATTCACTTGACCCAGTGGAAGAAGCTTCAGTCATAACACGTCAGAATTGTCCTTGTAGGGACCAACTGAAGGGCTCATGAAAGCTTTTTGTGGAATAAAACCATAAAGAATTCTTATTTTGGAAGGCTAATGGACATTAGATAATTACACAATGGGAATATTGAAACCAATATTATCTAATTGTCTTTAAAATCTAAAATCTTCTAGATCTAAGGATGTCACCTTTGATACTCCTTGTTCCAGGCAACATTTGTGTTACTGTTCCAAGCCCAAACTTTTTCTGCTTGCCGCATGACAGGCCAGTAAACCTGGAGATGAGTTGCTGGGGCAAGGAATAACTACTCTGTTCAGAAAGCCAGCAGACAGAGAAGACGGCAGGGTCTGAAAGAACCATCTTCCCCGAGTTAGAATTCAGGCTTCTCTTACAGCAGGGGTCCCAAACCCCCGGGCCACGGACCAATACCAGTCCAGCTGGAGGCCTGTTAGGAACCAGGCCACACAGCAGGAGGTGAGTGGGGCAGGTGAGCAAGTAAAGCTTCATCTGCTGCTCCCCAACACTCACATTACCACCTGAACCCCACCCCCACATGAAACTGGTCCCTGGGGCCAAAACGGTTGGGGACTGCTGTTTTATACTAAAAGGCGAGGGGGTGTGGCTCGTGGTTGCAAACTTCTTGGTGTTGGAATCATTTGTTCTTGCAGCTGTCCATGTAGGTCAGGTCACTATGTTCCTGTAAACCTTCAATAAGACAAATGTTATGTATTCTCTGAATAGAAGAATGTTATACTTACCTCTCAAGGTCAGAGCCTTGAAAATGGGCTATCCTGTATATTTCAGGCTATAGGCAACATTCTTTTACAAACGGTGCAGAGCCAACATGACTAAGCACAGGCAACAGAGCACAAAGGTGAAAGGAAAAGAAACAGATCCAACGTGGAGTCAGATTTGTTCTTCCCTATTACGTTTACTGAGACTTGTATTTATCAAGTTTTCAAGCTAAGAACAATCACTGTGTAAGGAGCTTGGAAGACTCCTTGCTAAGAGGAACGATGCTATGTCACTGCTAAAAATTACATCCTCCTCTGCATGTTAACTTTGCTTTGCTTTTTCTTTTCATTGGCTTTTAGTAATACCAGGCATTGCAACTAATAATCTGTTCTCCTTGGCCTATCCTTAACACTTCAGAGCATCAGACAAATAGTTTAGGAAGAGACTATTTTTATTGCAATATCTTTAAAGAATAGACTAGTCACATCTCTCTCACCGCCTTTATGCTTAAACAGGACTTCTCTTGCTAGACTCTCAGGTTAGAAATCTAATTCTTAATGTTAACTTTCTATGGTTAGTTCCAACAAGGAATTCTTCAGAGTTAAAAAAAAAAAAAAAAAGTATGGCCTCAGGACAGTCTAAAATCTGCCCTAGAAGGAAGTGGGCACAAAAATGAACCAGGCAGTACATACTATTTCTGGTTTCAGTGCCTCAAAAACTTTTCAAGTCTTACTCTGTGACATTTACAGAGTGATTTTAATAGAACAGGCTTTTAGAAAGTGCCTTTCTTCACATACAGTATCCATTTATACATCATCAGTGTATAATTATAGTTCAAGACTGATGCTAAAAATATGGCAAAGGAGGGAAACTGATTCTATGGGCTCAATCAAGCTGAGTTATCCAGGGAAACAGTCCTGGAGAGAGTAACAGGTGGAATTCCACCAACACTGCTCAGACCTCTCCCTCTACAAAGTTAGAACCCAGATGAAATGGACTTTACACTATTTTTTATATGTCTGAGCTCCAGGAGGCAAGATAAATCTCCGAGGACACCTTTTTTTAAAAGTCATTGAGCTGAAATCAGAGCAAGGAGCCACAAGTTTCAAACAAAGGCATCAGGCAGGGTTGACATGAAAGCAAATGGTGACACCACTCTGCGATAAACACCTGAGAAATGCACCTGTTGCTAGGTGGAAAGAGGACCTTGAGATTCTTGTGTTGTCTGGCCACCTTGAAACCCCACAGAGCCCCAAATTCTGGCGAAGCAAATGCAGAATCTTCCCTGGAGGCACATCCCCAGTTTGGGAGTCTCAGGATTCCCCAATATAAAGATCAAACAACTTCGAGCTCACAACCCAAGACCAAATTCACAAAGAAAAAATCACCGTGAACATGAGTTAACAGAAACAAAACCAACATATTTGGGCCCCTACACAAGGACATCAGAAAGTAAAATCATCAAACATAGATAAACTCTGAATTAAGTGTTTGAAGGAAGGAAATATAGAATCAAATATGGAAAAGCAGCAAAAGACTATTAAAAATGATCAGACAGAAAATTTAGATATTTTAGAAATAAAAAATAGTCGTTGCAAAGAAGAAATTGTCGTAGTCTCACAAAGATAACCAGGAAAGCCTGTATCATTCACGTTCTTGCCCAGCCAGGGAGGGTAGCTGGGAACAGGGGCTCAACATCATCTTGAGAAGTGGAGGAAGTGGAGTCACAGAGGAATTTGATGGCACTGGGCTGTGCTTAGGACTAGAATTCCAGTGATTTGGAGGTGGGCTTCCAAAGACATGGAACAAGTAAAGACTGGGTGAAACAGTCAAGTGGTGTCAGTTTGTAGTTGGTGGAGACCCAGAGAAGGGTTTTCCCAAAGGGTCATTGAGTGGAGCACACTGTGTTCTTACCTTTCCAGGGTAGGCTGTAGCAATAGAGCTGGTTCTTGGCAACTCTAATGTGCCTCCTGCTGGGGAAGTTTTCCATCCCTACATCTCCCTCTGTGTCCCCACAGTACCTTAAAAATAACACTTTTACAGGACTTTAGACACTATCATGAGGTTGCCCTCTCTATTTTTCAGTACCTTGCATAGACCCTTGATAAGACTTCAAAACATGTTTTTGACAGAAAGGGAAAAAGAAAGAGAGCTAGGAAGGCAAAAGTGGTGAAGACTGCACATAACTTGCATGACTTCTTATTCACTTAACCATCAGACTTTCAGGTCTGGTCTTGCCTCTTAGAGAGACTGACACTTTCCCTGAACACGTGGACTACTAGAAATTCCAGAAGCTACCTACCGTTCCTCACACATAGTTAACATTTCCAACTACCCACTCATGAAACAAGAGCCTTGAACACTGTTGGACAGGGGTTTTTCCTGAGTCTCCCTCCCTCGGTCTCTCATCTGATAAAAGACTACCTTTGAGAGCTGGTCAGCTGGGTACAGAGGGAAAAAGCAAATGGGCTCAATCGGCACTTTGCACTTCATGTTCCTTCAACAGAGCCCTAAGAAATGATGATGGATCTTCACACACACAAGCTGACACCTTAATGACTTCACGCCCAGGAGTCTAGTATCAGGTTCCTACATTATCTGGGTCTCCATATTCCAGTCCTGGGAGAGGGGAAGCAGTGGGAAGGTTATTTATCCAAAAGTGTTTGTAGGAACATTTTTTTTTCAATCTATCCATCAACCAACACCATTGGATATCTACTTGTCTCCAGCATTGTTCTGGGCGCCACAAAGTAGTTCAAAGAAGTATAAGACATGGCTTTGCTCAGCAGACTCGGAGTTTATCTGGGAGGGTTGGGTGCTGTACCAGTCAAGGTTCAGCCAGGAAAGCAAAGCCATGTTTCAGGGATAAGAGATTTAATGGGAATGAGCCCTCACGTAAATGTTGGCGTCACTTAAGAAGTAAAGGCTTGGAAGGTAAATTTTGGAGGATCAAAAAAGGGTCACCAACTAGACCGCCTGTGACCGTGGCAGAAAAGTCAGAGCTTGTAGGGAAACCTGAGACGCTGGGGTGGGCAGCCCCCAAGTGGGGCGGCAAAGGGGGTCATGGAAGGCAGTTCGGGGGACCATGCCTCAGTGGCTTCTACCTCTGAGGATCCTTGGCCTGGTACTGGGCTTGGAACGGCTACTGGTCAGCCAGGCCGGCAGCCAGGCAGAGAAGCCGGACACAAAGCAGAGGGGACCCAGCCCAAGTCGGGAGCCACTGCGCAGCTCTGCATCCGTCTGTCACCAGACATGACCATGAGCGCTTCCGGGAGTGATGGCCACGCTTCACTCCCGCCTTCCAAATCTCATACAAATCTCTTTGGCCAACTCTAACCCAGGGAAGGAAATTCAAGGAACTGCCGTTCCCAGATGGACCACATTGGCCCAGAACAGTCTAGCACAGCTCGTCATGTGGAACAGTTCCTAAGTGAAGAGCATGGCTTGCAGAAGACAGAGAGAAGGCAGACAGAGTTCATGGAAAGCTCTGTGGAGGAGGCTCGGCGCTCACCGAGGCTCGAGGAAGAATATGGTTTAGAGTGCGGGGACTGGAAAGAGCAAGCAAACAGCTCCTGTTTAAGTGCGGCTGCTTTTTTTTTTTTTTTTTTTACTTATGATGTTGGTCCAGGGTATATACAGCTTTCACAGAACACTGACAGGAACCAGGGGCTCCTGAGGTGGGGCGTGGCGTGGGGACAGACAGACAGATGAAGAGCCTGTGCTTGACTCTGTCTTTGGGGAGGACTGAGCCAGGGTCCTGCTGCCCAGAGCTGAAGAAACGGGTGTGTACAACAGCCTCGGCCCCGCATCCCACTGTTACCACGTCTCTTCAGAGACCATTTGGCACGCCCGCTCAAGAACAGAATCCTGCTTTGAGAAGAATGAATTCTGGCTGCTTTTTAAGGGCAAATTTTAAAATAAAGACAGCTTTGAGAACAAGTAGCGTTTTGTTCTCTGCTGACCTCGGTGAGATGCCTGCTGGCACCAGGGCCCTGTCTGCACGTGGAACCACCCTTGGCCTGCGGCCCCACTGTGCTCGGGACTCACCTCACCCACAGGCCGAGCATGTACAAGGAAATCAATGCAATGTGATTTCTGGAGGCATGAGAAGGTGCCAATTCACATTTTCTCAGTTTACGTCTGCTCAGTGGGGTGGTTCCTTCACCCAGCACTGCAGTGAAGAAAATGCCTCCTTGGAGAAGTCATTCGCCCGAAGTCTTCACTGCGCTGGCTGAGGGGCTCCCCCCAGCTCAGGGGGGCCGCTGCAGGAGGGGAATGAGTGTCCTGGACGGAGGGAGTCGATGGAGACAGGGAAGCCAAGGCCGCAGGTGGTGGCCTTCGACCACCTGGTAGGGCAGCCGCACCCTGGCCTGCCCTGCTAGGCCTCACTGTGTTCTCCACATCCCGCGGTGTCCCGCCAGCTCCACCCATTCTCCAGGCTGCCAGAACTATATCTTTCCAATGCAGGAGAGGTTATGTTACTCCTGCTGAAAACCATCCTCTGGCTTCCACTGTCCTTGGTCTAAAAGAAGAGCTTTTTCAGAAATAGAGACAGAGATGAGAAGAACAAGCGTATAGATATCAAGGGGGTAAGGGGAGGTGGGATGAACTGGGAGATTGGGATTGACTTATATACACTAACATGTATAAAATGGATGACTAATGAGAACCTACTGTATAGCACAGGGACCTCTACTCAGTGCCCTGTGCTGACCTAAATGGGAAGGAAATCCAAAAAAGAGGGGATATATGTATATGAACAGCTGATTCACTTTGCTGAGCAGCAGAAACTAACACAACATTGTAAAGCAACTACAGTCCAAGAAAAATGAATTAAAAAAATGAAAATAAAAGAAGAGGTTTTTCAGGCCCCCCAGCCTCCTCTCTTCCCAGCCTCCCTCCCTCACCTGCCACCTGAACTTCCTTAGGTTCTTCCCACCGGGCGCAGCCCTTCTCCCCCTCTGGCTCACACACACTCCCCTCACTGCCGGGGCTGCTCCCCCTTCCCTCTCCCCTGTCCTTCTGGCCGACGCCTCTGCCTAGAGAGGCCTTCGCGACCTCTAACCCCTGCCCGCTGAACCTCCTAAATGGATTTTATTTCTTCATTTGCCTAGTTATCCAACCTTTATCTCTCCCAACAGAACGGAAGCTTTAAGGGGCCAGAGACTATATCTATTTTGCCTGCCGTGGTTTACCTAGAGCCTAGTACCATGCCCGCCATGCTGCAAGGGCTCAGTGATCATTTGCGGAGTGAGTGAACGAATAAATGGACAAATGCTGTGGCCAGGATTTCTACATCCTGCTCCACCAGTGCCCCTGGATACCGGTCGAGGCACCACACCTGGCCTCTCCTTCCTGGACCCAGGCCTGGTGTTTGTGGTTACGTCAGCTCTGTCCAGCAGCTGGGAAATGTGTCCATCACCTCCACCCACAGCAAAAAGCATGAGAAATCTGTATGTTTGGGAACAAGGAACTCCGACTTCTTAACCCAACCCCCCCTGTTCTAAAGTAACATCATCAGCATTAGACCCTGAAGCCCCTACCCCCGTTCTGGCAGCATCTCCCCACCTCTCCTGCCCTCATTTACTAATGAGCAAAAGACCCAGGATGGTCACAGAGGAAGTGACTGGATAGTTCATTCTAGAATCCTAGAACACTCTAGAATCCCAGGAAGTTTTACTGTGACCGCACTGTCAATCTCTCACATGGTCAGCACCGTCCCCCTCCTGTGCTTTGGGTCAGTGCTTCAGATCACAGAAGAGGGTTATTCTTATTTTCCACGTCATTATTCATTGTAAGCTCTGATTTCAGAATGACTTTGAGACATAACAACTTAAGATTTAAAGCAATATTGATAAAAGTTTAACGAAACAGTGCTTTTGCCAGCTCTCCTTGTGGAAACAGTGTTTCCTCCATTTCCACTCTATAATATTTCATTTCTGGAACCCCAGTCCAACAGGAAAACATGACACTTGTGTTAATAGGTGTGCCTGAACACACACTTGGGTAAGCTGAGAATCTCTTCCAAGGGATGAAATTGACTGAGGAAGAGGGATTCTCAATGATCACAGTAAATGGATAAATGATTTGACGACCACAAAAGGAATGAGTAGAATTTTCAGCCACAAGATAAGGCAAGTAGAATTTTAGCCACCATTTGCTAAAAAGGTGCACGGAAAGGTGTGTCCTAATAATAAGGCTGTTTCAAAACAAAATTAATCTAATATAAACAGGCTATTTTCGTATGCAATAACAAAACTGAAGATTATTGGCCCCTATAGCTCCTTAGGGATTATTAGTCTGTGAGCAGCATATGAAGAAACCTTTGGAACCGAATCCATATAACAGAAAACATCTGTTTGGGCATTTTTCAGTTACAATATGTTACAGGGGAGAAAAAACTGGGATTTAGAAATACCAGTCTGACATGTAAACTGGCCATTTCTTTTTTTTTTTTTTTTTTTTTGGCACACGGGCTTAGTTGCTCCGTGGCATGTGGGATCTTCCTGGAGCTGGGATCGAACCCGTGATCTCTGCATTGGCAGGCAGATTCTTAACCATTGCACCACCTAGGAAGCCCTGGCCATTTCTGATTTAAACATTTCATAGACGTCTTTGGCAGAAACAGCTATGATGATCCTTTACATTTTTCTCTTTTGCAATTCTTAAAAAAATTGTCTCCTTATCTTCTTATGTGATAAATAAAGTAACCATATTTATTTATATAAATATTTATATAAATAAAGAATAATTGTGAGGCCAGGTTCAAAAACACTTCCCTACTAATATGTAGTAAGAAGGAGGCTATAGAACAAACTGGATTGACATAGTTGGAAAATCTTAGTCATATAATGTGAGTCACTGATTTTAATTTTTGAGGTGGAGGGTGGCAGGCAGTGAAAGGGGGAAAAGCTGCATCTTCCAACTTTTAAAAAAGTCTGTGATCCCACATGGCCTTCTGAGGTTATGCTCCTTCATAGCTAAGGAAGCTCCCAGTCATTTTCTCACCCGGATGACCCCAGGCACTTGGGCTCCAGAAACTAGACTCTTCCCTGAAGTCTTCTGAGAATCACCAGTGGTATCCTGATGGCCAAATATGATGTAACATATAATGTTACATATAATGTAACATATAATGCTAGGACATATCCTGCCCCTCCAAATTCTCTCCACCTTGGCAGTTGTTTCCTCTTCTTCTGTACTCTATTTGCAAATCTGTCAATAGCCTTTTGCCCCTTAAATATTGGCGATTCCCAGAGCTATGTCCTGTGACCCCAGCTGCCAGTCCTGGGGTATGTCTAAGCCTGCTCCTCCTGCTCCATTCTCAGTGTCTCCGCCATGGTCCAGGTCCTCATCCTTCTCACCTGGACCACTAAATCTACCTCCTCACTGGCCTCCCCCACTTTAGGTTGGCATCCCCACAGCATCCCACCTCCTAACCATTCCCTAGGTGCAGCCAGGATGAGCAGCCTAAATGGCTTCTTCTTTCTCTCTCTTAAAATCCTCCAATGGCCCCCGTTGGCCCTCAAGATAAAGCCCAAACTCCTCAGCTTGCCCTTCCCAATCTGGGCCCTCCTGGGGTGCCCTGCCTCCCATCCTGCCTTCCCCTACAGCCATCCAGCTGCTCTGGCCAGTGAGCAGCTGTGGCCTCATCCCCTATCCAGGCTGTTCCCACTGCCTGGGATGCCCCTTCCCCTTCATCACCTCCTAACACATGCTCATCCTCTAAACTTCCGCCTATGTATCCCTTTGCTCTTGTCCAGTGTTGGTTATTTGTGCCTTCTTTCCATTTTGTATTGATGAGTCTCACCCAGGTTTATCATTTTTACCCATTATTTTGAAAAACACAACTTTTGACTTCATTGATCTTCTCTATTGTTTTTTATTTTAGTATTTTCTGCTCTTGTTTTTATTATTTCCTTTCTTCTACTTTCTTTGCATTTATTTTGCTTTTCTCTTTCTAATTTCTTGAGATGACTACTTAGCTCAGTAGTTTTTTCAGCCTATGCTCTTTCCTAATATAACATTTTTAAGGTGAAGATTTCCCTAAAGGGAGTGGCTTGCTTTGTTACATCCCACATTTTGAAAAATAGTATTTTTGTTTAGATGGGGGGGGGGAGGGGATTAGTGAGTTACTTAAATATTTTCTTAATTTTTAAATGTATGGTGACTTTCCAGTTATCTTTTTGTTTTTTAATTGTGGTCATATTATATACCTTGTCATTGTAACCCTTTGAAATTGTTGAGACTTGCTTTGTGGCCCACGCTGAGGTTTTGTAACAGTTCAATGCATACTTGAAAACTAAGTATATTCTCATGTCATCTCTTTTGTAAGCTTTTTAATCATATTTTTGAAATCTTTAATAGCTTTACAGATTTTTTTTTTTTTTTTGGCCTGCTTGTTCTATCAATCTCTGAGGGAGGTCTCTTACAAAATACCAGCATGCCTGTGGATTTATCCATATCCACTTTCAAGTCTTTTAGTTTCTTTTTGCTTCAAATATTTCAAGGACATATAATTAGATGCATATAAATTTTAAATTATTCTATCTTCCTGATGGATTGACTCCCTAGGCAATAAGAAATGACTCAATCTCCAAAAATTTTTTGCTTTAAGGTCAAGTTTATCTGGGACTTCCCTAGTGGGACAGTGGTTAAGAATCTGCCTGCCAATGCAGGGGACATGGGTTTAAGCCCTGGTCCAGGAAGATCCCACATGCCCCAGAGAAACTAAGCCCATGTGCCACAACTGCTGAGCCTGCACTCTAGAGCCCTCGAGCCACAACTACTGAGCCCACATGCTACAACCACGGAAACCCGTGCACCTAGAGCCCATGCTCCACAACAAGAGAAACCACCACAATGAGAAGCCCACGCACTGCAACAAAGAGTAGCCCCCACTCACCACAACTAGAGAAAGTCTGCATGCAGCAATGAAGACCCAACAGCGAAAAAAGAAAAAAGAAAAAAAAGGAAGGTCAAATTTGTCTGATGCTAATATAGATTTACCAACTTTCCTTTGGGTACTATTGACACAGTGTAATTTTTTCCACTTTTTTATTTTCAAATTCTTTTATCCTTACATTTTAATTTGTGTCTTGAAAACAGAATATAATTTGGCTTTGATTTGTAATCAAGTCAGAACATGTTTGTCTTTTAACTTAAGCATTTTGTCTACTTATATTTAATATAATTGCCAATATATTTGACTTTAAATCTACTGTCTTTCAATATGTTTTCTATTTGCTTCACTCACTCCATGTTCTTTTTCTCTCTTTTTGTGCCTTCTTTTGGATTGATCATTTTTTATTATTTCATTTTTTATCATTCCATTTTATTACTCTATTTATTTGAAAGTTTTACACTTTCTATTATGCTTTTAATGGTTACCTTGGAAATTATAACATGAATCCTTGACTTATCAAAGTCTAATGATACTTGGTACTTTTACCTTCTCTTGGACAATATAAGGACCTTAGAACACTTAAAATCCTTTTATGTTCCTCCCATCCTAAAGATTTTTTGGTTCTATATCTTTAAATAGATGATACACAGATAAATAATAACACATTACATATATGTACACACAAATATGAATCATTATTGTTTTATAAAATTAATATCATTTGGATCTACTCATATATTTATACTTTCCTTTGCTCTTGATTTATCCTGTATCCTTAACCTTCCATCTAGGATTATTTTCTGTCTGCTTAAAGAACTCTCTCTAATGTTTCTTTTCCTGAAGGTTTGCTGGTAACAGCTCTCTCTGCTTTTGTCTGAAAATGTCTTTATTTCACCTTCACACTTAAAAGATATTTTTATTGACAGTCTATGTTGGCAGCTTGTTTTTGTTCTCTCAGTATATTAAAGATATTCCACTATCTTCTGACTTCTATTCTTGCTCTTGATAACTCTGTTATCAGTCTAACTATTGTACCTTTAAAAATAATCTTTCTTTTTCTCTCCAGCAGTTTTAAGGATTTGATTGTCTACAATTTCACTACAATGTATCCTTTATATTTATTCTGACTAGGATACTTTGGGAATTTTCCTAGGAAAATTGTCAGTCATTATTTTATCAAATATTGTTTGTGCTTAAGACTTTTAGACTTTGCTCCTTCTGAATATCCAATTGGACATATGTTGGACCTTCTAATTATATCCTGTATGTGTCTTATGTTTTCTTATTACCTTCTCACCTTTTGCCTTTACATGCTTCATTTTGTATGCTTTTCTATAACCAATCTTATAGTTTACTAATTCTCTCTTCAACTGTATGTAATTTGCCATTAAATCTGTACACTGAACTTTTAATTTAGCTATTAGATTTTCAAGTTTTAGCATTTACTTTGTTCTTATTTATGTCTGCTTTGCCACTTTTTATGGTTTCCAATAATCTGCCAAATTTTTCAAGCTTACCCTTTCTCTTCTTGAAAGTAGTAAGATAGTTGCTAGGTAGCCTCTCACTGACATTTCCCATACCTGATATTCCTATGAGTGTGTATGTGTGATTTTTTGTTTTTACTGGTTCTTTCACAGATGAGTGTGTACCTTTATGTGCCTAGGTTTTGTTTTGTTTTCGTTGATTTTAACTCTGTGCCTGACATTTTATTTTTTTAATTATTTGTAGAAATATTTTGAAGTCTCAGATGATGCTACTTTTCTTTAGATATAATTTTCATTTGCTTCTGCCAAGTCCTGCGGCACTGTCAAATCAATCAATTATCATTTATTCTAACTCAGGACATAAGATTCTCTAGGTCATGCGGATGACCCAGAACTGGGCTATAGTTCATGGATAAGAAATTTTACTTCCATCTCACCCTTATCTCCAGGATATGCAGCTCTGCTGAATCTGAGACCAAAGCATAGCAAGTTTTATCTTGGTGGGCCCTGGGCTCCAACTTCATGTCCCTCTAATCTCACAGGGCTAGAAACACTGCTGACTCTCTTAGTCATGTATTTCAGACTTCCAGTTGCCCCTTGGTCAAAAGCAGTCCCAAATGCCAACCTCACTTCTCTGGATTTTCATCTTCCTCTGAATCTGGATCCAGTAATTCCTCATTATCTTAATAATTCTTTGATGCTGTTAAGGAATTTTTTAATGTCATTTAATTCTTTGGTGGTTATTTTCAGTGAGATTATTGGCCTGAATTACTCCATCGCTATTACCAAAAGAAAGAATCTCTTATGAAGCTTTCAAGCAACATTACTGTCTTTACATCATTGTTATGAAGTATCAGGTAATAGTGCTATGCTGGTTCAGTGTATTGTGAGACTGTGGTAACCCAGAGTGCTAAATGCAGTAATTTGTTCAATACTGGGTAAAAGGCTAGCAAAGAAGAAACATTCAGCTTCTCCAACCAACTCGTGTCCGTCGCCTGGGCCTCACCCTCTTCTGTCCACTTAGTCCCTCATTAGTGGCATGTCACCTCCACTTTCCCTTGGCTCCCTATCTCATGTCCCTGTGTCCTTAGAAAACCAATTCATCCTATAAATGGCTTTTGAATCCATTCTCACTTTTTATGCTTTTCATCCTAAAAAAATCAAAAGTGGTTTTGTTCCTGCATGAATTCAAATGACTCTTCATTTCTTTTTTCAAAAAAAAATGTCCAGTTGCATTAAACTAAAAGAGACTTTGAGAAACAATGTTAAATGAGTGATTCATCATGCTGACATTAACTAGGAGAGCCTCCAAAGCACACAGAAGAGTAAATACCACTTAGAAAGACGACTTTTCATGTTTAAAATCATAATAATCATGTTATCTGTGTCCTCTTTGTTGAGGCTTAAAGTGTCAGGCTAAAAGTAATTAAGCTTCACACTCAATATAGAAATATATTCAGAAAGTCATCATGTCTCGACTCTGTCTTTATTTTCAGGATTCTCTAATGAGGACTGGCCCTGTTGTAAAAGAGGTGGCCCTGCATTGTATACCCCTCCATTCCTCACTTCCACACATGCTCGGCTTCCCTCCGCTCAGAAAACCCAAGGGGATGTAAAACCCACAAAATTGAGCTTATTAAAGGAAAACTTCAAACAACATCTCTACATTCCTCCCTTTTTACATATCTCCGAAAGAACCAACAGCCCTCAATCCCACAAATGACCACAGCATTTCCATTTCAATGAGAACAAACACACTTTAACTGAGAAATCTTAAAATCCATGGCAAACAATGTCAGGTAACATCATAGAGACACATACTTGTAAATAATGAAGCAAAGCAAATTTCAAAAGGCATTCATCCCCCCATAATTTTCATCAGCTTTTCCCCACTAGTGTTGTCCACCCCACCCAACACTCCTCCCCTAGTCAATAAATAACCTAAGTAAAACTAGCTGTTTCCTTTGGGAATGTACACGTGTATACGTAGAAAGAGACAGAAATAGAGATGATGCGGCTAGAGGTAGAGACAGAGATAGAGATGACGGAGATACAAATAGGGAGAGAGACAGAGACAGAGAAAGTGGGGAGATGGGGAGCAACAAAACGTGGTAAAGTGTTCACCTTTGGGCGATCTGCGTGAAGGATAGATGGAAAATCTTTGTACTATTCTTGCGATTTCTCTATAAATCAAACTATTTCAAAATAGAAAGTAAAAACAAAACCAAAAGCAACAACAAAAAATTTCTGAGGCTTTACCCTCAATTCATGAGCTAAAACACAAATCTCTATTCTCCAGCTCCTTTTTAAATAAGTCACCACAAACAGCGTCACATCCTACAGGCAAGTTACAAAGCAATTACCTGTGTTCAGAGCTTCCTTTATGTCATTATTATCAATCATCCTTCCTAAAGCCTTGCCTGGTCATGGTCAAACCTGAGTGTTTTCCTGGTCTCTGTCAGAGACAGGTTAACAAAATCATCTCCAGGCAGGGAGCTTCTGCAGATGCTCCCAACCAATAAGAAAAAAAAAGAAAAAAGCTAAGAAATGTTATCTTATAAAAGAGAAACCCAATTTACTGATAGCTCACTAGCAGACAAGGTTTGCATTCGCCTCTGTTGCTGTTTAGCGGATACATGTCAAGGGATGAAAAAAAAGAATGAAACAGAAAGGCATACCAAAAATTGCACAAAGCACACAGATGTATCCATGCCGTGACGTGGACACTGTCTCCTCTGGCCTGGTCGTGCTCTAAGTCCAGATCTTCTACAAAGCTCCACATCCTGACCCTGCTCGGTCCTGTGGCCACATCAAGTTCCTCAGACCATGGAAGCTTCCAAGTGCCCATGTTAACTGCAGAGAGAGCATGATTTCCTTATCTACAAATTCTCACATTTCAGTCTTTAATGCACAAACATCTCTCAGCCTCAGCTACACAGACTTCATAAACTCTCTTTTGCTGTGGGTCTTTCTACTGCAGAAATTCATCAACTGCAAGAACTGGTGGACGTGGAGCCCTCTCCAAGTCAAACACACTCAGCAAAATGCCAGAAGCTTGCTAAGCCCTCTCGAGTGTGGCAGGGGGTTTACAGACTTTCCTGAGTTTAGGTAGGAAAAACCACATCCCCCATGCTGAGGGCTCTCTGTGTGGTTATTTCCCATTTCTCACTTTTCTTCGGCAGTCGCCTCCTGTCTTTGCTCTAGCCAGGTTAAAACTCATCCAACTGCTAAAAATTTGCCTTGTTGGACCTGGGAGATTTCACATTTTATTTACTCACATATGTGGGTTACAGTCATCCAGCAAAATATGTCAATGGTCTACCACAGAGCTGGCATCGGATAGACCACGAACAAGGTGTAGTTCCTGCTGAGGTACAGCACATCTGCTCTGAAAGCCACACCTCAGGGAGAAGCATCTGGCGGTATATCATGCATCCTGCATATAGGCATGAGCTCAAATAATGTTGATTAACCCTCTACGCCCACCTGAACGAGGCAGCTTTTTAAAGAATGAACAAAAACGTAATGAACACCTACAAAGTGAAGGTCCTTGTACCCAAAATAAGGGATCGAAAGAGGCGTGAGACGTACTTCCTAACCCCAGGAGTGGGAGAGTTCAAACTCCCTGGAAGGAGACAAGACATAAATGTTTGCAAAAGTACCAGTTTATGAAAGCCCAGGAGTCAGGAAAACCCACTTCTTTGAAAGAAGGTTGTGAAGGCTAAGCACCTGTCCTGGCGGAGTTCCAGACACCATCAAAGCAGTGTGAGAAAGGTTTCCAAGCCGAATTTCCCGATGGTCTTCCACTCAGGCTACCCAGGTAACTGTCCACCGCACGTTGCTCCAAAGATGCTGAGCATTGTGCCCGACCAGCTCAAAACCCGCAGCCGCCCAGCTCGGGTTGGTGCGGGTCCAAGGGCGCGTGGGAGCACGCCGGGTGTGGGAGCCGCGCATGCGCACCGTGACGTGTGAGCGGTTTTCCGAGCTGCGCTGGGCGGTGAAAGGGAGCTCTGTGCTTCTCTAGCTCCGCGCCTACTCGCTCTGGCGGCATCTCCCATCATCCCAGACAGTCTGAGTCTCACATTCTTTTTCTCCACTCCTCTCCCCAGCAAAAGGGGCCAGTGATGCCAGCCCGAGGCACTGCTGCTGCCCAAGTGTCCCCCAAGCATCATGCTACCTGGCCGCTGGCCCGCAGGCCCTGCCAAGGCCTCTAGTGCCCACAGCGGAATGGGCTGAGGGTGGGCTTCGGCCCAGAGCACGGGGCCCTGTGAGTAACACACACCAGCTGTGGACAGGACGCTCCAGGGTGGGGAAGGGCAGCTGCTCTGCCTCCCATGCGTAGCCCAGGTGGATGGACCATCCCAACCTGAGTAGGCCCAGAGTCCTCGGCGGGCTGCCCGGGGTCCAGGGTCCGCTTGGCCGAATTCCACCGAGGCGGCTCCCGAGTGCGCATTTCTGAGGCTGCCTCCACAACCTCGAACCCTCTCTTTGGTGCCTTCCTGGCCCTAGGTTGAAACAGAAGGTGCAGAGTTAGGGTTGCCAGGCAGAGCAGGGCCTCGTGAGGACTTTCAGAGGGTGCCAGGTGCCTTCACATGATTCTTTTTCCTCCAGGAAAGCAGACTGTCCTGGAATAACTCAGCCAACCCGAGCTCCTGCTCCACCCGCCTGAGTCTGGCCAGGCAGCCTGAGCCCAGTGCCCGCAGGGCTGTCCGTGACCATGACCTCATCTCCAAACACTGCAGGCCAGGCCTCCCGGAGGGGGAGCAGCAGGATGGAAAAGAGAAGTGGAAACTCTGTGGGACGTGAACAGACTCGGCCTCACAGAAGTCCCGACCCCTCTCGTGACTGCTGCCCGCAGCTCCTCACACAGACTGAGGCCTCCCTGGAGGGCTTCTGGGAAGAGGAGGGAAGCGGGGCTGAGGGCTTAGCCCAGGCTGCGTGTGATGTGCAGGTGATGGCCAAGGAGGAGGAGCCATGACGCCAGGGTTGCCAAGGGTGACGAGGCTTCTCTCACGTTGGGTTAGGGACCCCGAAACCTCTGAGGGTTCAGGCACCTGCTCTCCAAGAGAAAGGCAATATTGACAGGCATAGGGGCCATCCCAGAGCCTACAGGTAGAAAGGGGACAGATGAGGCCGAGCTGAGGGAGGCGGCCGTGTGACACACGCTCCCGGGCACCTGGCAATGGGGCCTTGGGGTCTTAAGTTCCCCCCTCTTGGCCCAGCCTAGACCCTTGTCTCCCCCATTTACCTGCCTAACCACCACCACCAGGACCAGGCAGTGGGGTCACCTTGGCTCCCATTCTGTCTCACCTGCTAAGAGTCCTCGGGGCTCAAGAGGAAACATGAAATTGCTGGTGCCAGCCTTTCCCTGGAGCCTTCTTTCTGCTCATTCTAGTTGTTATTTTTTTAATTAATTAATTAATTATTGGCTGAGTTGGGTCTTCTTTGTTGCACGCAGGCTTTCTCGTGGTGAGCAGGGGCTACTCTTTTGTTGCGGTGCTCGAGCTTCTCAGCGTAGTGGTTTCTCTTGTTGCAGAGCATGGGCTCTAGGTGTGCAGGCTTCAGTAATTGTGGCATGAGAGCTCAGTGGTCGTGGCGCATGGATTTAGTTGCTCTGAGGCATGTGGGATCTTCCCGGACCAGGGATCGAACGCGTCTCCCCTGAATTGGCAGGTGGATTCTTAATCCCTGCGCCACCAGGGAAGTCCCTCTAGTTGTTATTCACAGATTAATCCTAAATCTTCTGCTTCTTCCAGAACTTTGGGCTAAGGGGAAAATCCATCAGGGTCCTAAGAAGGGACGGTCTTATTCTAGCCACACAGGCAGACAAGTCTGATAATTCCGAGTTTGCACCAGATGCTCTGTACACTTACCACGGCTAGTGTTTTCAGGCCTCTGGCTGCCAGCCCCCTGAGGCAGAGGCGACCGTTGCAGCTTCAGAGAGGAGAAGATGAGGGTCCGGGTCCTCAGCTGCAACAGGGCCTGTAAAACTCCACCTCGTAATAGTGTTTTGAAAATTAAGTGAGATGGGGAAGGAGATGAATAGGTAGAGCTCAGGAGAATTTTAGACTATTTTAAACTGTTCTGTGCAAAACTGTATTACACATTTGTCCAAACCCAGGGACTGGGCAATACAGTGAATCCTAATGGAAACTCTGGACTTTAGTGAATGATAATCTATCAACAAGGCTCATTAGCTGTATCAAAAGTGCCACATTCATGCCAGATGTTGATCATGGGGGACACCCTGGGGGTGGGGGGCATGGGAGCTCTGTACTTTATGCTCAGTTTTTCTGTAAACATAAAATATTTTAGCTGTAAAGCTAAAAAATTGAGTCTATTTTTTCAAATTAAATGAGGTAATATGCTTCAAACATTAGCAAAGTGCCTGGCATATTAGCTACTCTACTTATCATCATTTTGCCTAGAGCCCCGGACTTGAATGAGTTTTCCCTCATGGAACCCAGGTACATCGGAACATCCCCACCCAGACTTTATAGCCAATAAGGATATTTCCGTGGGTCCACCATTCTCCGAGGCAACACTCTCTTTAGGCATGCTGAATGTGTCTGTGGCAGGCAAATTTTTGAAATTACTAAGTATTCACCGTTTTTCTTGCCTGCCGCAGTGCTACCCAGTGAGCATGTGACATCAGCGCCCCAGGCATAGAGAGGATTTGGTCAGAGTCACTGCCGCACTGTCCCCACTGAAACACTCTCCCCTTGTGTTTTCACAAAGTGCTGTCTTAATCAGGCTTCCCCAGCGCTATAAGAGCAATAGGACATATGAGTTAAGAGATTTATTTTAAGGAATTGGCTCATGCAGTTACGGGGGCTGACAAGCCTGAAATTTGTGGGGCAGACCAGTAGGCTGGAAACTCAGGCAGGGTTTCCATGTTAAAATCTTGAGGCAGAATTCCTTCATCTTAGGGAAACTTCAGTGTTTGCTCTTAAATTCTTAAGGCCTTCAACTGATTGGATGAGGCCCACCCACATCATGGAGGGTAACCTCCTTTACTGAAAGTCACAGTTACAAATACTTTCACAGCAACATCTAACTAACGGGTGGCAGAACAGTGGGGCACCACAGTTTAGCTAAATTGATACATGAAATTTAACCACTGCAACTATTGCTACTTTCCTAAACAAACAAGATAAGAACTGGTGCGTTGGGAAAATATTTGCATTTCAAATTCCCTTAAAGAAATGCACATCAGAACATTGCCATCTGACTGCCAGCCTGGTGGGTGGGCTCTTTGGTGTCTCTCATGTCTACCTCTTAAAAAAAAACACTTTGCCTTCTTACATGGCCCACTTATAAGCACATCACTTGTGCCCGGGAGTTTGGGAGTGAAGGACACAGCACTGTAGTTTAAGAACCTGCTCCTCTGATGCAGAAATACACTTGCCTGTAGGCATTATTTTGCACACTTCTTGCAGCAACCAGTCAGAGCTCTGTCCTCTTCCAACAATCGACTTAAAAACAGAACATCTCCCCAACCAGACCCTGAGGAACTGAAGTGCCCTTACCTTGAGGCTGGAAGAGAGCTGGGCGTCAGCAGACCCTGAAAGGTCACCCTCATTCCCAAAGAGCCCTTGATTTTGGAACTCTCAGCACTGGCCAAGCAGGACAGAGAAGCTTCCTCCCTTTTGGTGCCCACTGTGAGCTGCGACAGAAGGGTTCTACAGAGACCAGACAGAATATCACGTTCAAAGCATGGAGAAATAAGATTGGGTCGTTTTATTATGACGTTCTTTACACTGTTCCCATGAGGAATGATGAGTTGCTGGAACCTGGCCTGAGGGGTAGGTGGGAGGTAGAAGGCCAATCAAGACAATCACCTTAGAACACAAGCTACCCAGGCTCATAGTTGGCACTTGCTTCATACATTCTCAGTGCCTTTAACTAGGTAGGGTCTGTGACACAGCTGATCAGCTCCTCCCAGCTTGCACCCTGCAGGGACTCTTATAAACCCCTCTCCTCTGCTAACCCTGCCCCCTCACTTCTGAAGATGTGGTTAAACCTCTTGCCTATTGTTCTCTCCTCTCTGGCATTCTTTGTACTTAGAGGTTTGTAGATTTGTCCTATCCTTTCCAAAGGGTTCCAGTAGGACAGGGGGTACATTCATGTAGCTCATCTGCCACATTTAAGTAAATATCACACTGGCATGTTATACCTGATTCCTGATTCCATGGTGTAGGTTTGATTATTCGGTGACTTTTCAGGGAATTTCTGCTCATGAAAGTGAGAGTGATCTCAGGAAATACTGAGGAACCAACTGTACTCCCTTGCCCAGGAGAGCGTGGCTCAGGAAAACTCCTGTTTCAGATGACACAGTCAAGAGGACGTCGCCTGTAAGGCAAGTAGCAGTGCCCAGCGACGGAGACCAAGGCCTCGGCATCCCCACCAGCCTCTCCACTCCGCAAACTAGGCATGCGCGCCTGGTCCCTGACTTCCTCGTCCTTGACTCAGACAAGCATTTTCCCCTAGAATCCCTTTTCTTCATTCTTTATTGTTTCATTCATTGAAATAACTTTTACCAAGCACTTCCTAAGTGCCACGAATTGTGCTATAGACTCTGCGGACACAAAACTGAGTAAGACAGATTGTTGCTATCATGGAACAAGTATTGCAGCTGAAGAGACAAACGTGTCAGCACATGATGTTGTCCTAGTGGGAGCTGAGTGATTGCAAAGATTAGTTCTACCTGGAGTGTCTGAGGAAAGCTTCAAAGAGAAAGTGGGAAGGATCAGATTGAATCAGACAAAGGAGGCAAAGGAATGGTGGACAGAGGCAGGGCGTAGAAAAAGACAAGAACCCCAAGAGAAGTGACTTCTGTTAAGTCGTATTGCCTTGGTGTGAATTATGATGAATAGTTTAATAGGTCAGATTCAGTAAACAGCAGAGTACTGGGGGCTTAAAAAGTAGAATATCCACATATCAATAAATATGGTACTTAAAAACAGAAAACAATAAGCTCTATGTTCTTATATTCAGCTTTGGTTAAGAATATAGTTGAAAGCAGAGGCCACAAGTTTCAACAGACCTCCAGAGCTTGAGAAAGCCATTGACAAAGTTATTTTGACAAAGTATGGCGCTGAGCTCAGGTCACCTCTTGTTACAAAGTTACGGCAGAAGGTTGGGAACATTTATAAGTCAAACCTGTCAAAAACACTCAAGGATATAAACACTAACCAGTTTGACAAATTCTTATTCTGTATGTTGTGCAACTGAGTCTAGGCTAATTTGTTTGCAAGAAATTCTCCTGTGACGTTCTGTTTGCAAATACTAAAAGCCTTATTATTATCTCATCTGGGATGCAGCCCTTATTCTCTAGGCTGTGCTTGCTTTGCAGGGTTGCTATGGAGAATTGCATTTCCTCACTCTCTTGTTTTAGAAAATTGTATTTGTTTTCATAAGTTTATTGTAGGATGTTAGTTTATTCATCTAAATTGTAATACACACATCAGCACTGTGTGTGTATTTAATTAATTAACTCACTATCATGACCTCACTAATTTTATTCTGGAAAGTTCATCTGTATAAATGGCTTGACTTTGCTTATAAATCAGAAAGTATCAAGAGTTTATCTTGGCTTTCACTCTATGGGCTGAGAAAGAAGATGGACCCTGAACAGATTCAGATTCATTCCTCTAAAAACAATGCAGAGTGTGTTTTCCACAACACGAATATGTAGAAAGTGTGGGTGAATAATGCTGTGGACGAATCTCATAGGCAGCTCTGAATTACATAGGCTTCTTTCAAACAAGAGCTCCTTTCTGTACATGGTACACACAGCTTTGCCCAATTCTCCTGAGAGGTGCCTTGGGAATAACCTGAGAGGGAGGAGTGGATTGTTTCTGGAAGTCTGCCCTTGCTCATCACCAACTGCTGGACTAGAGCAGAGGAAAATGGCACTTCTTAGCATCACAAGATAACACACTCCACAGGCATGAACCATGCCTGTCTTGTTACTGCTGTAGAGCACTGTCGCAGGGCTTGGCACACAGAAGGTGTGCAATAAATGTTTGCTGAATGAATGAATGAATGAATTCCAGCCTTCACTTCCTGTGGCA
Organism: Hippopotamus amphibius kiboko; assembly: GCF_030028045.1. NCBI lineage: Eukaryota > Metazoa > Chordata > Mammalia > Artiodactyla > Hippopotamidae > Hippopotamus > Hippopotamus amphibius. The sequence continues at coordinate 61,755,605 of NC_080191.1, forward strand.
TGTATTGAGCTGTAGAACATCTTGGTTTCTTGTTTTTCCATGAGACATACAACCACAGCCTCCGGTGCTGAGGAAAGCGTTGTGTAATGGAATTCCCATCTCATGGGGGAAGTGGAAGCTTAAACAATCATAAACATCACAGTTACAGCTAGTTGTCCCCCTCCTTTTACTGATGACGGCTCACAGCCCAGAGAGAAGACACGGTGGCCTCTGGCTTCCTTTTTACCACTCATGGGACACCTGTTGTGAACCAGACCCCAGGCCACATGCTGGGACCACCCTGGAGGGGTCACAGTCCAGTAATTGCAGAGGTTCCCAAGCACTGATCCTCAGACCAGGCCAGGCCAGGCACACCAGATTCCCCCAGAGGCCTATTAAAACTAGAGAGTCTCCACCAGTGAATGCCAAAGCCAGTGGGTGAAAGTGGTTGAGGTTATTGTCTCAAAGTCTCTCTCCATAAAATCCTTATTAATTACAAGATGTAAAATCACTTTTCAGTGGAGAAACCTGGCAGGGACCACCTTAACCAATCACCAAAGTTACCGTTTCCAGGAACGGAACTGAGCCACTGCCAGAGCCTCTGGACTTGATGCAGAGACAAAGACACGCTGTCACTCCTGTGCTATGACGGATGACCCAGAGGGCGCAACCCAAGCCCAGTCATGAGGAGTCAGCAGACACACCCAAAGTGAGGGACATGTTGCACCATCACTGACCTGTACTCTTCAAAAGTGCCGACATCATGAAAAAACAAACAAAGCCTCAGGAACTGTTCCAGTGAAGAAAGGCTAACAAGAGAGCAATGAAATGCCAGGCCTTGGGCTGCCTTTTCTGCAGAGGACATTGTTGGACTACTGGCAAAATCTGAATAAAGTTTTTAAATTAAATCGTATTATTGTGTTGGTGTTCATTTCCTGATTCTGATCATTATACTATGTATTATAATTCCTGGATTTTAGGGAACAGAGATATTTAAGGGTAAAGGGACATCATGTCTCACATCTGTAACTTTCTCTTAAATCAGAAAAAAACTTACACACACATAATCATGAACATATTCGTGCATGCGTGTGTGTGTGTGCACGCACACACGCACGTGCACGGAGGGAGAGATAGCAAATATGGTAAAACACTAACATTTAGGTCCTCTAGGTGAAGTTATTCAGGAATTCTTTGTGTGATTTTTTTTGTAGATTTTCTAAAACTTTTAAATTATGTCAGAATTTTAAAAAATTTACATGGCGACAACTTGGGCTCTCCCCTGGGAAATTTTGATTCTGTAGTCCTGGGATGAGTTGGTGTTTTCATTTTTAACAAGCACCCAGGTAATTCTGATGCAGAATTCCTATGGAAAAGGATTTGGGAAATGGTATGCACTGAGATTTGCCAATGATCACACAGCTGGTCAGCGACCAAGCCAAGACTAAAACATCTCTTTCCCTCCCAGCCGGGGCTCATCTCACCATATTGCACACTTTGTTAAAGTAAAGTTAGTCACATTTTTAAGACTATCTCTAGTCAATAGGTATCAAAATTGCAAAACTAGGGGTGAAAAAAAAAAGGAAGAAGAAATGACCTATTCCAGTCAAATCCACTCAATGTTTGTACCAAAATTAAACTTTCCATCCTCTACTAACCCCAAAAAACCTGCCGCAATCTCTTATATTTCCTGCTGAGTCAACAATACTATCATCCACTCACTCACCTGGGCCAGAAACCTGGGAGAAATCTGAGACTCCTACTTCTCCATCAGTCTCCAAATCCTCCTGCCCGATGAGTTCAAATTCTGTCCTCCTTCCCTTACTTCAGGGCTGATTTTGTTTCTCATCAGGACAATTGCAAAACCTGTGTTTCATTTTACTTTGTCAAGTTCGTTAATCTTTCCTTCTGCAGCACCCAATTTGCAGTTAGTCCCATCCAGCAAACTTTTCATCTCAAATACTGTATTTTTCACCTTCAGAAGTTCAACTTGGATATTTTAGATATCTTCCACTTCTCTACTTAATATGCTCAGGTATTCCTCTGTGTTCTTAAGTATAAGGAATACAGTTAAAGCTACTTTACTATCCTTGTCTGCTAATTGAAACGAATCATCTGTGTCATTTTCAGATTGGCTTCCAATGACTGACTTTTCTTCTCATTAAAGGTGTACTTTCTGGCTTCCTTGTAGCTTGATAGTTTATTTATTAGATTACAGATAATGTTAATTTTATCTTATTGAATGCTGAACATTTTTGAATTTCCATAAATATTTTAGAGCTTTATCCTGGGATGCAGTTAAATTACTTTGAAATAGTTTAATCTTTTAGCGGCCTGCTTTCAAGCTTTGTTAAGGGAGACAGTCTTTAGTTTCAGGCAAATTTCCCCCCCACTGCTGAGTCAAAACTCATCCATGTACTGTACCCAATGTCCCATAAATTCCAAGGCTTTTTCCTCTCTGGCTGAAGGTAACGCAAATTATTCCTGCCCCTGTGAGCTCTGGCCTTTGTTCCTTCTGCTCCTTTCCAGTGGTTCTTTTCCCATTGCACTTGCACTTCGTAGAACAATGCTCAGGAAAATTTGTGTGCAGATGGAGACTTATGTTACCTGTCAACCCCAACACAAGGTAATGTCCAGCTCCTTCCAAGGGTGGGGACAATCCTGGAGAAGCTAGGTCCCTGCAGCATCGGCGTGCTGAGCAGAGGAGTTGGACTGTATTCATTTCCGCATTCTTTCTCTATGTTGGGCTCTTCAGAATGCATGGAGGTGTTGGTTCACAACCTTGGAAACTTCCTGGGTGAAATATGAAACTGGCCCTCATACATGGAGGACAAGGAGAGCCCAAAGGAAGAAGCAGGCCATCTAGACTGGTGGGTGGCAAGGCTTAATAAGCAGGGAACTTACAGACCAGGCTTGTCTTGGGCAGCCTCAAGACGAGTAGATCTCTGCCACTGCTTGCCAGGATCTTGAAAGTTTAGAGGTCTTAACAGGGTTCGGTTACATATGCCCTCCAGATGGTCTCAAAACACATTGCTCTCTCAAGGCTGCACCCTTGAAAATGGCTCTGGCTGTGAGAATAGTGGGCAGAGCCTACATTCCAAGGGCAAGGGAGGGGGTGAGCAGTCTTTGTTTGTCTAGGTCCAGCTCTCAGGTCAACGACAGGCACATCCTTCCAATTACCTCCTCCAACAGGAGGTCAGAGCTCATATCTGCGGACAGCCAGGCCACTGCAATGAACAACAGACACCAAGCCACAGCCACTGCACCCACCACACACATCTAGGGGGTCACACTTGCCCTGAAACAACAGTTACTTCCCAGTGATCTGTGTGTGTGTAAGCATGTGTGTGTGTGTGTGTGTGTGTACTGGGAATTCTTTCATCCAGAAACAGCACTGTGTACTTGGCCTATATAAAGAAAGAGCAGCCCTACCAAGCATCTTCCCTTGGGCCCCAAATTCTGGGGTTCATACTTCACTTAAAAAAAAGAAAAGATTAGGGTGTTGTCAACCCCAGAAGAACTGGCCCCATCTCTATAAAATATGGCTCAAAGAACATTAGAATATTCAGTTCTTAGAATGGGAAGCTCTTTGCGAAACAATGTGTCCCCAAACATCACCATTTTTTATAAAGAGAGCTGTTCCGGGAATTGATAAAATTTTCAGTAAGGGGATTGACTAGATGAATGTTCCAATATCAGCCCCTCCCAACATGATCTCAAATACAACTTATTGAAAGAAAACATAAATTAGCCACCCACAAACTAATAGGAAATTTCTTCATGCTACAAAAAGAGGAATGTGATTGTTTTTGAATTTGGGCATCTTAACCAGTCCAAGGTGAGTGATTCAAGTTCTGTGAAGTCAATTTATGGCTGGTGATGACAGGCGGAGAAGAGAGGGATAGTTGATTGAAGAAGAAACAGCAAAAACAAGTGATTTCCCTCGGGAGCAAGATGACGTGTGAGTCGTTATTTCCCTGTAAGCAGGCGTTCTCCTTTTGGAGACCGGAGGAATAAGAAGATCAGCTTCCCATCACCCTGGTCAGTGAGGCTGGATGGGGGAGATGGGGCTCCTGCCTTTGGTCCAGGAGGTCAAGAGAACAAGCATCGTGCTTCTGGTGTGGGAGGGGATGGTGCAACGACCAGTATGTTTCCTCCACCTCCTTCCACTCTTCTGATCCCAGTCACCACCAGTGCCGGGTAAGAGCAGAGAGGCAAGCAGGAAAACTCACTTAAATGCCTGGATTATAAGTTGAATCGAAAAAAACCTCAGCTTTTAGTGCACACCTTGCAGAGAATGCAGGGACGAAGGCCTTGATGGGCACACACAGCAGTCGCCGAGAGAAGACACCCAGCCTGGAGCGAGCTTCACCGTGCCCACGGAGGGCTGGGGACCCTGCATTTACACCTCCCGGGACCTTCGGGGCCTTGCAGCCATCAGTGAGAGGATGGCCACTCCCAGGCACACGACCCAAAGCCCTGCATGGAATCATTGTTATTATGCTCATTTTCAAAGGAAAACTTCCCTCTCTAGAGTGGGGACTTTTGCCAAATTGCTTAGTTACCAAGTATGTGTTTACAGTTATATTTACAAACTCAGTCCTTCCCTCCCCTGTTTCAATCACCGAAACCCTGTTGGTTTACTTCCCGGGCACAGCTTTGAGATCAGGCTGCCAGAGGTGCTCCTGTCTAAGAGCTGCACCAGGAGGGCTGTTCCTCCAGCAAAGCAGGTGTCTTCTTCAGAGGCCCTTAACTCATCGCAACCGTGCACTCATTGCCTCACTCCCTCCACGTCCCTGATAGATTTGCCTTGAACACCTACTGTACCAGCCACTCTGCTGTGCATTGGGGATGCCTGGACAATGTGTAGTAAAGCTCCTACAACACACAAGGCACAACTCCAGTGACTTGACGTGTTCTGATTTATTTAGTCCTCACAACAGTCCTATGGAGAAGACATCAATGTTCCCATTTTACAGAAGAGCAAATAGAGGCACAGACCACTTTTAGAAACATGGTCAATGTCACAGAGTGACCAAGTGTTGGCCTCATGATGTGACCGAGGAACTCTGCTGGCAGAGCTCTTGCGCTCTAATAAGGCCTCACGATCCAGCAGCAGGACCAGGACACACCTGTAGGTCCCTAGTGAGGGGCAGGAGGCCCCATGACATCCTGGAGGTGGACTCGGGGAACCATGGGGCACAGGAGGGGCCAACTTGACCTGGGGTCCTCTGCACTGAAGAAACAATGTCCCCAATTTCTCTCACCGGCCTCTGAGCCCCACAACCATCATGACAACATCTCAGATGTGCCCAGGGCTTCAAGACCAACTGAAGTCATGAGGCTGTGAGTGAAGGAAAAGCGGCCTCCAGTCTGTGTGCAGTGTGGACATAAGCGTCGACATGGCCGCTGCTCCCGTGGGTTGGTTTGGTGCCTTCACAGCTGGGAGGATGCATCGTCTAGAAAAAGTACCATTTCAGGCCGCAGCCCTGGACACCTATTGCCCCCGAGGAGCTGCCGGGCCTGGCTCCCTCCGCAGCTGGGATTTTCCCACCGCACCCTGTTGCTGAGCTCTTGCTCCCCACCCACCCTGGGCACTACAGCATCTGCTGCTGTGCGCGCACAGGCCTTCACTCACAGACAGTCACTGACACCTGTCGAGGGCCAGGCGCTGGTCAGGCTCTGGCGACACTGCAGTAAACAAAATAAGAGACTAACTGCCTTCATGGAGATAGTGGAGGGCAGATAACAAGCAAAATGCATAAGTAAAATATGCCAAATACCCCTTGCTTTCCAAATCTGAACTCAGTTCCTAAGTTCAGAGCGTGAGAGTCAGACACTGAGGAACATGCATGTGTGGAGAGTTGGTGACGATAAAGCTCTACAGAGATACGAAGCAGAGAAGGGTGAATGGAATGCGGGGTAGGGGTGGGGCCGCACTTATAAACGGTCTGGACAGGCTTCCCGGAAAAGGGGCCATGCAAATAACTGCAGCAAGAGTATTCTAGGCAGCAGGAACAGCCAGTGCAAAGGTCCTGAGGCAGCAGTGTGTCTGTCACGCCAGACATTCCAAGGCTGTGGGAGGACCATCCAACTTACCCCCCTGAGCACAGCATCCTGGAGTCTGAGCAGCAAGCAGCAGGGGGGCTTTGCAGCCAAACAGAAGTGGGTCTCAAGTCTTGCTCTTCCACATACCAACCATAAACAAATGAACTTGAAAAAATTCCTTCCTCTTTCTGGGCCCTTTTCCAGTCTGCCAAATGAAAAGTTATAACATATACAGTCAACAGTATACAGTTGGAGGAAAATAAGTGGCCATTACACACGTGCTTCAGGGGAAGGGAGAGTCTCACTTTATCCTCGGGTACCATTTTCTGGGGGAGAGGGTGGTTTAGAGGCAGGAAGCCCCTGGTTTCCTCATCATTCAGTTACCCACCTGGACACGCCTACTGCCGGGGGGGGATTAAAAAAGACAAGAACCTCGAGGGACTTCCCTGGTGGCGCAGTGGTTAAGAATCTGCCTGCCAATGCAGGGGCATGGGTTTGATCCCTGATCCAGGAAGATGCCACATGCCACGGAGCAGCTAAGCCCGTGTGCCACAACTGCTGAGCCTGCACTCTAGAGCCCACATGCCACAACTACTGAGCCCTTGTGCTGCAACTACTAAAGCCCTCACACCTAGAGTCTGTGCTCCGCAATAAGAGAAGCCACTGCAATAAGAAGCCCTGGCACCACAACAAAGAGTAGCCCCTGGGCACCACAACTAGAGAAAGCATGCACCCAGCAACAAAGACCCAATGCAGACAATAAGTTAATTAATGAATTAAATAAGTTAAAAATTAATTAATTAATTAAAAAAAAGAACCTCGCCTACCGCCAGGGGAAGGATTTGCAGGCCACTAAGCATTGCCATGCCTGTTGCCTCATTGGGATGTCTCAGCCACCTTCTAAGATTGGTGGAGGTATGACCCAGCAATCCCACTACTGGGCATATATCCAGAGAAAAACATAATTCAGAAAGACACATGCACCCCAATGTTCATTGCAGCACTATTTACAATAGCCAGGACATGGAAGCAACCTAAATGTCCATCAACAGATGAATGGATAAAGAAGATGTGGTACATATATACAATAGAATATTACTCAGCTGTGAAAAGGAACAAAATTGGGACATTTGTAGAGACATGGATGGACCTAGAGACTGTCATACAGAGTGAAGTGAGTCAGAAAAGCAAATATTGTATATTAACACATATATGTGGAATATAGAAAAATGGTACAAATCAACTGGTTTGCAAAGTAGAAATAGAGACACAGATGTAGAGAACAAACATATGGACACTAAGTGGGGGGGGGGAGTGGGATGAATTGGGAGACTGGGATTGCCATATATACATTACTAATAAGAAAAAAATACCAAATGGTACACTTTAAATATATGCAGTTTATTGTAGGTCAATTGTATCTCAATAAAAGTTCTTAAAAATAAATAAATAGCCCAGCGGGCCAGCACGCGGAGTGTTCGTGTCTTGAGCAGGGGGCTGGCTGCTGCGGCCGTGCTCCCGGTCCTCTGGGGAAGCGCGCTCTCCACTTTCACTGCCTGTGGACCCACTATGAGACGCCTGGGCTTGGTGCAGCGCAAGATGCCGTGTGTGTTTGTGATGAAGGTGAGAGAGGAGCCTTCCACCAAAAGGGAGCATCAGCCATTTAAAGTTTTGGCAACTGAAACTATGTCACAAGGCATTAGATGAAGATATATACAGTGCAATTCCAACAGAAAAAGTGGATGGAACATGTTGTTATGTTACTACCTACAAAGGTCAGCCATACCTTTCGGCTCGGCTAGATAGAAAACCTAACAAACTAGCTGAGAAAAGATTTAAAAATTTTCTACATTCAAAACAAAACTCAAAAGAATTTTTTTGGAATATTGAGGAGTACTTCAAACCCGTTCCAGAGTGCTGGATACCAGCAAAGGAAATAGAACAATTAAATGGGAATCCAATGCCTGATGAAAATGGACACATTCCTGGTTGGGTACCAGTGGAGAAAAACAACAACAAACAGTATTGCTGGCACTCCTCTGTAGTGAATTATGAATTTGAAATGGCCCTGGTACTGAGGCATCATTCTGATGATCCTGGGCTTTTGGAAGTTAGCGCAGTGCCACTCTCAGATCTCTTAGAACAAACACTGGAGCTTATAGGAACCAATATTAATGGAAACCCATATGGGTTAAGAAGCAAGAAGCATCCATTACATCTTCTTATACCACATGGAGCATTTCAAATAAGAAATCTACTACCTTGAAGCACAATGATCTGCTGTCCTGGTTTGAAGGCTGCAGAGAGGGTAAAATTGACAAAATAGTATGGCATTGCAGTGATGGCTGTTTAATCAAGGTCCACCACCATCATCTTGGTTTATGCTGGCCAATCCCAGATACTTATATGAATTCAAAACCAGTTATTATCAACATGAATTTGAACAAATATGAGTATGCCTTTGATCCTAAGTGTCTATTTAATCATTTTTCAAAAATAGATAATCAGAAATTTGGTAGGCTCAAAGATATAATTCTCAATGTATAAAGTGAAAGTGCAATTAAAAACCAACTTCATTGTTAAAAAAAATAAATAAAAATAAATAAATAAAAATAAAAAATAAGATTGGTGGAGGATCACCCTTATCCTACTTGCACATAAAGATGCTTGAAATGCAGAGAAGGAAAGTGACTTGCCTAGTCAGTGGCAGGACTGGGAAATCAAGGCTAAGATGGGATTTATTTGAGGGCACCCATGAGTGGCCCACCTGCCAAATGCCGAAACACTGGCCCTGCTTTTATCTAGTCCCTGCCCAGGCAAGAGCCACCACCCATTCCCTCCTGGGGATAAACAGAGACATAGGTACTGGGCCTCCAGGAATCAGAGACCTCTGCAGGGTCCTGGGAGTCAGAGGGGGCAGAGCATGGGAGGCTGGGGTCGGGTTGCTCAGTGTAGCAGGACTCCAACAAAGAGCACAAAAAAAATAATAATAAAACCACCTCTTCCTAACTTAGCTAAAGGTCAACCCCCTCTGTGGTCAACTGAGACTCTTCTAATTTTGTTAGCTGGTCTTGTTTTAATCTTATTTCACAGTTTATCTTCAGACTGACTGCCTGGGGCTATGTAGTTCTATCTATAGCATCAGGAATCACAGCATTTGTGAGTTAGAAAGGCTGTTTGAGATCCCTCAGGCCAGCTCCCCCATTTTACAGATGACAACACCAAAGTCCAAGGAGGTTTGGTGACAAGTTCAAGTTTCCTCTTCTACCAGTGTAGAGCAGGGATTAAAATACCTCTGCTGTCTAGCATTCTAAATTACTACTGCCCAAACCCTCAGGAATCTCTTCTCTAATGTCATGACTATTTTTGTACTAAACATAATATGCCCAGAAATAAAATTCCTGAAAACCCTACACTTAGTTCAGCAGTTTTAAGCAAAACAGCCCGTTCTCTTCTGCCTTCCTCATTATGGTTTCTTTATTTGCTTCTGTGACTCCTTCACCCTTGCATGTTTTTTACTGTCTTTTATTCTCATTCTACATAAAAGAATCCCAGTTATTTCTTTTTTTTTTGAGATATAAATAAACAGCTTTTTATTCCATGTTCATGGATTGGAATATAATATTTTTAAGATAATAGGAATATCCAAAGGTATCTACAGAGTTAATGCAATTCTTTTTTTTTTTAGCTCTTTATTGGAGTGTAATTGCTTTACACTGTTGTGCCAGTTTCTGCTGTACAACAAAGTGAAGCAGCTGTATTTATACATATATCCCAACATCCCCTCCCTCCCATGACTCCCTCCCACCCTCCCTGTCCTATCTAGTTGATCTCCCTGTGTGTGTCCATCTATTTCTAAATGTGCCTTCTGTCTTTGACAGCATCTGTTGCTGACCATCCTATGGCCTGATGCTCCATGGTGCCACCTCTAGACTTCTGTGTGTTTCAGAAGGGCACATGGCACCAACTTTTATAGTGATTTGAAGGAAGAGCTAAGTTGGGAGGAGAATAACTATGATTACACATTCTTTATTAGCCTTCCTTGTTCATTCGTTAAGAATAATGTTTAAATAAAATCTTCTAGTCTAGGAAGTTGCCTGTGAATGAAAGCTTGGCATCACCTTTTTGAAGGGCCCTCGTCCAGCATTCACAGATGTATGCAATTTTCTACCTGGGTAACTAATCACATACAATATGGTAAAGCAAGTGCAGACCAACTAAAGAGAGATCTGAGGCTCTGAAGATCAAGTCTTCCTTTATTTGGCCCCACTGCCAACAACACCAGAGAAGCTTGGTCTAATCACTGGGGATCCTTCATTAAGGACAGAAAGCATACTTCCTCCTTTGTAAGCAGTAATATAAGAGCAAGCTTGTCATTACTTCGAATGACTCCTAAGTGTCCAACAGCTGTGTCATTTAGTTTGTTCTGAATGCTCAGAGGAGGCACAATCAACTTAGCCAAGAGAGGAGCTGGTGGGGGAGGAGGGGACTCGAGGAAGGCTTCCAGAAGGAGCTGAGTCTTAAAGAATATGCAGGCACTCGCCAGCAAAGAGTGGGGGGCTGGGCTTTCCGAGCAGAAGCGGCCATAGGGGCAAGACAGCAGGGATGTTAGGGGACTGCCCAGGTTTGGTAGAGGTGGCTCGTGATGGTCTTTTTCTGCCAAGTGAAGAGACTTGAGCCTGTAGCAGGAGGGCCTCACTCGGGGTCCAGAAAGGGAGTTTTGGGAAATTTTGTGATCGTCTTAAAACTGTCTGTGTCTGCTTATTGTTCATAAACTTTTCAGAGACACATGTGACCCCCAATATTTTAAAATCAACTGCTGGAGAGGATGAGAGCCGTGGGAGGATTTTTAAGGTTAAGAACAACCTGGTTGTGTTTTCCCAGGTCTCTCTAGTGAGGGTGTAGAGAACAGACCCCAGAGGAGCAAGGCAGGCTGCAGGAACTAGTGATAAGAGTGATGGGGGGGGTCAGGGAGGGGAGGGCGGGCGCCGAGCCAGACAAGGTGGCAGGGGAAGGAACCGTGACTATCAGGAGGGCACAGCAAAAGAGTTTAGAAACTGACTGGGTGTGGCAGGTAGGGAAAAAGAGGAATCCGACAGGAGCCCCTGGATTTCTAGCTTGGGTAAGAAGCGTGATGGTGTCACCAGATGAGGCAGGAAACCACTGTGAAGTGAAGGTGATGAAGTCGGCTTTAGACACTTGGTACTTAAGTTTCCCGTGAGGAAGATGCTCAGAGGTAAAAATGCATCCAAAGCTTGTGGGGTGATCTGGGATATAGATAGAAAATGCCATTAACATGAATTTAGGTGCCAGTTAGAATAATGAAATAATAAATTTTCTCTAGGGAGAAAGTGAGGCAGGAGAATGGAGACAGAAGCCTGTGCTACATCAACATTTAAAGAGTGGAGAGAAGGGCAAGTCATGGAGGAGGTGAAGAAAATGACCCAAGGAGGGTGAAGGAGGATCACCAGGTTCCAGAGAAGTTGGTCCAGTAAGACAAGGCTGAGAAATTATTCACTGGATCTTGCGAGTGGAAAGCTACATGTCACCTTAGCTGGGACAATCCCACTCTCTTGATTTAGGTGGAAGAAAAAATGGTCATGGGTTTCAAATGTTTGAAAGGTAATGAAGAAGAAACAGCTTGTGTCTTGGTCCATTCGGGCTGCTGTAACAAAATACCATGGACTGGGTGGCTTATAAATAGAAATTTACTTCTCACAGTTCTGGAAGCTGGAGGTCCAAAGTCAAGGCACCAACGATTCGGGGTCTGGTGAGAGCCCACTTCCAGACTGCAGACTGCCAACTCCTCACTGTGTCCTCACCTGGTGGAAGGAGCGAGGGAGGTCTCTGGGGAGTCTCTTCATCCCATTCAGGGCACTGATCCCATTTGCGAGGGCTCCACCCTCATGACCTAATCACCTCCTGCAGGCCTCACCTGCTAAGACCATCACACTGGGGATTAGGTTTCAACATATGAACTTAGAGGGATGCAAACATTCACACCAGCAGTGAGTGTAAATCACCATGTGGAGAATGAGAGGCAAGAAAGTGAGTGTAGTTGGAGATGGAACAGAGCCCAGGGCCTGGAGCGCATTCACAGCTGCGAGGGGACAGTGAGAGAGGGAGAGGGACGTGCTAACATGGAAAGGATGTTGAAGCCCAAAGACACGGGCCTCAGAGGAGACAGTGCCCTTTGTGACTTAGGTCAGTTTTCTCTTTCATTTTTCTTTTGTATATACTCAGTGTGCAGCTTGCTGATATGATATACGTATACATTGTGAAATAGTTGGTTCTTGTGCTTCTGAAAATAAGCATCTGAATTGCCAGTGGCAGCTTTCATGGGGCTGCAGTTGGCTGATAACCTTATATCTCTGCGTCCAAAGCTGAGTTATCCACGCACAGCTCATGATCACTCCCCAGAGAGCATGGCCAGTGACATCTGCCAGGGGTCACCCCCGCAATTAGTGTGGTTTCATCTCTTTGTCATTGACTGGAAGAAAGAATGGAGAACACACCCATCTAGATTGGTGGATGCTGCCAAGGGAGGCAGGGGAGCTAACATCTTGGAAGAGAGTTGCAGAATTCAGTCACTTGGATGAGTTAGCCAAGTGATTCAGGAGGAAAAAAACAAAAAACAAAATACAAAAAACAAGACGAAGTTCACCAGGAATAAGATTAAAAAATAGCACCACACATGCGCAGAGGGTAAAGATTCGACAGGTAGAGCTCAGGAGGAAGAAATGCAACTATGAAAAGACAGTTGCTTTCAAAAGCCAGAAAATTGTTTTTCCATTACCAGCAGTTTTGGTCTCAAAATTTCTATAGTATTATATCTAACTTAGATCTTTACATTTTTTAATTGAGCTTAAAAGAGCCAGAAACAAGCAAAAATGAAAGCAGGTGGGATATACACCCTACATAGGAAAGATAAAAAATAGAACAAAAAGGTTTGAGGACTATCGTGACCATCCCACGATTTTCTAGAAAAAGATATCATGTGAATATACCAATAAATGAACATGAAGTCTTAAACTATTGTTTTACAGTATTCAAAGAATAAATATTAAGGAAACTGGTTTGTCCTTCACTTTTTTTAAATAATTATTTTACGTATTTCTTTTTTTATGGCTGCATTGGGTTTTAGTTGCAGCATGCGGGATCTTTGTTGAGGCATGCAGGATCTTTCTGTTTCAGAGCGCAGGCTCTTTGTTGCATTTCGTGTAGGCTTTTCTCTAGTTGTGGCTCGTGGGCTCCCGAGCGCATGGGCTCTGTAGTTGCAGCATGTAGGCTCTCTAGTTGAGACCTGTGAGCTCAGTAGTTGTGGCGCATGGGCCTAGTTGCCCAGTGGCATGTGGGATCTTAGCTCTCCAACCAGGGATCAAATCAGGGTTCCCTGTATTGCAAGACGGATTCTTTACCACTGGACCACCAGGGAAGTCCCTTGTCTTTCACTTTTTTTAAAGAATTATTGAAAAAAAGGAGGGTGGAGCTCAACTGATCTGCAGAGAAGAGTCTGTTGCCTGGAAGTGTTATCAAAATAGACAAGAGATAGACAAGAGATGCTGTAGAATCTCCTTCCCTGGAAACTGTTAAAAATAAAAGCACTTGGTTTACTGCTGGTGTAAATTCACATCTGGAGAGCAATTTGGTTATTAAATGTCTCAAAAGGCTTATAAATATTCATATCCCTGACCCCAAAATTCCATGTGTAGGACTTTATCACAAAGCCTGAGTTCTAATTCTCGCTCCTTTTTTAACAGTTCTGTGACACTGGCTGTTTCTGCGCCTGATGGATTTTCTTAATCTATTAAATGGACTCCTAATATCAAACCAAAAATTATGTTGAGATAATCAAAGTATGTATATATGTATAACTGAATCACTTTGCTGTACAGCAGAAATTAACACAACATTGTAAATGAACTCTACTTCAGTAAAATAAATTATTAAAAATAAAGTAAGGCATGTCCTATGTTTAGCATAGTAACAAAAAAATAATAAATGCTGAACAAATGATAGTTGTTTACAAGGTTATTCTTGTATGTGTCCATTTAATTATGTAAAACTAGAAAATAATATTAATTGGATAATAGGTAATAAATTAAATACATATTGGTAAATCCATGCTATAACAACTCTTTAACTACTAAGATAACATCATAAAAGATTTGAAAAGTGGGAAGAGTTCATGATATATTTATTTGTGTATTCTGGTATATTCTCAACCTATATAATTTATAAATCAATCTGAAAGCAATACCACAAAGTTTTCTCAGGGGTTATTTCTGGATGGTGCATCAAGAAGTGATTTTTTTTTATGTTTTTATGTTTTTCTCTATTTTATGAATTTTCTACAATGAACACATATTACTCTTGCCATCAAAAATTACAAAATTGAATGTTCTATTTTAAGTTTAGTTTCTAGAATTATCTGGCTTGCATGTATTATTAAACTAGCATAACTCTGTTTTGAAAATTCTCTAAATATTGTTCAAAATAATCTCTGGGAAGAGGTTCAAGTTGGAATTTAAGGGTCTGCTTCAGAGGATGCAAGGACCCTCAGCCATTAAGCCCCCACCATTAGCTACTAGGGAAGTGCCTGCAGGAGAGAGATGCTTCCCTCAGATTTAAGGATGAAGTGGAAAATCACTTCTTTCCTATTTCAGAGAATAAGCCAGGAGCTTGGCATGAAGAAGTAGCTCAATGGCCAGCCGCATGGCTTCCTTTTTATCATTTGCATGACACAGGGGAACAAACGAGATTCTTAGAAGAATGGGTAGGACCTCATAGACCAGCCTTGTTAAAGATGCAGTCAAGATTAGTTGGAATAAGCACGCGTAGTGAATAAATCTCCTCTAACTGAATTGGGGGACAGGTGTCACTGGAATTTGTAGGTCCTAGATCTATAGACTAAGATCAATTGAATATTCACTCTGAGATCAAATATTGGACAAATGAAAATTCAGTTCTAGATAATTATTGGTTTTTAGTGAGAGCAATATGGAAGCTAATAGGAGCTTCTTTTAAAAGCTTACTTCAAAGCTCTACTCTTTAATGTTTGGATTTTTTAAATATAGTTTTCATTTTGTAAGCATGGTTTGGAAAATTCACGGGTATGATCTGGACCTCAGAAGAAACAGACACACATCTTAGAGCTGAGAATGCAGGGAGGGGCTCTAATGGCTGCTGCCCCCTGGTGGTAAATTTCCAGCACCATAGAGAAAGAGCACCTGTTGCAGGGACCCAGGCGACAGAGGCAGCTTCAGATTTAGAAACAACAGATTCAGGGTTCAGTCACTACAAATGTCCCACATGGATTTAAACACTCATTTTTATGAGACTTTACCATGATCCTTGCAACTGTGTTCCGGTCCCCGTATCTCTCGCTCTGCGAGGGGCGGGCTGGATGCTCTATTTGTGCTTGCAGCCTGGAGAGGGGCTGGGGAGCAGCCAGTTGGCAGAGCCCTCAGATGCTTCTGTGAAAGAGAGAAAAGACAGACACTTCCCAGAAACACTGTGAAAAATCACCACACACAACTTAGTGGCTGAAGAAATCCTGAAACACAAGATAAAGACCAGGGAAGGCAAAAGGTAGAGTGTTGATGATGTTCTCCTGCAGCTCCAAACCTCCCCCTATTCTCCGCCTGCTCCCACCGACCCTTCTGACTCCACACATCCAGACGCGCTCTCACCATTCGCCTACCCTGAAGGCTTGAGACCTAAGTGATGGCTTCACTCCACCATTGCTCATCCACAGTGATCATGACTGGGCCCCTGTAAGTCAAGGGAGTTGACTGAAGGAGACTGGAGGTCCATTCTGAGCCCGATCTGTGCAATGGCGTGACTAAGGTCAGCGATCAGGACCATGACCCCAAATGAACAAGAACGCTGCGGGAAGTTCAAGGGGAGAGCAGAGACCAGGAGTGACAGGTGGGCACAGAATGTACCAGAATACACAAATAAACATATCATGAAATTTTCCCACTTTTCACATCTCTTTCACAAAAGTATCCAGGGGACTCTGCCAACAGTGCTTTATGTGGTTCCCACATAAAGGAAGCACAGAGGAAGTCTACCAGCTGTGGTCAGGATCAGAACACACACAACACGGAGTGGCACGCAGGCTGGTGAGGACAATTCACCTTCATCCTATCATTCTCTTTATACGGTTCATAACGGGGGCAGTAATGACAGATGCAGCACGCTCCCTTCAGAGAACACTTGGTGGGTTGCATGGGTGGCTACACACCGATCCAGGACTCAAGGTGAACATAGATGGACAGCCTCACCTACCAGACAAAGAGGAACAAGTCATCAAACTAGGCTGACCTGGAATTGGAATTAAATGTAGAAAGAGTCCCCAGGATTCCAGCAGAAGCAGGAGTCCTCACAACAAAGGCTGAGACGCAGGAACAGAAACTGTGAAGCTCTGGGAAGTCGCTGCCTAGAACTTCAACAACAACACTGGAAACTTGTGTACATCGAGTGCTTAGGCTGTGAGCTTGACATTAGAGATGAGGAAGCTGAGCCTTAGAGAGTAGCCTGTGGTGACTTTATTAACAAGAGGTGAAATCAAGATTTACCCAGGCACCCTGACTAGAACTCAATGGTTTTATTTTACTTTTTCCAGCTTTGTTGAAGTATAATTGACAAATAAAAATTGTGTGTATTTAAGGGGTCCAACATGCTGATTTAATATATGTATATGTTGTGAAATGATCACTGCAATCAAGTTAGTTAACACAGCCATCACCTCACATAGTTACCAGCTTTTTTTGTGTATTTTATACATTTTAATATCAACTA
This sequence comes from Hippopotamus amphibius kiboko, assembly GCF_030028045.1. Taxonomy (NCBI): domain Eukaryota; kingdom Metazoa; phylum Chordata; class Mammalia; order Artiodactyla; family Hippopotamidae; genus Hippopotamus; species Hippopotamus amphibius. Next base: position 61,772,438 of record NC_080191.1, read on the forward strand.
TTGTAATTTTAATTATTTTCTAACTTGTCTAGAATTGTAGCTTTATCTACAAGTGTAATTTTTTTGCTTTTATTTATTTTTAAGGACTTTTATTGAGATATAATTGACATACAATAAACTGCATATAAGTTACTAGTTTTTTGAGTGGTGAGAAGGCTTAGACTCTACTCTCTTAGTAGTCATTTCAAGCATACAATACAGTATTGTTTTTTAAATACATTATATTTTATTTTATTTATTTTTTTAATTTTTTTTTTGGCTGCATTGGGTCTTAGTTGAAACATACCAGCTTCTCTCTAGCTGTGGTGCGAAGGGCCCAGAGCGTGTGGGCTCTCTAGTCGAGGAGTGCAGGCTCAGTAGCTGCAGCGTGCGGGCTTAGTTGTCTCACAGCATGTGAGATCTTAGTTCCCCAACCAGAGACTGTATTGGAAGGTGGATTCTTAACCACTAGACTACAAGGGAAGTCCAACAATACAGTATTATTAACTCTAGTCACCATGCTGTCCCTTAGAACCCCATACCTTATTCATCCCATAACTGAAAGTTAGATGATTTTTATAACCCCAGTTTACCAGCCCCTTCAAGGGGCCTCCCCACCACCGCATTTCCATTTCAATCACTTCAAAAGTAGGCCCCGGGTCTATAGTGATCAAGACAGTATGGTACTGGCACAAAAACAGAAATACAGATCAATGGAACAGGATAGAAAGCCCAGAGATAAACTATGGTCAACTAATCTATGACAAAGGAGGCAAAGATATACAATGGAGAAAAGGCAGCCTCTTCAATAAGTGGTGCTGGGAAAACTGGACAGCTACATGTAAAAGAATGAAATTAGAATACTCTTTAACACCATACGCAAAAATAAACTCCAAATGGATAAAAGACCTAAATGTAAGGCCAGACACTATAAAACTCCTGGAGGAAAACATAGGCAGAACACTCTTCGACGTAAATAACAGCAAGATCTTTTTTGACCCACCCCCTAGAGTAATGGAAATAAAAACAAAAATAAATAATTGGGACCTAATGAAACTTCAAAGCTTCTGCACAGCAAAGGAAACTATAAACAAGACAAAAAGACAACCCTCAGAATGGGAGAAAATATTTGCAAACGAATCAACAGACAAAGGATTAATCTCCAAAATATATAAACAGTTCATCCAGCTCAATATCAAAAAAACAAAACAACCCAATCCAAAAATGGGCAGAGGACCTAAATAGGCATTTCTCCAAAGAAGACATATGGATGGCCAAGAAGCACATGAAAAGCTGCTCAACATCACTAATTATTAGAGAAATGCAAATCAAAACTACAATGAGATATCACCTCACACTGGTTGGAATGGGCATCATCAGAAAATCTACAAACAGTAAATGCTGGAGAGGGTGTGGAGAAAAGGGAACCCTCTTGCACTGTTGGTGGGAATGTAAATTGATACAGCCACTGTGGAGAACAGTGTGGAGGTTCCTTGCAAAACTAAAAATAGAGTTACCATATGACCCAGCAATCCCACTGCTGGGCATATACCCAGAGAACACCATCATTCAAAAAGACACATGCACTCCAATGTTCATTGCAGCACTATCTACAATAGCCAGGACATGGAAGCAACCTAAATGTCCATCAACAGATGAATGGATTAAAAAAGATGTGGTACATATATACAATGGAATATTACTCAGCTGTAAAAAGCAATGAAACTGGGACATTTGTAGAGACATGGATGGACCTAGAGACTGTCATACAGAGTGAAGTGAGTCAGAAAGAGAAAAACAAATATCATATATTAACACATATATGTGGAATATAGAAAAATGGTATAAATCAACCAGTTTGCAAGGCAGAAATAGAGACACAGATGTAGAGAACAAACATATGGACACCAAGTGGGGAAAGCGGGGAGGGTTGGGGGGGGAATGAACTGGGAGATTGGGATACCAAATTGTACACTCTAAATATATGCAGTTTATTGTATGTTAACTGTATCTCAATAAAAGTTCTTAAAAAAAAAAAAAAGTGGGCCCCCGGGGCTGCTAGCCTTGGAGACGGTGGAACCCGGTTTGCTGCCTTGCCCTCTCCTCCCTCTGAAACTTCTGCCTCCAGGAACTGCATCCACTCTTGCTCAGAGGGTTAAGGAAAAGAAAACCACACTTTATGACAGGTATAAAATGAAGGGTAGGGTTAGACTCAAATTCATTTAAAAAAAAAAAAAAAGGAACAGATTGAATGGTGCATAATGGCAATAAAATGACACAATACGTGCAAACCAAATGATGTTAAACTCAATAACAGCCCAGCACTTCTAAGGGTACGATACTGGCTATTCTGGTGGTTTTCTTGTTGTTAACCAACAAGCTAAAGAAAGACCTTTGGGCTACTTGCTTCAGCCACTGTTACAATAACTGAATAATCAGTCCCAGCGTTTGTGGTTCTGTTACCAGCATCATTTCAAAACGAGATCAGAACCATCCAGTTATGAACCTGATTGATCAATGGCTCATTCTCATCATAAACCCTCTGGCCCGATTTACTGGGCTTTTGCCTTCCTCTGAAGACACCTTGTTCTAGCTGGACCACTCTGCAGAATTCAGTCTGTGATGAAGGAGACTATAAAAGTAGCTATAAATTTCTCAGATGAATAAGAATGAATGACAAAACTTAAAATAACAAAACCCTCTCCTGATTTGAACAAAAAGAAGTAAATGAGGCAAAGTCTTTTGGAGGAGAGAGAGAGAAAACAGGGCTGCCGAAAAGGCAAAGAAACGGAAACGTTGAGTGAGCATTGATGTGTAGGAGCAGGGCCTGCACATTTGTCATGATCATCAGAGGGAGATACAGCAGGGGAGGCTCTAGGAAGGATTGGTGGGTTGTTTCTGTATGGAGTTTACTGCCAGGTCAGCCAAGTGTCAGAAGATACAAAATCTAAAATACCTGCCAGGGCTGCAGTACTTACCCTGCCTTATTAGCAGCAGGTGAGCCCAACATTCCTAGAAGAAATGGGCGGTCTTCAGCCTCCACACCTGGGCCAAACTCTGCATCCAATTCAGTAGGGGTATCCCTAGCTTGGCTTCTGCAAGCTTGAACACATAACTCGTTCCCGACAACTTCTGCTGCACTGAATGCTAATTTGTTTCAAAGCATTCACCCAAAGGTGTGTTCTTCTTCAGCAAAAGGCATCAATTGCCCAGGCTGCCATCTTCTAGACAAGTACACGGCAGGTTAAGGATCCCTTGCTGGGAACCATCACCTCTAATCTTATTGTAGCTCCTGGACTTTCATTTATTACTTTGCTGATAACGAGCCAAAGAGCCAGTTGGAAGTGCAGGTTTCCCAACCACTATGTCTACAAGAACAGAACACTCTTCTTGAAAAAAGGGAACTTTCTGTTTATCATGGTACTAGTTTCATGTTTTAAATGGGTCCATATTACCTGGCAAGCATTAAGAAATCTGTGTTCCAGGACTTCCTAGGTGACACAGTGGTTAAGAATTCACCTGCCAATTCAGGGGACATGGACTCGATCCCTGATCCAGGAAGATCCCACATGCCGCAGAGCAACTAAGCCCATGAGCCACAACTATTGAGCCCATGTGTTGCAACTACTGAAGCCCACTCACCTAGAGCCCATGCTCCGCAACAAGAAAAGCCACTGCAATGAGGAGCCTGCACGCCACAATGAAGAGTAGCCCCCACTCACTGCAACTAGAGAAAGCCTATGTGCAGCAACAAAGACCCAACACAGCCAATTAATTAATTAATTAATTAAATTTATTTTTAAAAAAGAAATCTGTGTTTCCTTAAAAAACAGAACTTTCCATGGTACAGCCAAGGTAGGGATGAATCTTCTTTATGGGAAAATTCAGCCACAAAACACATGGAGGACTGACCAGACAGATGTGCCAGGTGTGTACACCTGTAGAGGAAATAGCGCTGTGCCTCCATTTCTCTACGTAAATAAGGCTGTTATCACCTTACCAGCCTCGTTGCTGTTTCTATTTTTAGACAGTAAAGAAAGGCTGATATTGCTTTGTGGAAAGTAAGTTGGGATGAAAATCTCAGAAATAAATGCTAGTTAAAAAAAATGATATTGTCATGACATATGCAGCCAGACATGTATCCTAGCTCATCCCAATGTCAGAACCATGGACACTACCCAGGAAAACGGCAGACCATGGCCCTAATCAAAAACATCTTTGGACCCCCTTTAGCCCCCATAAAAGGGCACAGCCTCACAGCTACCACTTTTAAAAGTTACAACTTCATATATTGATTTGCTTGAGGAAATCCCATGGGTGGGATGAAGGAAATATAATAGATGGAGCAAACTCAGCACCCTGCCATACAGATAGGTAGCAGGTAAACTCTGAGGGTCGACAGATACGGGGACATTATGGCGGTCACCTAATTGCTCTCGGCTCCTGCCGCTGGCTGCCTTCCACAGTTTGTAGTCCACTTCATCTCATTTCTTCACTGGCCCTTGAATTACCCGTCTCCTTTGCTCTTCTTGGTCAAGCAAATCTGTCTGAAGCTATTTTTGGCTGGCTCTCGCCCTTCAGAGTATGGAAGGATATGGTCCTTTCCCCATTTCGTGTGAACAGAAAGTCAGACCCTCCCCCACCAGAATTCTCCCTCACTTTACCCAGGACCCTCTTCATGTGTGCCCTGCGCTTGTGGATGGACTTCATGAAGACGGCCAGGCTCCGGTAGGAAACTGTGCCTGAAACTTACTATGAAAAGCAGTTGTTGGAGTTGATGCTCAATCAACTTTCTGCTTAGAGAAAAGAGTGAGAGTCATTCGCTTCTTCTTTGAAGGAATATGAACCATCACCAAACCCTGCTTGAGGCCTTGAGCACAGTCAGAGCTAAGAAGTCTGTGTGTGCCCAGCACACATGCTGATCAAAGGTAAAGACTAGGATGACTCCCCTGTCTCATCTTATCAATTACTACTGGATCATTGGATTCCCACTTTTGCTCCTATTGTCACCTTTCCAAGTTTGCATGAATAATCTTTATTATTCTACTTACTATAAACCCCTTAAAGGAATGTCTATTCTCCGTAGTGCCTAGCACACATCTTTGCCAATAGTGTAAAATGAATAAATTTAATAAACACATTAGTAAATAATCAGTGATTCTTTTGGGAATTGTAATTTTATAAAATTATACTTGTGACAAAGGTACATGTTCCAACTTCAACTAACAACTTACCATGGCATTAAAACAGACCTCCATTTCCCCAATTTGCTAGCTGTTGTGTCTTTTGCATATACGAGCCTCCACTCTCTAGCTGGAAGATATTTACAACATTCCCAGAAAATTCTTTGATTAATGTTAAGACCTTGAACTAACGTCAGCACTGGAACCTGATTACACACATAAATTTCAGCAGAAATCAAGAGGTACCTCCCGGGGCGATTAGCCTCTTCTTCCTGAGAAGAACCCCAATTTTTAGCTGGGATCATTGACTCTCCAGTCTTTCCAGCAGCTAAAATGTAGGCATGTCGCTGAGTTTAAGCCAATGACACACGAGCAGAAATGTTGTGCATGGCTCCTGGAAAGTGTCTTTGGTGGGAAGGGGGAGACCCCTCTCCCTCCTCCTTCCTGTCATCTGGAAAGAAAAGTTGGTGGCTGGACCTGGTGATACAGGCTCAGGACTTCACCTTGGAAATGAAATTCACACGTAGCAAAACAACAATATCGAAGGCAGCTGGAGTGCTGACACCCCGGGCTGCCTACCAGCCCCTGACTGCCAACCTCTGGACTTCTTCTACATGAGAGATGAAAACGTTTACCTTATTCAGACTTCCACTGGGGAGAGGGCTTCTTCGTTGCTCCCAGTCAGACCTAATTCAAACCAAACTCCACCTGACATAATAAGCCCTACAGCCTTGCAGGTGTGTTCTTTCAGTCCGGGAAACATAGTGGTGCTGGTTATGCTTAATGAGTCCACTTGGAGGGACTCCATCAGTGTCAGCAGTTAAAGAGAATTCACGTCCGCAGGATCTAGCCGCAGGTAGAAATTTCTAGCATGCTTTACAACCTACAGCATAAACCAACTCAGCTCAATCCTAAACTCACTCCCATGTCAAAACACCCCTCCCTTTCGGAGAGGCCCACATTCCTTTCAATCCTGGTGAAATGCCTGCAGCCGCCCTCCAGCCCTGCCCGTTTTCCAGCTGGGAGTGGGACGGTGAGGGAGGTGCTGAAAACACTCTCTGCGACCACAGTTTCTGTGCAAGATCAGCTCCGTTCCCGAGCCTTCGCCGGGGGCTTTCCCCTGCCCGTCCCAGTTCCTGAAACATCATTCTCCTCCAGAAATGAAGTTGCCTGAAGGGGGAAAAGTGAATTAATATTTTGTAACCAAATTCCTAAACAGTCATAAGGCCCAAATTAATCCTTTGGTGAGATTAGTGAAAGGGGAAAACTGAATATGAGTTCCTGATATTCACAGGGTGTTAGTGTTCACGCCCTTCGAAATACACACTTGGGGCTCCCTGGAGTCACGGGTCAGACATTTCTGTCTGAAACATATCAGGGCCTATTTATTAGCTGCAGCAAAGCTCCTAATTTCTTCTTTAAAAACAAAAAATCAGAAACTCCACGCGGTATGATTTCCCACATTTATCAAGCCACTCGGGCACTCGCAACCTACTTCTGAGTCACCTGGTGCTCTACAGATCACCATCATGTGATCATTCACATACAAAATATTGTTAGAATACTGTGTAGTTGTTAGGGTGCTTGAAAACACACGGACCCCCTTCCCAGAAACAAGAAAACTCTAACCAATTCGACAAGCTTTTCTCCTAAACAATGTCTACCCTGAGTCCCTGCATCCTTCAAAACCTCCTAAGCATTCACCCTTTGCCTCTCTCCAAGAGCAGGGCCCATGGACACATCATTTATATTGTTTTCACCCTGCTCCTAAAACTCCCACACAGGGCCTGATGCCTGCAAGGATAGGCCAGCTTGCATGGGGCCAGGGGCTCTCATCCCCCTATTGCTGGGATGACCTCCCCCCCCGCCCTTTTCCAGTGTCTCCCTCTGCCTTCCTCTCTCTCTCTATTTTTCCCCTTGACAGAGAACCTCTCAGCCTTGTCCTCCCCCCACCCCCCGCCCTGCCCCATGCATTTGGAACTGGCTCCTCCTCGGCCCGGGCTCCCTTGTGCTTTCATGTTGCTATTCTCTGGCAGGTCTCTGATGGTGGAACCACCTGTTTTCCCACCTCTCCCGCCTCTGAGCATCCCTGGAACATCTCTCTAAGAAGATATGGTTGTATGAGGTAGACTATGTTGAGGAAAGAGTAAGATCTCACTCTGCCTGAGCATTTACTATCTGCACATAGTACATTTTTTTGCCGCTAGTACATTTTCTCATTTAATTCTCACAGCTAATCAAGGTGGTTGGTATTGATACTCCCATTTTATAAAAGAGAAAAACTGAGGCTTTGAGCGGATAAGAACCTTTCCCAAGGTCATAGCATGTGCTAAAGTCGGCATTCAAATCCAGGGTTGTGTGACTTCACAGCCTGTCTTTCCACTAAAATAGGACATCTGTAAATAAATAAATAAATAAAATAAGACATCTCTGACAAATACATTAGAAATGATTACTATTTACCAGTTACCTAAAAATGCAACTCACTTTATTTTACACTGGATCCATGGAATTAAGGCAGTGAGTAAAACAGTTTGTCTAATTGGAAAAGAGAGAGAACTGGGTTTGGGGATTCTTTTAAACTTGAAGACCCTTATGAGAGTAGCATGCCGGTTTTCAGCACCAAGCTAAGAAAGGAGCATTTAAATGCTAATTTCATTTTAAAAGAATTAAGAGTTTTATTAAGGTCAAAAATGGAGCTTAAGACAGAGTCCACAGTTTAGCTATCTTGAATTTAGGCAGGAACAATACAAACAAAAAGAATTTAAGTAATAATCTGGATGATTTGGAAAAATATTTTGTAAATTTAATACATAAAATAAAGTTTGGCAACCAAAAATTCCCACTTCACATTTATTATGCCAGCAACACCTTAGCTACATCCTTTTAAATTCATGCTTTGGTTTCTAGAATTGCCAACTTCTTCTAATACTAATTCTTAGGGGAAAGAAAAGGAACATTTGCTTTCGAATATATGCCTTCTTTGTTTAAAGGAAAGGAAGGAAGGAGGGTTAGCCTAGGTGAACATCTCTAAGATTCTTATTATGTATGTAGAAAATGGACCGAAATTGTCGAGAAATTGATTTTATCTATAAAACTGGGAGGTCTCCAGGCAGGAGTGACTGCGGATTTATTCTCGGCAGTTGAAGTCACTGGCTTATCCTTTTTATTAAATTTTTCATCTTCAGCTTTCAGCACTGTTGCCAAGTTCCATGAGAAGATGCTTAAAGACATGTTACTGGGAGCAAAGGGCCCCTCTGTTGTATGAAAGTAATCTCCCAGGTCCCCGCCCCCTAACCCCCAAGGCCTTCCACAGAGACATAAAATACATAAATTCCATTTCCGTATGTGGCCTGGAACGCTTGCTGTCATCACGCTATTGTGTCTGCTGTAAATATTTGTGTGCTGGAAAAGCAACCGCTTACAGCTCCATAGGAGGCATGAGGGACCCACGACCCTTTCTCTCTTCCCATTTGTATCAGCACCTCCATTTCCTTCTCTTCTGAGAAGCTTTAGGACTGCAGGAAATCTGTAAGGCAGCACAGCTCTGCTGTACCAGGGAAAATTCAGGTCCAACCCAAGGCCCAGAAATGGGATTCAGCGGGGAAGCACCTAGAGCTCAGGCTTTATCTCCTCATCATCCTGGGCTACAGCCGGCCCACATCCCACAGGAGGAGAGAGGCAGAGAAGGAAGGTTAGGGAGGTCTTTATTGGGAGTGGGCATGGCAGAGGCTACCGTTAGTCCGGAGGCTCCAAAAATTCTTAATTCTTCTCAGCCTGCCTGCCTGACAGACTCTGAAATACTGCTGGCTGTTTCACTGCACCGGGGCGCTTGTCCCACGTCTTCTTAAGTAAATAAAGATCAGTTTTGACATGAAGTATTTTGAACATACAGAAAAGTAGAAAGAATAATGTAATGAACACCCATTCTGATCACCCAGATTTTTAAAGCACGGAGGACACAGAAATGTCTGGGCAGGTGGATGTTCCAGATCAGCTTTGCAAGTCAACCCTGCCCCCAATTCACTCCACCATCTGTGTCGAGACACCCAGGGGTTGACATCGTATAGATCAGCTAAGATATGTAAACAGCACATCTAATTCTTCAAGCTGATGAAAGGTACTGGGTAATAATGGTATATGCTCCTCCAACAGAGCTCATGGCTGCTTTCACACCCAAAATATACCTGCAGCATCACCGGCTGGAGGCCTTGAGGAAGGACCTCTTATGCACGGATGCATCATAAATTGTGCTGACTTCAATGCTCACAATTATCCTAATTTGGAACTGAAAGAAATCCCAGGGCACATCCAACACAATTGTCTCATTTTACAGATTGCAAAAAAATGACTCTTGTTTTTCCAAAGACATACAGATGGCCAACAGGCACATGAAAAGATGCTCAACTTCACTAATTACTAGAGAAATGCAAATCAAAACCACAGTGAGATATCACCTCACAACTGTCAGAATGGCCACCATCAAAAAGACAAGATGTAACAAGTGTTGTCAAGATGCAGAGAAAAGGGAACCCTTGTTCACTGTTGGTAAGAGTGTAAATTGGTGCAGATGCTATGAAAAACAGTATGGAGAGTCCTCAGAAAATTGAAGATAGAACTGCCATAAAATCCAGCTATCCCACTTCTGGATATTCACCCAAAGAATATGAAAACACTAATCCAAAAATGTATATGCACCCCCATGTTCATTGCAGCCCTATTTACAATAGCCAAGATAAAGAAGCAACGTAAGTGCCCATCAACAGATGAATGGGAAAAGAAGATGTGGCACATACATACAATGGAATACTACTCAGCCATAAAAAAAGATGAAATCTCGCCATTTGGGACAACATGGATGGACCTTGAGGGTATTCTGCTAAGGGAAATAAGTTAGATGGAGAAAGACAAATACTATATGATTTCATTCATATGTGGAATCTAAAAAACTAATAAACAAACAAAAACAAAATAAATGAACAAACCAAACCAAACACATTGATATAGAGAGCAGAATAGTGGTTACCAGAGGGGAAGGGGCAGCAGTGCGGGGGGGGGGGGTGTCAAAATGGGTAAGGGGTGATGGATGGAAAGTAAATGATTGGTGGTGCGCACACTGTGGGGTATACAGAAGTAGAGCTATAATGTTGTACACATGAAACATATAATGTTATAAATTAATGTTACCTCAATAAAAAAAATGAATCTCAAAGGGGTTAAGTAGTGTTCCCAAGGGCACACAAATACTTAATGGAATCAGGTCTAGAAACTCTAGTACCACTCAGTCGAATGCTTTTTCCATCATCACACCATATTGCTTTCATGAAGAGTGAAGTGAAATCCATGTTTTAACCATCAACAAGGCGAATTCAGGGAGCAAAGTTACGATTGGATGCCCTGCCTCTTTTCACAATGTTTGCTTCCTTTCAACCGGGTTCTGAGGACACTAGCTCTCTCCTGATTGCCCAGAACCGGCCCTCGGTGGTTTTTCCTCTGGACTTAGCTCACTTGCCCCTCAGCACCTTTCTGGCCCCATTCCCTCTGCCTTTTCTGTGCCTGGCTATGCAGAGCAAGGAGCAATCCCTACGGATACTACGCTGGTCAGTGAATGGCCTGCTGGTGGCCCTCAGCTCCCACTGCACGAACAGACCCTCACACTTGACACTGAATTTCCTCCCTACCATCATGGACCAGGATCAGTTGACTGGGCCTTCTCCCATTCTCTTAACCTCCACTACCAAATAATGTCAGTGCAGTATCCAAAATGCAAAAATACAAAGAAAGAAATAACATATGGGAATAGAGAAGGAAAAGACATGACTCACCTGCTGATAGCATAATCTAACACTGGAAAATAAAGAATAGGCTATAATTTTTATTCTTCTCTTGAACTTATTTCCAAGTGACTAAATCACCTGAACATTCAGGCAAGGTAATGAAATTGAATCTGGAGATACCAAGCAGGCTTTCATGCCCATACTTTCACATTAGGGAGAAAGAGGCGTCTGGACTTCCAGTTACCTGGGGTCTTGATACTCGAATCCAGACGGCGTTTCCCAGGTGCCTCCCAAAGAGGCCCTTGCTCTGCTTTCACCAGCACAACCTCACCTCAGGATGGTGACAGCACCTGACTCCATGCAGCCTGGATGACAGGGAGCCCCCCTGAGTCCTGGTCCAGAAAGAGGTCCACACGTGGCATTCAGAGCTCCTCCATCAGCCACCCTGGAGCTCTGGAGAAACCTGACCTCCTGCCGTCTCCAAGTCTGGTCTCGGCAGCTGGCTACCAGTTTCAGATGGACTCATGGGTTAGAGTAGCTGAATGCAAACATCACTTTAATTTTAAAATCCTAAGAATCTATGATTCCAGGGTCACTTTTCTGCAGGGCTGGGGCTGCTGACATTCCCAGAGGGTTTTCCCTGAGTCAGGCCCAACAGGCCCTAGAGAATCCCTCACTGGCCCAAAGACTCCCTCCTTTCTTCTCCTCACCTTAGTTCCCAAGTCCTGGTGGTTGGGCAAGAGAGGAGAAAACATGCACATGTCTGTGAGGGGACACCTGTGAAAGGGACAGCTCACCACTACTGACTAAAACAGACTGGACACCAGGCTGGTCGCTGGTCCTCTCTGAATGCCACAGAGACAGAAGCACAGCGGCCTCATCACTCCCTCAATCCTCTCCAGAGAGGCAGCTTCAGAGATAACACTGCCTCCAGAACAGTCACAGCCTCTTCAAGACTCAGCGTCCTCCTCTAAAAGAAGGAGAATAGTTTAATGTACCTCGTGGGGTTGTTTGCAAAGAGTAAATGAGAAAATATGTGCAACTTTCTTAGCGCAGCGCATGGTACATAGTAAGCAAACAACAGGAGCTGTCTTCATTCACCGCGGGCTTCACGGGAGCTGAGGACTAGAATAATCTTGGGACTATTATTAGATGGGTCCAAGGGCCCACCTAATACAGGAGAAAACAGGCCTAAAGAGAGAAATTCTTCTCCCATGTTCATGCCCCTGGTTGGCACAGAATACAGACCGGAATTTGTGTCTCCTGGGCCACACCAGCGTGTCCCCGGCCGCTCACTGCCTGCACCTGAAGATAGTTCTGTTTCTCAGCTTATCCCTTTTCCCAATGGCTGTAGAGCCATCTTGAATGTCTGCTTGGTGTTTTCTCTGTTAAGCTGAAAATAGCACCCTCTCGAGTATCCATTCAGCCTGATTCCCTTGCCAGAGAGGCCCTGGGACTTGGGTTGTGTTTCACACAGGACTTCCATAAACTTGGTGTAAAGCATCTTTCCCTTTCCTTTCCTATTTTTTTCTTTTTCCAGCCCCTTGGATACTCAACAGAGCCTCATCTAAAACTGACTTTGGAAATCCATGAGTTCGTATCGACTCATGTCAAAAGCTTTCCCCTCACCTGCTCTCGTGAACCACAGCCTCCCTGCTGACAGCTCACCTGTCCTCGAAAGTCAGGGCCGGGTGGATAAGTCATCTCAGGTATAGAAGCTTCCACGGGGCCACGTCACCTGGCCCCAGTGAAAGGGAAACAACTCACATGATGAACATTTTACAGCTGAAGTGAAGAAATGTTGAGCCCAGTTCTGCTCTGGAGATGAATTCGATAAATGTGTTTTCTTACAAGGATTCTCACCAGCTACCCTGATGCTTCTAGTCATAAGTTACATTTTCAGTACCCATTGATCCTGAGTCAGTTAAATTCAGGGAGTCCCAAAATAAGGTTGCTGAATCCTTGGGTGAAAAATGAACTTAGAGGCACAATTTATGAAATAGAAATTCTATTTTCAAAGTCATTTCAACTTAACACATATTTATTGAGCGCCCTGTGTGCAGGGGTTGAAATAGGCATTTTCGTGTACATTTCCTTGTTTAATCCTCATGACTCCCCAATAAGTAGATCTTGGTCTGTTTCAGTGAGTATTTCAGGAAGACAAAAGTGAACAGTGGTAGAGCTCAGGGCTAGCGACACCCCCCCACACACACACAAAGTCATTCTCATCAATTCAGTGTAGTATTCATACATTTCTCTACTTATGTGATCTATTGAAGAAATGTTTCATTCAAAGAACTAATATTCCATACAATTTTATGTTAAAAAATTTGATTAAAGTGGTTTTATTCTGAGCAGACAAATTTATGAAAAGCCTTTAGTTACTATTTTCTTTGCTTTATCTTTTGGGAAGCCAGATGGGTGGTAGAAACTCAGAGAGCTCCTGTGATTCACCGAGAGTTTCAGATTTTAATAGTCTGCTCAGTGTGACCAAGACACAGCAGGGCCCAGGAGGGGGTCTTACTGGAGTGACTGTTAGACACGACTGAAAGCAGGACACGCACAAACCCCTCCGTCCCTCCAAGGGGTCTGTGTAGAGGCTGACTCTGCCCCTGGGGTGCTGATCTCATGTGGCAACACCGAATTGTGAAATCCTAGATAGACCCAGTGTGGGTGGACAGCTGCTGTCAATTAAAAACAGCCCAAGGAAATGATCGTTCTTATTGCTGTGTAATTTATAGTGCTTTCTCTGATCTTCTGCCCTGGAAACCATGTGCTTCGAGACATCTTGCACTGGGATGAGAACACCCAGCTGCAATAAAGCCTTATTTAGGTTACTGTTAATTGAGATGACTGGAGGCCTCCCCCTAGCCCAAGTTGGTGGATGTCAGCATTTATCAATGCTGGGAAAGCTGGCTCTCAGGCCTTGCCATGTAAAGAAAGAGGCATTTCTGTACCATCCAGTTGTGGGTTAGCCCCTTGGTAAATTGCTGACACTCGAACTCTCGGGGGTTCAGAATCCATCGTTGGCTTCCCCTCTCTCCACCCAACAACATCCTCATTTGTTATTCACCCCTTTTATCAAGCTTGTGTGTCCGTGTACTGTGTATACTAATTTTTGGTATTAAGCTAAATAAAGCATCATCAACAGAAGGCAAATCTCCTGGTACAGATGCACGGAAAGAAAGAAAATAATTTCTGTCTCTTGCAGGGATTATTCCATTGCTTCCTGCTGCCAGTGCTGAGGTGGAAAGCTGCCTGTGAATAAGTATGTATGTTTCAACTTAGCTGGGATGTTATTTCAGATGTATGGACACAGCAGGGCCTGTGGCTTTTGGAGGAGGTGTCCAGGAGTGCCTCCTCCTCGGTGGCTGTGCACACCCAGCAATCTTCTGCTTCCCAGTGGATTCTCCTGCATATTTGCCAACAGGAGAAAATGGTAGTATTATTTCTCACTGTAAATTGCAATTTCAACTCCCTTGTTTCTAATCTGCCTCTTGAGAGTGTAGTCAGGCTCCCCTTAGGTGATCAACTCAAGGATTATGTTGATGCCCTGAACTCAGGCAGACAATAACCCTTATTACTTTCCTGGAGGTCCTGTCCAAACTGTTGGTCAGTATCTTAATGTCTGGTGGCCTGACATCAAGGTCTGAGTCAGCCTGAAGCAACTACCAGCTTCCACACAGGCCTGGGCTAGTCCAACAGATCCAGACATTGCAGGAGGGCAACCAGCACGCTCTCTCCTCCCTGACCCCCAATAGTGGGAGACCTCTCAACAATTCTTCCCTCTTACAGACCCCATTCAAATCATCCCATATATAAAGTACAGGACAATTGATTGAGTTCTTCACTAATCATTTCAATGCTGTCATAAGTCCCCAACTCACCTTGATCAGACTGTGATAATCCCAAATCTCTCAGCTACACATTTATAAATTATTGGGAAAGCATTTTAGAAAGCATTCTTATTTGCAGTTAAATGTATTACAGTTAATAAGGGGCGAGGGGCCTCGGGAATGCTAGAGGTGGGATGCAAGCTGGAATGTTAAGTAGGATGACCCTTGTAGGCCTCATGAGACAGTACCAGTTAAGTAAAGACCACAGTTCACTGTACTAGGTTTTGCAAGGCACTAAGATGAATCAGACATAGCGTCTGAGCCTAAGCAGTTTGTCATCTAATGATGGAAAATTTTCAAGAAGACACACAGTAGACTGAAGTCGTAAAAGACAGAAGAAAAGGTGTACATGAATAGCAATGAAAGAAAGAATATTCTAACTCTAATGATACGTGTATAGGTAAATAGCTTTGGTCCCAAAATGAAGACATGATGGTGAGAAAAGGCCAATTACCTAGGCCAGTAGCTTGATAAGGAAGGGAGGAGAGAGTTAAGGGGCTGGCAGGACAGAGTCGCTATTAGAAAAGCGGATGGTATAATGTTGGGAAGAGGTGGGCCTGTGTGAAGCCTGGAGGTGATGGGAGAAGGGCACCATAAGAGTCAATGGGTGGGGATGTAATGTACAGGTGTACAGATGTAATGTAGAGGTGACTATAGTTAATAACACTATGTTGCATGTTTGAAAGTTGCTAAGAATGTAGGTTGTAAAAGTTCTCATCACAAGAAAAAAATTCTGTAACTCTGTATGTTAACAGATGTTATCTAGACTTATCACGGTGATCATTTCACAATATATACAAATATTGAATCATTATGTTGTATGTCAATTATACCTTAATAAAATAAAATAATCATAATCATAAAAGAATCATTGGAGAAAAAGTGACTAGAAGGTATGACAGTTGGGTCCCTGGGGAAGTGAGGAAGGAGGGACCAAATGGAAATGTTGACCCCAGAGATGAGGCATAGTTCTTTCTGAGATGCATGGGAAGTAGAACCAAAGCAAGGATTTGGAGGAAAGCTGAGATGAAGAGGAGGAAGGGGATTCAGGTGCCCACATCAGTTTCCTCTGGAAAGTGGGAAGCAAGGTCGTTTGCCAAGAATGACCAGGTAGGACCAGGTAGGAATAAGGGTTAGGGGTTGGGTAGCCCAGAAAAGATGTAGAATAAGCACACTGAAAAATACACTTGTGGGTCAAATAAAGGTAAATAAAAAGGAGCAGGGGTATCAGGGTCAGAACCAAGAAGCCCTATTTCAGGCCTGTCCCCAGGATGCTCAGCCACCTGGGACAAGGTTGAAGGACCAGGGGCAAGAGAACCAGAGGCAAGGACAGTGAGGGGACAAAGCCGAGGTAGCAGTGGGTGACCTCACAGCTCATGAGCCATCAATAGAACTGTTAGCTTCAATAGTGTCTGCATTAAAATCTGTATGGCATCGTTAGCAAACAAATGAAATAACCAGTAAATTAATTTAATTTTGGCTGGAATACTTTCAGAATGTGTTTTAGGATTTTGGCACTGGCACACCTAATTTAATTTGATCCTGGGTCTCCAAGAATATAGAGTAGAATAGAAAAAATTCTATTTCTTATTCAAAGAAACTTTAGAGTAATTGATATATTCTTTGTCAGCTGTGCAATAATTTTAAGCCTCAACTTCCTAATTCATAATCAGCTAAGCAGGAACAAGATCAAATTGGGTAGTTCTCAACACAATAAATGTGAGCATATAAACACTATCTGCATAAAGTAGAGCATTTGACAAGTTCACCCTAAATGATTCAGACTTCGTGTTTCACCAAAGCACAGCTCTTATAAAACCCAATACAAATATAGAGACGCAAGCTATAGATTTTGAAATGTGTCAGTAGTGACAAAATATTGTCTGTTCATTTAATTTTCCTGTTTATCTTTCTTAGACCATATTTCTTACATAATATTTGGGGTCCCCCAAAATAATACTTTTTAAATGATTCATTTATGTATTAAAAATAAACTCTTCTCTGTATTTGGGCAAAGGGACCACATTAGCCAGTATGTCACTGCGATGACTATCGAAGGCTCCAGATTGTGTGGCGAGGCAAGGGAGGGCAGAGAAGGGACTGCAACCTGTACAGTTTAGGGTTGTCTGAGGGCTGGGAAGAGGTGGTGAGAATGAGGAGCAGTTCCTGTGGGAGTGAGGAAAGGAGGGAGGATGCAGGAAAGAAGTGTCAGAGAGAATGTCGGAAAGGAAACTTCAAGTTAACATGGAGCGCAGATCCTAATGCTAATGGGTCCAAGTGTGAACGGGAGAGCTGACCTGGGCCAGAGGTGAAGGTCATTTGGGACCAGGAGGTTGAATTGCTGTGGGTCTACTTTTCCTTCTCCAACATATCCTTCTTGAAATCACCAGAGTCGCCTTTCCAACAGCAAAATCTGAACTGAATTGTTGCATGTTTGACAAATGCCACCTTATTCCAACTGACAAACGCTTGCTCATCCTTCAAGCCTCTGCTCTGGTGTTAACCTCCTGAGAGCAGCCTTCCGGGGCTTTCAGGCAAAGTCTGGCATCCGCTTCTCCACAGTCCCAGAGCACTGTACATAAGTGTCATTAACGTGTACTAAGAAAGTTTAAAAAAAAATGTATTGCTCTGTGTTGCAAAGTCTACATAATCAATTCTCTTCTAAAATATAAGGATGAGAGTCAGACTTCTTTTATGTCTGTGCCTCAGGGCCTACACGAAGACTGGCACGTTGCTTGTACTTAACAAATTAACATTTAAGGGTAGGGGTTTTTAAACAAGGGTGAATGGTGGGATCTTCTGGGGAAATTTTCCAAAATGCAGAGACCATGACCCTTCCCAAGACCTAATGTTTCCAATCTCTGGGGCTGCGTTTGGGTAATTGTGTTCAGGAGATGCCTCCTCAGATGAGTCAGATGCTGCCCATGATTAAAAGCCTATGCTCCAGAGACGCTGCTCCAGATTATATGCACTCATGCTACTGACATCACTCATGGGGTCTGGAAGCAGGAATTCACCATGAAGAACCTGGGTTCCAGGGCCAGAGGGATCTGGGTTCAATTCGTAGCCTTAGTCTATGAGTCTATTGCCAACCAAACATGGGAACTTGGGCAAGTTCCAACACCTCTCCGAGCCTTGACTCAAAGGTTGTAAAAATTAAATGAGACCATGCATAATACAGAGTAGACACTCAAGCTGGTGCTGATCATATGTGTAAAAAATCAAAGTCTCGGGCATACTCTTTCCATTCAACCCTGTCTATCATAGTAATGATGATCTTTTGTATATTTGCAAAGCTTATTCTTCTCACAAAATGTTCACGTTGTTGACCTCATTTAAACCTCTTAGTTACTCTGAGAAAAAGGGTAGAGGATGTCTTGTCTACTCACTTTATATGTAAGGGAATTTCATCTCATGGAAGTGTTAAGATAAGCTGTGAACACATCTGAATGCCCAAGCTGGAACAAACGCCTTCCTGCTCTTCTCACTGGGACCACCACCTCATCAGTGCACATCTGCCCTCTCCCCAGGTAGTTACAGGTGTGCAGGGAGCTGGGAAGGAGCCTCAGGTTAACAGCCATTCATAAATCATAATCTGCCCAGGATGAGAGGAAAGCAGCCTGCCAAAAGTAAGGCTTCTATGTAGAAAGAGAAAATTCCAGGTAAAGAGAATGCCATATACTACAGTGGAGAGCCAGGAAAGATACAAGTGTGTCTGAAGAACAAGCTCATGGTTGATTCTGATGAAGAAGAGAATATGCTGGAAGGGGGCCTCCTGGCCTGATCATGAAGGGCCCTGAGTGACATTCACACTTTACTTCTTTGGCAACGCAGAGCCACTGGAGATGGTTAGCAGAGAAACTGATAGTCTCAACATCCTGGCCCTGGCTTTCCGAATGGATTAACATAATGATAATAAAAGCTAAACGCATGCTAGGCACTGCCCTAAGTGTCTTACAAAAATTAACTCAGTTAATCTTCATACCCTCCTTTTGGGCAGGTCTTATCATTTCCCTCACTTTATAGATGAGGAAACTGGGGTGAAGGGATGTTACAGAACTTACCACGATCACATAGCTGGTAAGTGCCAGAGCTCAGATTTGCTAGTGGTCTGACTTAAGTGGCAATGCTCCTCATCACCCCATGAGTGATACCTCCCAAGAAACTAAAAAGCAAGCAGAGCAGTTGAAGGATGATGGCAGTTTTGGAGAATGAAAAGGGCGAGAAAGAAGACTTGACGGTGAACAAATCAAAGTTCACTTTTTAAAGACTATCATTTAGTATATGTGGAAACCTACTGGCCAGGTAGTTCAAAGACACCTTTCATTAAGCATCTTTATAAGGAGAAGGATGTTTGTAAGAATGACTCGTTTTCACCTTTATCCTTGCTTTGCAGGTAAGGAAATATTCACAGATGTTTTAAGGCTGTTCCTTCTATCTGTCAAACCCATTATTTGGTCTGATGGGACAGATGCCCTGCACTTCACAGAGAGCTAATAGGTAATGGCTCAAGCAAAGAGCTCACAGGAAGGACAGGCACCCAGGCTGTGCTTGGGCTGAGCCTCCTTCATCTTCTGAAGCCATGCTTTCTAGAAGGTACTTGGCAATAAAAGATAGAAGAGCATAAAGATCAGGAGAGTTAAGGAAAGAAATTGAGAGAGAAAACAGAACCGAAATACTTCAGCTATCTTTGAAAATGACCAGAAATCTCAAAGCATAAAATATTTTCAAACTTGCAACTGAAATGGAAAAAAAGGATAGTGAGAAATGAAATCATGCCCAAAGCATTGCCTCAGCTGTCCTGGTGTCCTCCCGAAACAGCGCTGAAAGTCTCTGTGCCGAGAGAAAAGCCCCATCTGGATGCATTGGAGGCGTCCCTACTGACCTCATGCTCCTTCACTGAGCTCATCTTGGACGGCTTCATGGATAAGCACATCATGTTTCATGTTCTGCTTTTAATATCTGTCCTTGTTCTCTGGCTTCTCTTTGCATAATCTCCAGAATGATGTCAGCTCCAAACTTCCCTGAAAGACAATTTCCGGGGAGCCCCCATTTTGCCATTATGATTGTTTATTAGTAGACTCTGCAGAAGTCACCCCTCTGCTGAGTTTCGCCATGACATGTTCCTTACAGGTGGCTGTGATGGAGATGGGCTGATCGATCTCCCAGCTACATGCCCTTCCCTTCTGGGCATCCAGCTACTCCATTTCCCAGCATTAGGGGCACAGAGACCTATGTGACCAAGTTCTAGGCAAGAATATAGGCAGAATGATGGATGCTATTTTCATTCTGGCCTGTGAAACCCTCCCACGTGCAGTGTGAGTTCTGCTTCAGTCATGTTAATTTTGAGATGCCAGTGAGACACCCAAGCTGTGCTTTGGAGAAAAGTCTGAACTTGAGATCGAATCTTTGATAGAGATGTGATTGTCCAGAGGCTAGAGAATGAGAAAGGGCCAAGGACAGATCCATGAAGGCCATTAGCACTTAGTAAGTAAGTAAGGCTACCTGAAGAAGTTGGAGATGTATTCTAAGAAGGAAAGAGAAAAAAAAAAAAAAAGGCAGAGTGAACATTTCATGAAAATGAAGGAAAGAGAGAGTTTCCAGGAGGCAGTAACCAACAGTGACAGCTGTCACTAAAAGTTCAATAAAATCAGGAAAGAAAAAAGCTCTGTCAGATTTGCTAGCACCAAGGTCTTTGACAGCATTTGCCAGCTTCTATTGTGGGTTTGAGGAGTGAAGTTTTGGGGGTACAGAATACAGTCTTCAAGAGTTTGAGGGCTGAAGGAGAAGACAGAGTGTAGATGGAGAGTGTAGACTCGATGTTTCTCAGGGAAAGGAAGACAGAAAGAAACAGCAACAAGGTAGAAAAAACAGAGTACAGAGAAAGGAATTTTCATGGGCGGCAAAGTAAACTAAAAAATTGATCTGCATTATCACCCCAATTTTGTATGTGGGGAAAAGGGTGGATAAAGAGAGTGAGAAAGAACACACATACACCAAAAAAATTCAAAAACTGATATACAAAAATGTTGAAGGTGATTATCTTCTAGTGGTAAGTGGATTTATGGGTTTTATTTTCCTTCTTTGGACTTTTCTGTATTTTCCAAGTTTTCTACAGTGACACTGTATCACATTGGTACCAGAAACAGGTTTCGGTTTGGATTTTTAGTGTAAGAGACTCAGGCATGATTAAAAGCAAAGACCAGGACTTCCTAGATGGCACAGTGGTGGGGAATCCGCTTGCCAATGCAGGGGACATAGGTTCAAACCCTGCCCTGGGAAGATTCCACATGCCACGGAGGAGCTAAGCCCATGAGCCACAACAATTGAGCCTGTGCTCTAGAGCCCGTGAGCCACAACTACTGAGCCCATGTGCAGCAACTATTGAAGCCCATGTGCCTAGGGCCCGTGCTCCACAACAAGAGAAGCAACTATAATGAGGAGCCTGCGCACCACAGGGAAGAGTGGCCCCCACTCACCGCAACTAGAGAAAGCCTGTGTGCAGCAACCAAGACCCAATGCAGCCAATAAATAAATAAAATAAATAAATAAATTTATTTAAAAAAAAAAAAAAAAAGCAAAGACCAAAGAAAAAGTGGTAAGGAGAAGAGGGGAAGAAGAAAGTTGTGAAGCAAGATTCTGAGAGAGGTGGGAGAGCAGACAGTTAGTTTAGTGGAGAATTTTCACCTGATGTTTTATTTTTTCAAGGCTGTAACTGAGGAAGAGTGTGAGGCATGGGCTGAAGAGTTCAGAGCTGGGAATTGACAAGGACATGGAAACACATGGTCAGCACTCTACCACCTACCCACCACCAAGAACCAGTGCCTTCCTGCCAGCAGCTTCTTATCTAGATTATCCTACATTGTCTCCTGGACAGACTGCTTGCTTGGAAGCTGTCCTCCTCCCTTCCTTCTACCCAAAATTAACTTTCCTGTTCATCCCTATGTGGCCCTCCTACAAGCTGACTACATTACCTAGCACTCCATGAATTAATTCACCACGTGAAGCTGATGGTGAATAATGACTAATACTATTCCCTCCTACTGATGAGAAGTTGCATTTTAATAGAAGACATTTACAGCCATGTGTTTTCATCAAGAGGTGGGCATTTCTACTTCTGTGTTGCTTGGGCAAGAGAGCCTTTTTTTTTTTTCCAGTGGAAGTAGAATGGTGGTTCCAGTTTTCTCTGAACCAACCATCTAGATAAAGGTGTAGCTTGTTTCCATGTGAGGACAGCCACACTGATAGGTGGGTTCTAAATACTTATCTGTTACAGACCACTTTAACTAGCGGCAAGACAAATAATTGCACAAGAAAAGATGATTATATCCATCACATATGTCTTTCAAGGACCAGGATAAAATAAGCATCTTCTAAGAAAAACAAAAACTGAGAGAGTTTGCTAGAAGCAGACCCTCACTAAAGGAAATCCTTAAGCATTTATTTTAGGAAAAAAGGATATTATCCCAGATGGAAAGAATGAGATACAGAAAGAAAAACAAAGAAAAGGGAAAATATGTGGGTAAATCTGGAAAGAACATTGATATATAAAATAAGAAGAATAAGATAATAACAATAATGTTCTCAGGGCATAATTTTAAAAATAGAAATAAAATACACAATAACAATACCACAATATTAGAAGGAGTGATAGAAACTGAAGTATTTTAAGGACTTTATGTTATTTGGAAAGAAGGTTTAGGATTGATTAACTTTACATTTTGATAAGTTATGTATATTAAATTTCTATAGTAACCATGAAAAGAATAGAAATAGAATGCATAACTCTTAAACTACTATAGGAAAAAATGAAATGAGAAAAACTAACCAATCAATCCAAAATAAGAAAAGAAAGGAGAGAGAAAGGAACATGGAAATGATAGAACAAGTAGAAATTACAAAATAATATAAAATATGTGAGCTATAAACACAAAATTTCAGTAATTACAATAAATGTAAACAGATTAATTTCTCAAGTTAAAGACAATAATTAACAGACTTTTAAAAAAGAAACACATTAAAAACAAATGGATACAGAAACATTAAAAGGAAATGGGTAAAAATATATGTGCAGATGAATACTAGCCAAAAGAAAACCATTATGTTAATAGAAATTTTAGGAAAAAGAGTGGACTTTAAAGCAAAAAGCATTGGTATAGGTATAGAGGGTCACTACCTAATGATAAAAGTTTTAATTTGATAGTAAGTTAAAATAATTCTAAACAATTATGCACCTAATCACAAGGCCTCAAATACGTAAAGGAAAAACTGACAGAACATATAAAAATAGATAACTCTACCACTGTTGCAACAGATTTTCATATAATACTCTCAGAAATTGAGTCCAAGCATTCAAAAAATCAGCAAAGACATAGAAGATTTGAAAATAAAACAATTAAAAAGTTTAACCTAATAAACAGACAGAATATCATACCTAATAGTTACTCAGAGTATTTATAAAAACTGACCATATAGTGTGCCATTCTGCAAGTTTCAACACATTTAAAAGAATTGGTATCATACAGAACACATTTTATCTGAATAATGCTACCAATAAAACTTAATAACAAGGACATCACTAAAACTGCCATCACTAAAATTAAGAAACACTAGGGCTTCCCCAGTGGTGCAGTGGTTAAGAATCCATTTGCCAATGCAAGGGACACAAATTTGAGCTTTAGTCTGGGAAGATCCCACATGGTGAGGAGCAACTAAGCCCCATGTGCCACAACTACTGAGCCTGCGCTCTAGAGCCTGTGAGCCACAACTATTGAGCCCACATGCCACAATTACTGAAGCCACATGCCTATAGCCTGTGCTCCACAACAAGAGAAGCCACCACAATGAGAAGCCCACACTTTGCAACGAAGAGTAGCCCCCTCTCTCCACAACTAGAGAAAGCCTGAGTGCAGCAACAAAGACCCAACACAGCTAATAAATAAATACTTATAAAAAATAAAATTAAGAAACACTTTTAAGTAATTTATAAATCAAAAATAATCAAGATGAAAATTGAAAATATTTTAACTGAACGGTAATGAACACACTACCTATCAAAGCTCTCAGGATGCAGGTAAAGCAGAATTTAAATGGAAATTCATGGCCTTAAACATTTAGATTAGTGAGAAAGAAAAGCCAAAAAGTAATGGTATAAGTATATATCTCCAGAAGCTAGAAAAAGAACTGCAAAATAAACTCAAATTCGGTAGAAAGAAGAAAACAAAGATAAGAAGAAAAAGTTACAAAGCTAAAAAGAAACATACAAAATAGAAGAACAAAGTAAGTCCTTTGGAAAGACCAATAAAATGGCAAACTTTGAATATGATTGGTAAAGAAAAAAAAACAGAAATTACAAACACAATTAGGACATAGCTTCAAGTATTGCCAATATTAAAAAACATAACAATATTAGGAACAATGTTTAGGAACAGAGTTGTACAAATAAATTTATAACATAAATGAAATAGTCAAATTCCTAGAAAAATACAATTTACTAAAACTGAGTTAAGAAAAAATGAAAAATCTTAATAGTCTAATAAGCATTAATGAAATTGAATCAATAGCTGTTTCAAGGAACAGATAGTTACATTTTTGCACAAACTATTCTAGAATTCAGAAAATAAGGGAATGCCTCCTAACTCACTTTGTGAGGTCAGTATAACATAGGTAGATGAAAGAGAGAGGGAGAAAGAAAGAGAAAAGATAAACAATACAATGTGTGATTAAGTATAAGGTGTCTGTCACAGATACAGAGAACAAACTAGTGGTTACCAGCGGTGGGGAGAGGGGCAAACTAGGGGTAGGCGATTAGGAGGTACAAACTATTAGGTATAAAATAAGCTACAAGGATATATTGTACAACACAGGGAATATAGCTACTTTTAAAATATTTTTTATTTATTTATTTATTTAATTTATTTTGGCTGTGCTAGGTCTTAGTTGTGGCATGTAGGATCTTTAGTTGCAGCACATGGGATCCTCTAGTTGCATGTGCAGCTTCTTAGTTGCAGACTTCTAGTTCCCCAACCAGGGACTGAACCCCAGCCCCCTGTATTGACAGCGCAGAGTCCCACCCACGGTACTACCAGGGATGTTCCTAGCCAATATTTTACAATAACTAAAAATGAATTACAACCTTTAAAAATCATGAATCACTGTATTGTACATCTGTAATGTATATAATATTGTATATCAACTATAGTGAAAGGAAGGAAGGAAGGAAGAAAGAAAGAGAAAGAAAGAAAGGAAGGAAGGAAGGAAGGAAGGAAGGAAGGAAAGAAAGAAGAAAAAGAAAGGAAGAAAGGAGGAAAGAAAAAAGAAAGAAAAAGAAAGAAAGAAAGAAAAAAAGAAAGAAAGAATAAAGAAAAAGAAGGAAAGAAAAAGAAAGGAAAGAGAGATCCTTTATAGACTGCTTATTGAACAAACGGAAGGAGTGTTTGAAACTGTATCTGTACCTGTTGTCCTCCCTCAGCAGTGATTCCAGCAAGAGGGCCTCTGACAATTTCAAACCCTAAAACCAGATGCAAATCTATGCAATTCCAAAGGGGATTGGAAAGTTGGAGGGTCCTCTGTTCCACATAAGTTATCACTAAGACATCTGTTTTTCCTCTACATATGGCCCTTTGGCTCTTGAGTGTCGCATTTGGGACCCAGTCATTTTTTTAACAAGGCTCAGAATACTTGTCCTGTCACACCCCGAGACCATGATTTCTGGGGTCCCGCCATGTTCCTAGGGTGCTGTCAGGAACTTAAACATCTCTCCCGACTTTTATTCCAAGGTGCTGTCTACTCCTGTTTCTCCAAAATAAACTATTTCTTTCCTCAACCCTTTTCCTCTCTCCTGTTCCTGCCACAGTAGATATTAACTGCCTGCTACGTGCGGCTTCTTAACCAATCCTACTAAAAATGCAAGTTACCTTAACCTCAAGGGTAAAGAGAATTTAATTTTTTCAAATCCCCTAGGAGGGAGAAGAGAAATATTTGTGTTACATCCTTCTAGTGCATCAGAGGATGAAGAGAAAAATAAAACTGTTTCATTTCCTATTGACACAGTCCAAGCATTCATTTGCTATCACGCTTCGATCGCAAACATTTACTGAATCAGCAGCGTGGGGCAGCTGTGTCCTCCTGCTGTTTGTGATGGGGCAACCGGGGAGGGCGTGCTGATCAAATGCTTGAGGCAGGAACACCTCCACCCTTGTAGCTGTGAAGGAAGCCTGGGAAGGCAAATGGACAAAAGACGGAGTCCACAAAAATCACACTAAACAGAGTTTTGTAAATGTTGCTCCACTTGAAATGCACTGTCGACATTCTCTCATCATTAAAGAATCTTCAGTCTTACTTGTAATGGTGGCTTAGTCATCTATACATGCATGTAACCTAATTTTGACAAAACAAGCGCTTATTGCTAGATACTTTTTCTTATTTCTGGTTATTGTATGTAACGCTTCAATGAACATCCACGTAAAGAAATATGGTTTGCACCCTTGATCATCCATTTGCATGCATTCCTAGAAGTAAAATTGCCAGGCCAAAGGATGTAAGATTTTTCTTTAAAAAACTGATAAACGTGACCAAAATGCCCTCCCAAAATCTTGTACTAATTTACATTCCCGCTGTCACTGGAGCATGTTAGACCAGAATCCTCAAAGGGGAATGTGTTTGTGCTCACAGACTCCACCCTCAGTCTAACAAGATTTTCCTTGCAAGCATCTCTTAGCCAGCTTTTACCACAGCCTTCCATGCTTTCAAATGCCAATGGTTACTTCTTTTCCAGATTAAAATACTCTGGGTAGACAGTTTCTGAATTTGATAAATGCTAATAAAGTGATATATCCTATGCATTTTCATTTAAATGAATAATAAAACCTAATCTCTAAATATCAAATACTTCATACCAGGCCTCATTCTAAGTGCTCTATGTGTGGATATGTAAACCTTCACAATTCAATCAAGTAGGTGCTGCTATTTTTTGCACATGAGGCACCTGAGACACAAACTATAAAACCTGACCCCCAAATACTGTATACTAACTCATATATACGGAATCTAAAAAAAAAAAAACAAAAAATGATGCTGATGAACCCAGTGACAGGGCAAGAATAAGGAGGAAGATGCAGAGAATGGACTGGAGGACATGGGGTTGGCGGGGGGGCTGAAGGGGAAGCTGGGACGAAGTGAGAGAGTAGCATAGACATAAATACACTACCAATTGTAAAATAGATAGCTAGTGGGAAGTTGCTGTATAACAAAGGGAGATCAACTTGATGACGGGAGATGCCTTAGCAGGCCAGGACAGCGAGGGTGGGAGGGAGTCGCGGGAGGGAGCGGATATGGGGATATATGTATAAACACAGCTGATTCACTTTGGTGTACCTCAAAAGCTGGTACAAGAGTATAAAGCAATTATATTCCAATAAACAGCTTAAAAAAAAAACCTGACCCCCCCAAACACACACCCCCACCAAGATTTTTGTATTATAGCTTGTAGGAAAACCTCTCAAAATACCTGACCTCTCAAAATTTTCTTCTGTGCTCCATGTGAGTCAATCCCCTCCCAGGCATGGGCTGTGATTTCTCCTCATCTCTAACTGATCTAACTTCTCCAGGTAGCCAACTGGTCCACACTATCCCCAAGCATTGCCTTGGTCCCAGATCACTGGCTCCTCACAGTGGTGATACCCTGGAGACCGCTCTGCACAGAATCAGGGTGGAGGTCACTCACTGCCCTTGGCCTGAGATCATTTCCATGTCTATGTCATTTTGCTGTTGGAACCTGTGGATTTTTTTCTCATTCATCTGGAGATTTTCCTGTTTTGTGGTATGATGAGTGATATTCTGCTGTATCCTGGGAGACTCTGGGTATCATGTCACTGAGAGCATGTGATCTTGGAAATGCCTGCCACGCTAAGCAGTGCCCATGCCGCACTCCCCATGGAAGACTGCTTTCAGACGTCACTAATCTACCATGGCTCTCACAGGGACTTATCAATCTTCTCGCGAAATTTTCAAAGTCGAAAGATCACAAGATAAGGATAATTTGTTCTTCCCCTCCAATGGGTATCAATTATCATAAGCAAAAAACCTCAGAAAATTTAACTTTAAATTCCCCCAAGTTTCTCAAGTTTGAAACACATTCCTCAAAGGAAAGAAAGCCTCCTGTTTCCTGTTTCCATACCTCTGACCTACAAAGCAGAGAAAATGCAGTCTGCCAAGCCTTTTACAAAGAGCTATTTATTACGACAAAGCCAGTTGTCACTGTCCACATGAAGTCATCTGGGCCTGAGCATGTTAGGCGCCTGGCTTAGAAGGCCATGTCATTCCTTGAGCTATGGAATATTGTTTTGGCAAAAAGCAACTGGCCATATGCTCTCACCCTTAGGAAACCATCCAATGGCTCCGCTCCTCCAGTTCATCATAAGCATGCCTTCCCCTTAGGATGGCTCCCCTTGCCCTGGACATTCTCTGCAGAAACATTCTTCTGCTTGGATGGGGAGGGGTGCTCCTGATGGAGCAGAAGGGTGTCAGGGTGATTGGCGCCTAGTGAAGAAACCTCTGTCTATGCAGACAAATGCAGTAGGGTCTAGAGCCCGGCTGGCATCCTTCAGAAGAGCCATTGGTGAAAGGGATGACTGTAAGGTGCTCTCAAGAGGGGCCAGGACCCTGAAGCCTTCCTTAAGCAGAAGGGCCTGTGTACGTCCTGCCAGCTCATACTTTTTCAGCTAATTCTACTTGAGAGCAAACTTGCCAGAGAAAATGGAAAAACACATCTTAGAGATAAATCAACATCAGTTCCAAGCTCCTGTTTCAATTGTTTTGCCTCATGTCTGCCCTTGCTCGTGATTATATTGCATTGACCTCCTGCTGTTCTGGGTCCAGTGATGAGGTCTGCCCTAGAGAGTTATATTTTCACCTGGGTGGTCTGTCATAAAGCAGGTCCCCTTTTAGAGAAGCATAGAATTTTAGAGATGGAAGGAATCTTCGAGACCAACTACTCCAAAATGCTGCTTTTATTGAGGAAAAGATGAGACCCAGAGAGGTTGTCACTAGCACACGCTTACACAGGAATCCAGTTGCAGAGGCAGGAATGGTGTAGGGTCTCCAGAAGGTGCAGGATCCTTTCTACCTCAGCATGGTAGATCCCAAGGCTCTCTACAATTTTGAGTTGAACCTGATTTCAAATTTGATTCTAAATGTTTTCATTTTGAATGGAGATACCTAAAAATAATTCAACCCTCTGGGTACCTTTCTAAATTTCCCTACTTCTTTGCAGCAAATAATAGACTACTTTAGAATGTAAGCCGTCAGACTTTGAAGCTTGTCTACCTAAACCTACTCCACTGAACCAAAAGATTTCAGACTTTGAGCTATTTGGAATTGACGTCAGGTCAATTTCTGGCTCGAGTTTAGACTCATAAGCAAGCATTTCATGCCTGTCCTCTCCTTTGATGTATTTGGAGCCTGGGATTTATAGTCATAAACATTCCCCCAGCATGTCATCCTCATAACAGTCATCAATCTAACTATCATGGTAAAAATAGGATTGGTATGTTGGATATACTGATGACATTCTAGGCCAGTAACAGAAAGCCATGATACGACATATGTTCAACTTAATGTAAAACATTCTCAGATAACACATTGGATCTTGTACATTTTCAATAAAGCAATAATTTGTCCATATCTGTACTAACAGAAAGATAGCTTTCATATTTCTTAAAAAATATGTTCTTTAGGTAAAGGGCAATTGCTCATTGAATAAAATCTTTCACTAAATGTATATTTTGGAGATGCTACCTGTCCCAGACTTGCTATCCAAGACTTTGGTATCTGTAACTGAATGAAGGATGGCCCCCAAAAGAGATGTCACCCAGAACCTATGAATGTGACCTTATTTGGAAAAAGGGTCCTTGCAGATGTGATTAAATTAAGGATCTCAGGCTGAAGAGACACTCACTGATTATCGAGATGGGTCCTCACTCCAGTGATGTGTCCTTTTGAGAAGAGAAGACGACACAGACGTGAGGGAGAAGACACAGAGAAGCTGGTGGGAGGATGGTAGCGGAGACTGGAGTCACGCTGCCACAAATTAAGGAATGCCTGGAACCACCAGAAGCTAAGGGGCAAGAAAGAAATCCCCCGAGAGATCAAAGGGGATGTGGACCTGCAGGTATCTTGATTTTGGCCCAGTGATACTGATTTCAGACTTCTGGCCTCCAGACTGTGAGGAAATAAATTGCCTTGGCTTGCTGCCACATCACTCCAATCTCCACCTCCATGGTCACATCATCTTCTCTGTGTGATTGTCTAATCTTCTTCTGCCTCTCTCTGATGAGTACACTTAACAATGGTACTTAAGACTCAGTCAGATAATCCAAGACAATGTACTTATCTCAAGATTATCAACTTAATTAATCATACCTGCAAAGACCCTTTTTCCATTTACAGGTTCAGGGATTAGGACCTAATATCTTGGGGGCTGGGGGTGGGGGGGACGGGGATTAATCTGTCTATCACAGCCGCCCAATCTCATTGGCTTAACACAGCAAAGACAAACATGGATAAGTACC
Organism: Hippopotamus amphibius kiboko; assembly: GCF_030028045.1. Taxonomy (NCBI): domain Eukaryota; kingdom Metazoa; phylum Chordata; class Mammalia; order Artiodactyla; family Hippopotamidae; genus Hippopotamus; species Hippopotamus amphibius. The sequence goes on from NC_080191.1 coordinate 61,802,842, forward strand.
TGCCTCCACCTTGTGGTATCCCACCTGGGACACTGGCCTCCAAGGTCATAGCAGCAAGAAAAGAAGAGAGATGAATAAGGATTCCAGGCCTTTAATTACCTTGGCCTGAAATTGATTCACATCAATTCTGTTCACAGTCCATTGGCCAGAACTAGTCGTAAGTACTCAACTTAACTGTAAGGAATGCTGATGAAATGGAACAGAACCTTATGGTCCTCCCACCCCCATGTCCTCAGCCTGCCTTTTGTCATGGAAGAACCTTAGCCAAAGAGTAAGTTTAATCAGAGAAGTGAGAAAATGCAGAAACAAAGGAAAACAGTCCAACAAGAATAAATATTAGTGTAGTCATTAAGCATAGTTAAGGACATTTAGTTCCTCTTCAAGGGCTACAGATAATATTCTGAACCATGTCCTGTGAGCTGTCTTGTAGATACTGAAACCTCCACCAGGTAGAAAGAGTTAACTACATGATGGCCACACCATGGCCACGACATATGCTGCTACAATTCTGAGAATTGGCCTCAAGGAAATGGAAACAAACTGACCCTGGAACTGAAGATTAATTGTACTTAAAACAATCAAGATGACACTGGTCAGACCAACGCATGACCAATTTCAAGATGACTGTTAGAGCTGACTGTGCTGTTTCTACATGTAGCCCCCTCCCTCTGCCTATAAAAACTCTTGCCCCCTGATTGTCGGGGGAGGGGAAGTCAGCCTTTGGACAGGAGTCTGCCCTCCCCCCACCCCACCCCCGGTTGCCAGCATCCAAAACAAAGGAAACTTTCCTTTCCACGAAACTTGTCCCTTTATTGGCTTTTAGTCGGTGAGCAGCTGGACCCCACTTTTGGTTACACTGACATATGTAAGGGAGCAAAAGAATGTTTGGTGGGTGCTAACTGTCTCTGCAACATGCTGAGAGGTCAGAAAATTACACAGAATCTGTGCCATGGGAGACAACTACTGCTTCTGTCACCCAACACGGTTCACGGCTCCCTCCACTACAGCATCCCCTCCTTTGCAGAACTACTCTTCCTCATGCCATGCGGTTCCAGTTTCAAAGGTGGCAGCATTACCCAGCCTGTCCACCCAGAATCTTAGTGTGGAATTTTCCACTTCCATGTTGGAAATTGCACCAAAGTTCATGCAAGGCATTTCTGACACTAACTGCCGAAAACTAGGTCCAATTCCACAGGTTTAGGGAGCACCCTTACTTCAGGCACCACCTGCAAATTGGGGGTCTCCAAGCTACCCATACTTCTGACGCACTGCTACAAATGCAGGGGTTCCCATCATCTCCTCTGGTTTGATAATTCACTAGGACCACTCACAGAACTCAGGAAAACACTACACAGCTTTTTTTTTTTTTTTTTGTGGCTGCATTGGGTCTTCATTGCTGCACACGGGCTTTCTCTAGTTGTGGCAAGTGGGGGCTCCTCTTCGTTGCAGTGCGTGAGCTTCTCATTGCAGTGGCTTCTTTTGTTGCGGAGCTCAGGCTCTAGGTACTCGGGCTTCAGGAGTTGCAGCATGCAAGCTCACTAGTTGTGGCACATGGGCTTAGTTGCTCCGTGGCATGTAGGATCTTCCTGGACAGGGCTCAGACCCGTGTCCCCTGCATTGGCAGGCAGATTCTTAACCACTGCACCATCAGGGAAGTCCCTATACAGCTTTTTAACAGCAAAAGGATACCAACCGAGACCAGCCAAATGAAGAGACACCAAGGGTGCTATCTGGAAGGTTCCGGATGCAAAGCTCTCCTGTCCTCAGGATGTGTCACTCTCCCAGGGCCTTGACATGCTTACCAGAGTTTTTATTAATGCTTCACTATGTAGGGATGTGATGGGGTCATTGGCCGTGTGACTGAACTCAATCTCCACCCTCTTCCCCCCATAGGAAGTTGGGCTGATGTCGCCTGGCTCACAGCCCCAACCCTCTAACCACATGGTTGGCCCTTCTGGCATGGTCAGCTCCCATCCTAAAACTATCTAGGGGCCAACCATGAGTCACCTCGTTCGTATAAACTCAGGTGTGGTCCGAGAACCCGCAGATGAATACAAAGACACTCCTGTTGCTCAGGAAATTCCAAGAGTTTTGAGGCTTTCTTCCAGGAACCAGGGACAAAGGCCAGCCAAATTCATCATACAGCAGCTGGAATGAAAAAAGGCTGTGGCTGCTACCAGGTCACCTGCTCTCCACTCGTTCCCTCTGCTCTGCCCCCATCACCCACCACAGAGAGGAAAACCCCTGTCATAAGAGAAAATAAAGCCAACACAAAGAGAGAAGATGAGATGAGACACAGAGAGTGAGAGCAAGCCCTGACAACATAGTTTGATCTCTTCAATGCAGCTCTGTCTTTCCCCATTACAGGAGTCAGTAAATCTCAACTCTTACTTAAGCTGCATTGAATTGAATTCCCATCACCTGAAATACAAAGAAATAAGTATCCCTGCCCTTCAGGAGCCTAGCATTTGATTGAAGGGTGACATATACAAATGAAAAACTAACCATTTTCAACAATTTAAAAATAATCATACATCTATTTATGAGTAAGTACTGGAAGAGGAAGACAAAACTATTCTTACCAAGGAAGGTCCAAGAGCTATGACATTCACCTTTATGCTAATTCTAACTTTATTCAACAATATGACAGTCTTGAAATGGCAGGACAAAGTTATTATGAAACCTGTCTAAAAGCAGGAGGAACACAAGGAACAGAATTGGATCTTATTTTATACACAAAGATGTTTCCCATCATCCTCAAGGGAGGGGAGTCTGTTGGAAATACAGTGGAGTCACAAAATTCTGAAAATACATATTGCTTTTAAAACTGAAAACCGGCCTTAAGTTGCAATCGCTTTTTAAAAATATCAATGTACATTTTTCAAAGTAGATTAAAAAATGTGTCTCAATGAATGAAAGGTGGAGAGCAGCAATGACAAAGCCCACAAGGGGCAACATCTTCCTCTTCGCAAAACACTAGGAATCACTACTTTATACAATAGGTGTATTTCTGAGCATCTCTGTGACACTGCTTGACTTGGGTCCTATTTTACCATCGATTATCATGATTGTTTCAGATTGACGGGCTGTTCCATTCAGCCTGGCAATCAGCTGTGTGTTATCTCCCACCAGCCCCTGCTGGGCCAGTAAGTGAAGCAAAAGCAAGTACGGAGCTGGCATCGCTCCTCCAGAAAGTAGGTTTTGTGCGTGACACCAGCACAATTGTAAGGTCGTGGTGGGTGGAAACAGCCTGGCAGAGCCCCACTTCGGGCACGTCTCATCAACATCACCCAGAAAGCTTCCTTCCATGGGGGTGAAGCTGTCGGCTTCAATGTGAATCAGCAAGGTTCTCAGAGGCAGGCTCCACCTCCAGCATCAAGTCACAGAGCTTGGATGGGCAGCTTTGGTCCTAAGGATGCCCTTAAACCTGGAAAGCTGGGCAGGATCGGAAGCGCCTGGAGGGTAGGTGGGAGTGTGATTAATGATAGTTGATAGGCTCGGAAACTGGCATTTAGTGTCTGGCAAAATTATCCGTTGTATGAATCCCTCCAACTACACGCTGCGACAGCATTTGTAGTGCAAAGGATCCCTTTGCTAAAATGACATCACCTCCCTGGGCCTGTAATTTTGGTAAATTCTGAATCCTGTGAATAATATACCTCACATCTGCTGAACGTCCTATGACTTTCCATGATGACCAAGTGCTTCCAACACTGTGGTTTAGAAAACTGGAACTTCAGAGCGTACACCAGCAGCACCTGGGAATGCCAGCCGAGGAAAATCTCCCCAGAGGTGGGGCCACCGAGACTTGAGAAACCAGGATAGTAGCTACCATTTATTTGTGCTCAGTACATGCCGGGTTAAGAAGCGTATGAATACTATCTCATTAATTCTCACAATGACCTTACATGGTATATATCGTGATCCCCATTTTTTACAGATGAGGAAACTGAGGCTCAGAGATGTCACCTACTGATTAGCAGTGGAACTAGGATGCGATTGTTTGTTCAGCTCCAAAACCCATATTCCAAACACCTGCTCCCATGTAGCCAACACGGCTAACTGCCCTCTAACTACCATTACCCACTTCTTTAATACTAGCAGAACCCCAATTTTATACTAATTTTATATGAGCCAGCACCCCTTTTCCCCATGATTCAAGTAAAGTATCATTGGTCTAAGCCAGTGCTGTCCAAGAGAAATGAACATGAGCCACAAACGCAAGCTACATATGTAATTTTTAATTTTCTGGTAGGCACACTGAAAAAAGTAATGTAATAGAAATAGTTTTTATAATCTGTTTTTATTAACCCAATATATTCAAAATATTATTTCAATGTAATCAATCTTTAATGATAAATGAAATCCTATAAAATTATAAATATAAAGTCAATAAAGAAATGAAAACAAAGCACATGGATAGAGAGTGATGCAGTGAGGAGGGTACTGCCTCAGAGTGGTCAGCACGAACTTTGAGCGGACACAGAAGGAAATGAGGAGTGACCCATGGGAATTCTGGGATAAGCATCCGAAGCTGATGGAAAGCCAAGTGCAAAGATCCAAGGTGGGACTTCTAGGGTGGGGGGCATCTGAGGAATATCAGGAAGGCTCATGTCATCTGAAAGAAGTAAATGGAGGGAAAGCATAAGGGCTGAAGGAGGAGAGATGGGGTCTTAATGAGGTAGGGCCTTCCAGGCTGCTTTAAGGATGCTGGCTTTTATTTTACTTTTTAACTAATTAATTAATTAATTTGGCTGAGCCGGGTCTTCACTGCAGCGCACGGGATCTTCACTGAGGCATGCAGAACTTCTTAGCTGTGGCATGCAGACTCTTAGTTGCGACATGCAAACTCTCAGTTGTGGCATGCATGCGGAATCTAGTTCCCTGATGAGGGATCAAACTCCTGCATTGGGAGCACGGAGTCTTACCCACTGGACCACCAGGGAAGTCCCAGGCTTTTAACCTGAGCAAGATGAGAAGCCCCTGGAGGGTTCTGAGAAGGTAAATGGAGTGGTATGTGATACCTTTTAACACTCTTATTACTGAAGTGGGGCAGGACTGAGGGGAGCAGGGTAGAATCAGAGACTAGTTAGGCAATATCCCAGGTGAGAACTGGGGTGGTGAGAAGCTGTCAGAATTGAGATATAATTTGAAGATCTGTTAGGGCTTTGAGAGATGTCAGAGAAAGAGTGGAGGAGAAGCTCAAGATTTGGGGGGTAGAAGAAATGAAAGAATGAAGTTGCCATTTACTGAGATGGGATGACTAGAGGAAGGGCAGGTTCGGGACAAAGAAGAAATCAAGAACTCAGTGTTGGTGCATTAAGTTTGAGGTGCCAATCAGACATTCCATTGTCAAGTTGGATTTGTGGATTTACAAGATGGATTTATGAGTCTGGAGTTTGGTGGAGAGGTCCAAGTTGGAGGTCTAATCTGGGGAGTCATTAGCACATGAATGATGCTTAAAGTCATAAGACAGGATGAGACCACCAAGAAAGAGAACAAATAGAGAAGAAAGATTTGAGGACTGGCCCCAGGATATTTCAATATTTGAAGTCCAGAAAACCGGAAGAATCCCCAAAAGAGACTGATCAAGTACATCCAACGCTGCTGATAAATCATGAAAGGAAAAGCATCCCCTGGGTCTGTGAGCACATCAGGAACCTTGATAAGAGTAGTTTCAGTGGAGGAAAGGGAGGAAAATCTGATTGTGCTCAACATCAGGGAAATGAAACTCAAAACCACAATGAGATGTCACCTCACACCTGTTACAATGGCTATTACCAAAAAGGCAAGAAATAACAAATGTTGGCAAGGATGTGGATAAAAGGGAATCCTTGTGCACTGTTGGTGGGGCTGTAAATCAGTGCAGCCACTGTGGAAAACAGTATGGAGATGTCTCAAAAAATTAAAAAGAGAACTATCATATGACCCAGCAATTCTACTCCTGGATATTTATCCAAGGAAAACAAACACACTGACTCAAAAAGATACATGCACCCACATGTTCATTGCAGCATTATTTACAATAGCCAAGACCTGGAAGCAACCAAAGTGTCAATGCATAAATGGATTTTTTTAACTGTGGTGTATATGTACACATATATATGTGTATACATATACATATATATATATACACACACAATGGAATATTAGCCACAAAAAAAAAGGAAATCTTGCCATTTGCAACAAAATGGTTGGACCTTGAGAGTGTTATGCTAAGTGAAATAAGTCAGACAGAGAAAGCAGATGATCTCATTTATGTGTGGAATCAAAAACAAAACAAAGAAAAGCCCACGCTCATAGATAGAACAGATTGGTGGTTGCCAGAGGCAACCACCAATTGGTGGAGTGAGGGGTGAGCAAAACGGGTGAAGGGAATCAAAGAGCACAAACTTCCAGTTATAAAATAAACGTCATGGGGATGTAATGTCCAGCATGGTGACAACAGTTAATAATGCTGTATTGTATATTTGAAAGTTGTTAGGGAGTAAATCTTTAAAAGTTCTCATCACAAGAAAAATGTTTGTAACCAAGTGTGATGATGGGGGAGGTTAACTGGATTTATTGTGGTGATCATTTATCAACATATACAAAACAGCGAATCATGTTGTACACCTGAAACTAATACAATGTTATATGTCAATTATAACTCAGTTTTTTAAAACCTGATTGGAGACGATTCAAAAGAAAATTGAAGGAACAGAAGGAGAGTTAGTGAGTAGGGGCAACCATTTGAAGGAGTTTTGTTATTAAAAAAAATAATAAGAGAAACTATTTTAGGGTAGATTCTCAGGGCTTTTGTATGTGCTTCCTTGTGTGTGTATCATTCAGTCGAGTGGAAATACGACTTTGAAGAAAGGGAAGTGTGAAAATGAGACAAGTGAAATTCTTAGGTAGATTTGTGTGGGGGCGGGCACCAGTGCACAATTTGGATGAGTGAGATTCAGGTAGAAACACAAATAGCTCACCCATGATCTCTTGTTATGTAAAGTGATACATTTTAATGTTTAAATCATTTTATTTGGTTTTTCTGCTGTCTACAGGCTGAACAAGATCTTAGTAGAAACATTTCACTAAGAAACCCTAAAGGATATTACCAAGTGACTTATATGATCAGTAAAGACATGGACTTGGAAGACCAGTACACCAACAGGCAAAGCAGAGATTCAGGATCTTCAGAACAATGAGATTCTCAGCTGTCCTGGAGGCTTTAAAGAAGGCATAATTTAACTCTGCTACCATTTGTCCCACCCTAAGGACTCTCTCAATAAAAACAAAGCTAAAGATGCAGATGTAGTAGAAAATGGACTTGAGGACGCAGGGCGGGGCGGGGTGGGGGGGGGGGCGGACGGAGGGGAAGCTGAGACTAAGTAAAAGAATAGCATTGACATATAGAGTATACACCATCAAATGTAAAATAGAAGGCTAGTAGGCAAATGCTTCATACACAGGGAGACAAGCTCTGTCCTTTGTGATGACCTAGAGGGGTGGGATGGGGAGGGTGGAAGGGAGGCTCCAGAGGGAGGGGATATGGGGATATATGTATACATACAGCTGATTCACTTTGTTGTACAGTGGAAACTACCACAACATTGTAAACAGTTATACTCCAATAAAGATCTGAAGAAAAAAATAAATAAAAATAAAAAAAAGGACTGAACCTCTCCCAGCAAGCACATCCATCCTATTCTGAGGTCATTTCCCTTTGTGTCAGAAGCTACCTTGGAAGTGGATGTGTTTTTTGGCAGGAGATAGCAGGAAGTAGTCCCACATTCATTTCAGTAGGTCCCCTGACTCCAACCTAAACTCAGTGGGGTTTTCCAAAGGTAGGAAAGGGAAGTCAGTTTTAAGAATAGAGAAATGAAATGGTGTAAAGGATGGTGGTCTGGTGGTTAAGACTCCACACTTCCAATGCAGGGGGCACAGGTTCAATCCCCGATCAGGGAAATAAGATCCCACATGCCGTGCAGCCAAAAAAATAAAAAAAGAAAGAAAAAGAAAAAGAAATGGCATAAGGGAAATTAAAAGCTCTGCACCCACATCTCCAACGTGGGGGATAGGGTTTTCCACATACTACCAAGCTATGCTCTGTGACACCCGCTGGGTGTCCTACAATTCAGCTCCATTCTGACACCATCTACCTGCAGATAGCATCAGATTCCACAGGTAAAGGGCTCAGTCCCAAAAGACTGCCCTCCACTTCAGGCCCCATGCACAAGCCCATGTTGCTTCTGACTGACTGGTTACAAATTGGACGTTCGAACAATCCTCTCCAACTCAGGATGCCAATCCAAGTCTAAGTCATTAACTGTACTTCTGAGCAACTTGCTATAAATCAGAGGTTTCCATGACCCCCTTTTTGTTTTTTTCTTGTTTTTATTTATTTATTTTTTAAATTTATTGGCTGCTTTGGGCCTTCGTTGCTGCACGCAGGCTTTCTGGTGTTGGGAGGAGTGGGGGCTACTCTTCATTGCAGTGCGCGGGCTTCTTATTGCAGTGGCTTCTCTTGTTGCGGAACACAGGCTCTAGGCACTCGAGCTTCAGTAGTTGCGGCACATGGCTCAGTAGTTGTGGCTCACAGGCTCTAGAGCGCAGGCTCAACTGTGGTGCACGGGCTTAGATGCTCTGCGGCATGTGGGATCTTCCCAGACCAGGGCTCGAACCCATGTCCCCTGCATTGGCAGGCAGATTCTTAACCACTGCGACACCAGGGAAGCCCTGACCCCTGTTTGAGTTCAATTACTTGGCTAGAGCAGCTCAGGAAACTCAGGAAACCCATTTACTCACTAGATACCTGTTTATTACAAAGGATATTAAAGGGTATGAAATATGCAGGGCAAGGTCCTAAACAAAGATTCTTCTGTTATTGTAGAGATTAGGGTGCAGCATGGTGGTACTTGGAAGCAGTCTGGAAGCTTGTTGAACCCCCTTCTTTGGGGGGTTTTTTGGAGGCTTCACTACATAGGCATGATTGATGAACTTATTGACCCTTGGTGATTGATTCAACCTCTAGTCCCTCCCCGGAAATCAACCCCACCGTCTAGTCAAGGCACAGCCACTTTGGAAGACAGTTTGGCCATATCTCATAAAATTAAACATACTCTTACCATACAGTCCAGCAATTGCACTCCTAAATATTTATCCAAATGAACTGAAAACTTATCTCCACATAAAAACCTTCACTCATATGTTCATAGAAACTGTATTCATAATTGCCAAAACTTGGAAGCAACCAAGATGCCTTCTTGGAACTCACACTCTATAGGAGTGGTAGATATGTTCTATAATTTTTTTAAATGTGCACTAAGACAAGGAAGTGTATTACTTTTTTAGAAATGGTCAAGGCTCCCCTCCCACCTGTGCCTTAAATGCTACCCCATCTCTTCTTCTTTGGCTGATTCCAGAAGTCAGGCCCCCACATTCTCACCCCCCACCCCCACCAAAGCCCTCACCTCTCCAGCATGGTTGGTTTCTCATCAGTATAAAACATTCTCAAGTTTCTCCCACCTTGTCAAATAAAGGCCTCCCTCTATGTATGGTACCCTTATGCTCTGGAATACCCCACTATCAGGAATCATCAGTGTGCAGTCTATTGAATGCCAGGGAGCAACAATCTCTTTGGTAAAGAGCAAAACTTGGTGCAAAGCATGAGGCCAGTCTTGTGAAAAAGATAATATGCGTGTGGTGTGTATATGCGTGTGTATGTGTATGTGTAGAACAGAGACTGAACGGATGCATGCCAAAATATTGACCCTGGTTACCAAAGTGCCATTATCTGCAATTGTATTTTATATTAAATTTCTATGTATTCCTTTCATCAGAAAATAATTCATAATAAATGTGATAAAGCGCAAAAGAAAAAAGGAAAGAGGAAAGAAGAAAGAAAGAAGGGAAGAAAGAAAGAAAAAGAAAGAAAAGGAAAAAGGAAGAAAGAAAAGAAAGAAAGAGAAAGAAAAAGAAAGAAAGAAAGAAAGAAAGAAAGAGAAGAAAGAAAGAAAAAGAGAAACAGTGCAAGTTTCCCATCGCTCTTAGAAAGCAAAACTCCAAGCATGGCCTCTGGCTCCTTCCTACCCTTGTAGCCCCGCCCCCTCCACGGCCACGGAGCCTCGGCCACTCTGCCCTTTTTCTGTCCCTTGTACATACCACGTGCCCTTCCCTTCACCTGCACACGTCTCCCTCCATCCTGCCTCCTGATCTCTGCTTGAACCTCATTTTCCTGCAGAACCTTCCTAACACCTTTGAGCAGGTTACCCCCTCCCCCATTCTATGCTCATTACGCAGTGTGTGTCGCTTTGCCACAGACACTGATTTGGGTCCTGTTGGGTTGACATGATGAATATCTACCACCCCTATAGAGTGTGAGTTCCAAGAGGGCATTATACTCCCACCACCGGGCACAGAAGAGGTCAAGACATGTTGAATACATGAAATAAAGATGAAATGTACATCTGAATAGTTCTCCACAGTTTACAAAGTGCTTTTGCACAGAGTGTAACATGTGACCTTCACAGCTTCACTCTGAAGGCAACATTAGCACCCCTTTCTACAGATGACAAAACAGTTTTCTTAGATGTAGCTCTGTTTTACTCCCCTGTGGCTTTTTAAAATGTTATTTCATTATTCCCACTCTAATCTTTACTATTTCTGTTCTTATCTTTATTGAATTGGTTTAATTGTTCTTTTCCTTACTTCTTAAGTTGAAACTCAGCTCACTGATTTATTAAACTTTTTTAGGTACATTTAAAGCCAAAATATACCTTCGAGGTATTGCCTTAGCTACATCCCACAATTTGGGTAGTGTTTTTGTTGTTTTTCAGTTCAAAATATTTCAATTCCACATTATGATATTTTCTTTGACCTAGGAATCATTTAGAAGTGCCTGTTTAACTTTTAAAATACTTATATCACAAAAACTTTTTTGGATATCTTTTTAGTTGTTGCTCTCAAAAGTTTGCTGCATTTTGGTCAGAATTTTTATTACTGAATCGTTGGTTTTGTTATTCCTTTATGGTCAAGTACATGACCAATTATTTTTAAATGTCACATGAGTGCTTGAAGCCTGGAATTTACTTTGGGTGACCCGGTTGGGTTGAGGGCTCTGAGACTTAGAGTTACCCGATATTTCTCTTGAGAAACATAGGTTTATAAAAGGTTTTTTTTTTTTTGCTTCCTTTTTAAATTTATTTTATTGAAGTATAGGTGGCTTACAATGTTGTATTAATTTTTGCTCCACAGCAAAGTGATTCAATTAGACATGTATATACATTCTTTTTCATATTCTTTTCCATTATGATTTATCACAGGATAATGACTACGATTCCCTGTGCTATACAGTAGGACCTTGTTGTTTATCCATCCTATTTATAACAGTTTGCATCTGCTAATCCCAAATTCCCACTCCATCCCTCCCCTAGCCCCTCTCCCCCTTGGCAACCACAATTCTGTTCTCTATGTTTGTGAATCTGTTTCTGTTTCGTAGATAAGTTCTTTTGTGTAGCATTTTAGATTCCACATGTAAGTGATATCATATGGTATTTATCTTTCTCTTTCTGACTTAATTCACTTAGTATGATCATCTCTAGGTCCATCTATGTTGCTTTCTCTTCTTTGCTAATAACACTGTAATAAAATGGAAGAAGTGTTTCTGCTGATATTAGTACATTTTTTGAGTCATTTGTGCCATCCGCTGTGTTAATTAACTGCTTTACAAGCATAATCTTAGTTAACTCTTACCATCCCCCTAGAACGTATATTTTTATTAAAGTACCCATTTTACAGATAAGCATACATGGCACAAAGAAGGTTAATCAACTTTCCCAAGTCAGCTCTGTGGTAGAGCTCATTCTCATCTGGGTTTACAACTCCCACCTCTGCTCTTTTAAGTACAACATGCTGGACCGTCCAAGGCAGTGAGCTGCCAGGCCTTGCTGGGGCTGGTGCTATGGGAATTAGGTAATCCCGCCACTCCAACTAAATGAATCTGAGCCCTTGTAGGCCAGTGGACAGCTTAGAAAAAAAGATACACATGATTCCAGCAGGGTCTGTTTTCCTCTGCTTGGTGTTGCAACAGCAAATTATCTTCTCCTGATCATTTTCAGTTGGGATTAAATCAAACTTCAATTGCTCATTAAAATTAGAAGCAGTGTGGGTGTTGAGATGAGAGCAGCTGGGCAAGAGGCCCTTGGAGCTCTAGGTCTGGACTGCCAGGAGACTCCTTCACCTCTCAAGCAAGGGGGCTCTTCCCCATCTGGGCCATGAGAGCAGTAACGTGCATCTTCTCTGTTTTAAAATGTATCCAAGCCAGGTTTGCATATAATGAGATGTAGATATAATAATACCATTAAGACAGAAACAGGAAGCATAGGAAAAGAGAAAAATCAGTATACCCAAAAGCTGAGTTAATATACTCACTTTGTGAGCTTTCAAATTCACTATGAGCTTTCTGGTAACTTTGGCAAAAAGTAAAAAATAGAGTAAATAGTTACATACATACATATATAAATGTATATATAGTGGGTTCTATAATTTGAAATAACTGAAAAAAGAATGCATAGCACTTCAACAAGAGAGACTTTTTTTCTGACAGATGATCGCTAAGATCACTTCTGGCTGTGGATTTTATAAGTCCTCAAAGCAAATGAAATTATTTCTTCTCATTTGGTTAGACTGGTTCAGACTGCTTACATGTCATTGACAATAAACTTCACCTAACACAGATATTAAACTAACCCATGTAGAAATAATCAGGCTTACAGATAGCTAAGAAACTCAAAGCAAAGCAGCTCTGAGCCAAGGCTATACAGTGAAGGGTAGTGGTCAAAATTACAGGCTTCATAGTCAGAAAGATCTAGGATTGTTACGAATATTAAATACATCAAAAAAGGTTACCATAGAGCCTGGTATATAGTCAGTTCTCCATAAACTTTTTTTTTTTTAAGTAATGGTACACTAATCTTTCACTTTGGCATGCTGTAACACAACCCAGCAATCCCACCATCTGTCTCATAATCCACAGACTGAGCGTACTCTAGACCCAGACTGCCTGGCTGCAGCCTTGGCTCTACCATCTACCAACTGTGTGTCCTCAGGCAAGTTCTTAACCTCTCTGGGCCCCAACCTGGGCCTCAATTTCCTTACATGTAAGATGGAGATAGTAATGGTATCTACACAGGATTTTTATGGTGATTAAAAGAGTAAGTATATGTAAAGTACTGAAAGCAGTGCCTGGCAAGTCCTAAGCGCTGTATAGATATTAGCTATTATTATGGTTATTTCCCAGCAAAACAGGAACTAGGCCAACAAATAAAATATATATCCAAAATGCTATATATTTTGGAAGCTCTTTCCCAAGGGAAAAAGGGCCAGGAATTGAGATGGGAAGTTGAATAATATCTGTGTTTTCAGTGGAGTTTTTGGTAGGCCATATAAGATGCCCATATTCCAAACGCTGAGAGTTTGTGTTCGGAAGCTGAAACTATTCCCATATTTGAATAATTCTTGAAATAAACTTGGAATCCTATGTGAACATACAGAACTATTTTCAGTCATTAATTCACAGAGACTTTATTTGGTCATGTGGAAATCAATTTCATTTTTTTCCAATAATTTACCTGCCACAATGTAATCTAGAAACTGGCCAGTTGGATAGCACCCATGTGGTTAGCAGTTAATCAACGAGATTTAATTTGGCACCTTCCCTAGTATGGACCCACCCTACTTTGGAGACCGTTGGAATGCAATGCAACCTTCAATATGTTTTTTACTCTTTCTGACTCTTTCTCCTTCCACATAATTGAAACTCAAAAAAAAAAAAACAAAACTGAAACTGAAACTCCATTTACATGATGACATGAGATCACACAGGAGTAGGATTCCCCCTAGCACAGTGCCTGGCCCTGAGCAGGCACTGGAGAGCTAGGTTTCCATCTCTTTCCTTTCCTCACAGGACATGACCTCTGCGGGGAACTGAGCCTTGAGGTGGTCGACCACCTTTAACCCAGCGGGGACCTGCGGTCAGGGCGAGGGCTTAGGGGGCTGCAGGGCTTGACTGAACTCAGACGCCTGAGTGGAGCGGCAGCCTGTCGGGTGGGTTTGCGGGACCCGGGAGGGCCCAAGCCGATGGCAGCAACAAGAGGGAAGGTGGTCTGAGCCCCTCGCAGGAGGGTCTGCAGCAAGGGAGGCAGTGAGGTGGGCCGGAGGCAGTGAGGTGGGCCTGCGGCAGCAGAGACTCTTCAGGGACGTTCTGAAACATTGTCTAGAGACAAAATCGCCCTTCCCACGGCATCCTTACTGTTGTTTCTAATTAACTCCATGAATGTGTCAGGGTCAATGAGGTTACTTTGAAAGGAAGCATGGAGAAGTGGGTGGCTTTCCTCTCTCATTGTTGGGTGACTAATAAAGCAATCTTGTTTTGGTTTCTGGCCTGGGACTCTGTGAATATTTTAAGAAAGAATAGAGACCTTTTCATACAACCTAAAGCCTCTGTTTTTAAACTCCTCAGGGACTCCCAGGAGGATGGTACCTCCACAGTTCTTTCCCACCCAAGTGAGAAAACAAGAACACTGCTGGACTCAAGCTTCCACGTACAATGGAGGCTCTGACTTCATCCCTGATTTTTAACGCATGATCTGAAAAAACCTTAGAAAACGGAGCTAACAGTCCATGTGTTCACCTTGATCATTGGAAGAAAACAGAAAAGGAGCATCTTCCATTTAAATGAAACCCTTTGAGCCTTAGGTGCTTCCCAGTATGGGGACCCTGCTGTGATTCTGCAGTGGGAGCTGTGGTCACTGAGGAGACCCAGGAAATCACCAAAGTCAGGAGGAAAATCCAGCAAAGACGAAGGTGAGGTGCGGCCCGAGTACATTAGCCCCAGACTGGGGGGATTTTCAAAAGCTGAGCAGGACTGAGGCAGCATTGCCTGAGTTCCCAGAATTTTCCTTAAACTCCTGGTTGGGGTACAGAACATAATTTATGGGTCTGGAAAGAGACACATGTTCGTGTCACAGTGAGAATTCCATTCAGGGCTACAGTAATTGCTAAAAATAGGGTTCAAATCAAGTGAACTTACTCCTGTAGAAACCACTGTCTTCTGGCTGAAATAGCCATTTTTTCATTATCAACTTCTAATTCATCATTACTGTTTCTCTAGTTTATCACTCAAAATCATTTAAGCCAGATGTCTGATTTTGACCAATCGACAACTTCTAAAGGAAGTATGGCCTTCATCCTTCCTGTAGTTTCCAAAAATGCCATCACACACCCAATGTGTCATTTAAGCAACAAATAACACGTGTGCATCTTGCACATCTCCTAGGAGACTGAGCCAAGAACAGAGTCACATGATGAAACACAAGCACACGAAAAGTTCAATAACAAGGCCAAACAATGAACACTGGATGTATGATGAGAAATCTGTTTAATTAGTAAATATTATTAGGAAAGATACAGCCTGAGTTCAGAGCAGAGAATCAGCAGCGGTGCCTGGAGTGGGCCCGAAGTCTTGGGAGAGAGATGAATCTTGATTTGGGCCTTAAAAAATAAGGAAAAGTTGGAAAATCAGAGAGGCTAGGAGAAGACATTCCAGAACAGAAAAAATATGTTAATAAAGGCAAGAAATCTGAGCAGTGTTGATAAAGTTTCTTAAAGGAAAGCATCATAGCGTAATACCAAAACCAATCAGGGATGGAATTAATAGGGAAGAATGTATCCCTACCTCCTCTCCTTTGCTGCTTCCCGGCTGCCCCAGGTCCTAGCACATGGGCCCAGGTATATAATTTGCAGAACCCAATGCAAAATGAAAATGCACAGCCCAGAGGGGTGGGGGAGTGACCCGCCCCTTACCTTGGGCCCATTACCCCAACATGCAAGGAATGGGTAACCTCCAAGGGATTGTAACCTCTGTGCAGGATGTGCTGGGTACCTGGACCAGGAGTGGGTGAGAGGCCACTGCTAACGATGGGCACAGCCAGCCTTGGGCAGAACAGCCACTGCCTCACCCTGTCCCAGGTGCCATGGAGCCTGCACTTGACTCTGATCCTTTCGTTCCCACAAACAGGTCCTGCCAGGAGTAGGAAGTGGCAGCAGAAATGGAGTCTGGGCCTCCGCCACCAATGCCCCAGGGCAGAGGGCAGCAGGGGTCTCAGGCAAGGGTGTGGGGAGGGGGAAGTGGGGCAAGATCAGGCCCAGGAGGCTGCGTGCAGGTGACTAAAAGCCCAGAAGAAGAAACTGCAGGACAGTCAGGCAATTTCTTTAGAAATACCGTCTATCAGTTAAGAGATGATGGACAAAAATCAAATCCTTTCATTCATCATCAAGTGATTCAGTGTGCAAAGCCCCAAATAATAACTTTAAACCTCAGCTCTGGACATCCCTGGTGGTGCAGTGGTTAAGAATCTGTCTGCCAGTGCAGGGACACGGGTTTGATCCCTGGGTAGGGAAGATCCCACATGCCGCAGAGCAACTAAGCCCAAGTGCCACAACTACTAAAGCCCACACGCCTAAGGCCCTGCTTTGCAACAAGAGAAGCCACTGCAATGGGAAGCCTGTGCACCACAACAAAGAGTAGCCCCCACTCACCACAACTAGAGAAAGCCTGTGTGCAGCAACGAAGACCCAACACAGCAAATAAATAAATAAATAAATAAATAAATAAATAAATAAATAAATAAATAAAAATAAACCTCAGCTCTTCCTGTTGTAGTTTATGTAATCTTAAGAATTTTCCCATTTTGGGGAAAAACTGAAAGAATTCCCTCTAAGAACGGGAACAAGACAAGGGTGTCCACTCTTACCATTATTATTCAACATAGTTTTGGAAGTGTTAGCCACAGCAATCAGGGAAGAAAATGAAATAAAAGGAATACAAATTGGAAAAGAAGTAAAATTGTCACTCTTTGCAGATGACATGATATTATATATAGAAAACCCTAAAGACTACCAGAAAACTGCTAGCACTAATTGATGAGTTTAGTAAAGTAGCAGGATACAAAATTAATGCACAGAAATCTCTTGCATTCCTATACACTAACAATGGAAGAGCAGAAAGAGAAATTAAGGAAACTCTCCCATTCACCATTGCAACAAAAAGAATAAAATACCTAGGAATAAACCTGCCTAAGGAGGCAAAAGATCTGTATGCAGAAAACTTTAAGACATTGATGAAAGAAATCAAAGATGACACAAACAGGTGGAGGGACATACCATGTTCCTGGATTGGAAGAATCAACATTGTGAAAATGACTGTACTACCCAAAGCAATTTACAGATTCAATGCAATCCTTATCAAATTACCAATGGCATTTTTCACACAACTAGAGCAAGAAATCTTACAATTTGTATGGAAATGCAAAAGACCCCAAATAGCCAAAGCAATCTTGAGAAGGAAAGGTGGAGTTGGTGGAATCAGGCTTCCTGACTTCAAACTATACTACAAGGCCATAGTGATCAAGACAGTATGGTACTAGCACAAAAATACAAAGGAAGATCAATGGAATAGAATAGAGAACTCAGAAGTAAGCCCAGACACATATGGGCACCTTATCTTTGACAAAGGAGGCACGAGTATACAATGGAAAAAAGACAGCCTCTTCAATAAGTGGTGCTGGGAAAATTGGACAGCTACATGTAAAAGAATGAAATTAGAACACTTCCTAACACCATACACAAAAATAAACTCCAAAGGGATTAAAGACCTACATGTAAGGCCAGACACTATAAAACTCCTAGAGGAAAACATAGGCAGAACACTCTATGACATCCATCAAAGCAAGATCCTTTTTGACCCACCTCCCAGAATCATGGAAATAAAATCAAGAATAAACAAATGGGACCTCATGAAACTTAAAAGCTTTTGCACAGCAAAAGAAACCATAAACAAGACTAGAAGGCAACCCTCAGAATGGGAAAAAATAGTTGCTTATGAAACAACAGACAAAGGATTAACCTCCAAAATATATAAGCAGCTCATGCAGCTTCATACCAAAAAAGCAAATAACCCAATCCACAAATGGGCGGAAGACCTAAATAGACATTTCTCCAAAGAAGACATACAGATGGCCAACAAACACATGAAAAGCTGCTCAACATCACTAATCATCAGAGAAATGCAAGTCAAAGCCACAGTGAGGTATCACCTCACACCAATCAGAACGGCCATCATCACAAAATCTGGAAACAACAAATGTTGGAGAGGGTGTGGAGAAAAGGGAACTCTCCTGCCCTGTTGGTGGGAATGTAAGTTGGTACAGCCACTATGGAAAACAATTTGGAGGTTCCTTAAAAAACTACAAATAGAACTACCATATGATCCAGTAATCCCACTCCTGGGCATATACCCAAAGAAAATCATAATCCCAAAAGAAATATGGACCATAATGTTTATTGCAGCACTATTTACAATAGCCAGGACATGGAAGCAATTGAAATGCCCATCAACAAGTGAATGGATAAAGAAGATGTGGCATATATATACAATGGAATATTACTCAGCTATAAAAAGGGATGAGATGGAGCTATATGTCATGAGGTGGATAGACCTAGAGTCTGTCATACAGAGTGAAGTAAGTCAGAAAGAGAAAGACAAATATTGTATGCTAACTCACATATACGGAATCTAAAAATGGTACTGATGAACTCAGTGACAAGACAAGAACAAGGACGCAGATGCAGAGAATGGACTGGAGAACTCGAGGTTTGGGGGGGGCAGGGGGTGAAGGGGAAGCTGAGACGAAGTGAGAGAGTAGCACAGACATATATATACTACCAACTGTAAAATAGATAGCCAGTGGGAAGTTGTTGTATAACAAAGGGAGTTCAACTCGAGGATGGAAGATGCCTTAGAGGACTGAGATGGGGAGGGTGGGGGGGACTCGAGAGAGGGTGGGGGGGGGAGTCGAGGGAGGGAGGGAATACGGGGATATGTGTATAAAAACAGATGATTGAACTTGGTGTACCCCCCAAAAAAATAATAAATAAATAAATAAATAAAATTTTTTTTAAAAAATAGAATTTTCCTATTTTTACATCCCTCCATTCATTTAGTCTACCAGGACAAAAGGTCAGCTATCACATTTGCAACAAAAAGTCCTTAAGAAGAATGAATATCAATCTTTTTAAGCTCATTCTGTCATATCCTTCCATTATTGATGCATTGCTTAATTTTTAGATCACTTCATATCTTCCAAGGGAAATTTTGTTAATTTTTACTCACCACATCTGAGAAAATTCTGGGTGATTCTAGCTAAAGATTTGTCAATTTTGTTTATCTTTTCCAAGAACCAGCTCTAAATATCATTTCACTGATATTTTCTTTTGTCTTTTTAGTCTCTTTCTTTTATTTACACTTTAATTTTTGTTATTTCCTTCCTTCTACTAACTTTGGATTTTGTTCTTCCTTTTCTAGTTCCTTGAGGTGTAAAGTTAGGTTATTATTGAAGATTTTTTTTGTTTCCTGATGGAAGTGTTTATCATTAAGAACTTCCTTCTTTCTTTCATTGTTTTAATTTATTTTATTGAAGTATAGTTGATTTACAATGCTGTGTTAATTTCTGCTGTACAGCCAAGTGATTCAATTATATATGTATATACATTCTTTTTCATATTCTTTTCCATTATGATTTATCACAGGATAATGACTATGGTTCCCTGTGCTATACAGTAGGACCTTGCTGTTTATCCATCCTATATATAATAGTTTGCATCTGCTACTCCTCACACTCCCAATTCAACCCTCTCCTTCCCCCCCCCCCCCCCCACCGCTTGGCAACCACAAGTCTGAAGAACCTCCCTCTTAGAACTGCTTTTGCTGCATTCCATAAGAGAATTCTAGAATTTCACTCTTTGTTTCAGTTGTCCAGAGAGAACCAGAGGCCCAGTAGCTTCCTGCAAGTGGGACAGAGCTTAAACACAAACAGAAAATTCTCGGTTCGTGGGTTTGGGGTCACCTGACGCAATTCCAAGAGGAGCACCTGGAAACACACCTGAAGTTCCCCAGAGGCCAGTCCCTCTGTGAAAGGCTCTGAGGGGTGAGGGTCCCAGGGGGGTAACAAGGAATGCCATTCACCCATGAAAACTATATCTCAGGTTTCCACAGTGGAAATAAAACAGACTGTGGCATGCTAATTTTGCCCTGCTTTGTTGCAAAGACCTCTGACTGACCTTAAAAATACACAAAATAGACATATTGGCCATCAGATGCATTATATTCCTGAATGAACCAAATATTCTACAGTCAATTTTCTGATACAATCAGGATGTTAGTCCTTCAGTCTAACAACCCAAAGTTTTTCTAAAGGCAATTAGAAATCATACAGAATTTTCTTTGGCTGATTTTTTTCCCCAACTTTTTATTTTGAAAAATTTTAAACCTAGAGTAAGATGACAGAATGGTAGAAGGAATACCCATACACACTTCACCTAGATGCACCAACCGTTAACACTTTTTCATGTTTGCTTGATCAAGCAGTATTTAACCTTGGAGTCACACAGGATGACCCTTGAAAAGGGTGAAAAGAGCCTCATTCAGACCAAGACACTCTGGTTTCATGCTGACAGGTGATTTCTTAGTTTTCAGGTGTGTTGAGACATCTTTGGGCCTCTCCTTGGCTGAGGAATGATTACTTATTCTGGATTAAGAAACAAGGGAGATTAATTGAGGAAAAGTATGAATTGCACTTATGCAAATGTATTTGAGAAAGTGTCGATAAATTCAGTAAATATAAAGTTTATTTTCACTTACTGGTGTCCACATTTAATGCAAAACACTTCTTAAACATTTGCATATATCATACATTCACTCACCAAATATACGAGGGTGACTCAAAAATTACCCGCGCTCTGGCTATAGAATTTATTTTAATTAACTTTCAGAAAAGACAAATACATCATTTTTCGACATAATCTCCTTGCTTTTCAATGCACTTTGTCCATCTGTCAACAAGCTTTCGTATTCCCTCATTAAAAAATGTTTTAGGCTGAGCTGCGAGCCACAAATGCACCGCTGTCTTCACTTCTTCATCACGAGTGAATCTGGCTCCTCCTTGATGCCTAACACTGTGCGACCTTCCTTGAACTTCTTTATCCATTCACACACACTTCTTTGTGACAAAACACTTTCTCCATACTGCACACAAAGTCTTCAATAAATAACGGCACCAGGTACACCCTCAGACCACAGAAAACAAATCACTGCACACCGCTCTTCTTTCATGCAAATCACAAGTGGGGCATCCATTTTTGCTCACACCCCAGTTACTAATGAACTGATGTAACACGTTCACACCTGCACAGCAGTGACTGGGGAGACCGCAGCCTTGAACGGAAAGCACTGATGAGACAGTGCACGCAACAGAAGTTTTAATATAACCAGAGTGCAGATAATTTTGGACTCACCCTCGTATATGAACCCCAGCACTGTTCTGGACACAGGACACGGCCGCACAGACAGGCTCGGATCTCGTGACCTTCACCACAGAGGGACAGGGACCAATGACGAACTAGTACAGAAATGCCACGTCAGGATACGTGCTCTGGAGGAAATGAAAGAGCAGTGAGGTTAGTGACTCCAGCCCATTCTTTCACTGCCACAGGCCCAGTGAGTGGAAAGGGGCAGTAAACCATGTTCCAGATACGAACAGGAGGCACAGAGGTGGTGGGAGGAGGTGAGGCCGGAAATCATCAGGACCAGATATGTAAGGCCTCACTGGGCCTGGCAAAGAGCTTGGATTTCATCCTAAATTCAGAGGAACATCAGTAAAGGTTTTTTGCAGAGGAAGCACACAATCTGAATTAAGTTGCAGAAGTCCCTCTGGCCAAAGCGCAAAAAAAAAGTGATTAGGGATGCCATAACGAAGTACCACAACCAGGCGGTTGTGGTACAGAAATTTAATGTCTCACAGTTCCAGAAGCCAGGTGCTAACAGGTCACTCTCCCTCCGAAGTCTTTAGGGGAGGAGGCTTCCTGGCCTCGTCCAGCTCCTGGTGGCCCCAGGCAGCCCTGGGCTTGTGGCAGCGTCGCTCTGCTCTCTCACTCCATCCTCACTTGGCCATCTACTTCGCTTCCTCAATTCCTCATCCTCACTTCCCTGTGTGTTTCCATGTCTCTTCTGCTTATAAGGACACCAGTCAGATTGGATTAGGGCTCACCCTAATGATTTCATCTCCACTTGACTGCAGCTGCAAAGACCCTACTTCTAAATAAGGTCACATTTAAAATTTCCAGGGGTTAGGACTTCAGCAGATCTTTTGGGGGAGGCAGTTCAACAGATGGCAGGGGCACCAGAAGAAGCAGGGCTGTTCGGGGCTCTTGTAGTGTACAGGTAGGAGAAGGGCAGCTGCGATGCTTAGGGAATGAATAGGGGAAAACAAGGTAAGATTTTAGGTTTTGTAAATCTACCTACAAGACTTGTGGAGTGTGGGGGCAAGAGAGCAATCATGGGTGCCTTCTAGCATTTTGGATTACATAACTATAATGCTGTTTATGACATGGAAAAGTTAAGAAAAATCAAGTTTGGAGAACAAATCAATAGCTGCATTTGAAGCTATTCAACTTGAGATGCCTCTTAGATGGGCCTATGGGCCTGTCAAGGAAGCACCTGAATCTACTTGTCTACATCTCGGGGGAGAAGTCAGGACTAGACGTGTAAAGTTTTTGTGTGTGTGATGAAATTGAAGTTTATTTTCAACTACTCTTTTTTTTTTAAATCTTTTATTTTATTTTTAAAGGACTTTTATTGAGATATAATTGATATACAAACTGCATATATTTAAAGTGTACAATTTGATCTTTTTTCTTATTAGTAACGTGTATATGGCCAACCCAATCTCCCTAGATGTGTAAACTTGGAAACTAGCAGCATAGGGATCTTCATTTTAATTTGAATTTCATCATGAGTAGGACAGATGAGACTTTGAATGAGAAAATAACTTTCTCTGTCTGACTTACTTCACTCAGTATGACTCTCTAGGACCATCCATATTGCTGCAAATGGCATTATTTCATTATTTTTAATGGCTGAATGATACTCCATTGTATACAAATATCTTATGATATCACTTATATGTGGAATCTTTAAAAACAGTACAAATGAACTTATTTACAAAACAGGAATAGAGTCACAGATGTAGAAAACAAACCTACGGTTACCGGGGAGGGAAGAGGGGAGGGGGATAAATTGGGAGATTGAGATTGACTTGTACACACTACAATATAGAAAATAGATAATAAGGACCTACTGTACAATACAGGGAACGCTACCCAATACTCTGTAATGACCTATGTGGGAAAGAATCTAAAAAAGAGTGGATATACGTGCATGTATAACTGAATCACATTGCTGCACACCTGAAACTAATATAACATCATAAATCAACTGTACTCCAACAAAAATTTTTAAAAATTTTAAAATAAAAAATAATAAAGTATTTAAAGTAACAAAAAAAAGAAAATAATTTTGAAATAAATGATAAAGTCCGGTTTAATCATTCCATACGTTTTCAGAGAGTCATTTCTTGACGCTTCATAGCTAAACAGAGAATGTTGTGCAAGTCACTTGCTGAAGGCTTAGTTAACATCGGATGTTAGGACGAGGTGGACCATGGGTTGCTGGTTTTCTTACTCAGCGACTTTCAAATTTGGTTATCAATCAAGAGGAAGTAAATCCTGTGTGACATGACAAATTTTTTCCATATTTTGAACAATTGTTCTTAAATCCAAAATAATCCTATAAGAAAGAGCCTGGCTGCATGTTTTGATTTCTGACTGCTGACAGCTTTTAAGCTTCATCCCTCCCACTGCCCCCTCCACCCACATGGAATAAAAAAGCCTGAGGGCTCCCTCTTTTGGTCCAGAGGGAGAGTCCAACCACGGAAGCCTCTTCCCCTGCCCAGACCCTCACCCCAGCCCCGCCCCAACAAGCCCCAAGTCAGTCTATTCCTCTCCCTCTCAAGACACGTTTGGACCAGCTTGAGGAGCCTATCCTGCTCTCCCCTCGTTATGTGGGTAGTAAACCTCTTACACACCCTCCTGCTGTGAGTGTGGCATCATCAACCTCAACATCCAAACTGGGTTTTAGGTGGGAGCCCATCTCACTTGTTCAAAGTGGCTAAAACAAAACCCAGGAATCAATCATAAAGTAGTGTTTAGGGAAGAAAAGAAACGTTTAGCACTCCAATAGAAAAGGTAGACAGCAGCTGGGAACACTAATGAAACAGTGTCCAGTAAAACAGCTGCATCCACAAGAGAGGAACCCCACAAGCCTGGGGCCACTCAGACCCCAACCACCTTTGTAGAAGGAGCGTAGAGCTGCTCCAGCAAAGCTCGGATTAAGAGCTGGCTGGTGGCTAGCCACATTCCTCGGGGGGTTCTTTTCCAATACTACAAATCAAAATCTAAATTTGAAAGAGAAATGTTAGTAAATTATAGAAATTTGCCTCATGTGTTTGGGGACCAGAGGATGGGTGGGGAGGCCAAAGAGATGAGACTGGGTTATGAAATACAGAGTGTGAGGTACAAAAATCACATCCTCCAACCTGTGGAATAAGACAAATGATTTCATTACCTGGAAAGCATATGCCTCTGTGGTTTAAATAATGTTTTCTCTAAACCACTTTACAGTTTTCAGGTTAAGCCTTTAAAAGTCAGAAGTCTCTATACATGGGTAATATCTTGATTTTACACCCTGTTTTTTGTGCTTGTTTGGAGGAAATACGCATCAGATTACAGAAAGGCTTGTCCAGGGCAGAGGGGGGTGGGTCTGGTGTAAAGGTCTCCACAGAGAACATGAGAAAACACACCCCTTGCGTTGGTACAAAAAGGGAGGGAAAGGCAGTCAGGGAGCTTTGAGCGATGCTATAGAAAGGATGAGAAAGCTGAGTTCCAGCCCCACGTCCAGAACGGACCTTAGGAAACTCATTTAACACCTTGCTTCTTCAATTTCTCCTCCATAAAAGAATGAGGTTCAAGTGGATGGTCTCTAAGGTCTGAAATCACTACAGTTCCATAATCCATGGTCTCTAAGCCAAAGGCATCAGGCTTAAAAAATTACAAAGGGTGGAGATGTGGCCAGATTCAATCCCTGTTCAGCACAACTTCTTTTTTTTTTTAACTTGTGAATCCATCTGAATGAGATTCCAAGTCTCAAACCCTACAATATCCCCCAGTAAATCCTGGGGGACCAGCAGCCCCTGTTATTTCCAGGGCTGGAGTCAATGGGTGCCAGCCTCCTGTCTCTGCCACACACCCCTTTGGAAACCACACCAGTCATGAGGCGGATGGGAAATAACGCAGCCTTTCCAGCTCCTGCGGATGTTGTATGGGGTTTCTCCACAGGAGCTGCCAAGATGCTAAGCTCCTCTCTGCAGTTTCAAGTGGCTGCTCTCGAAGAGACCAAACAGGAGGAGGGATGCGGTGAGGTCAGCCCCAATGCACGGAGCAACCGGAGCCAAAGCCGACTTAAGCCCACAGAATGTGGACCAGGAAAAGGCTGGTTTCCTCTCCATTTTGAAGGCATGAGAGAAGCTCCTGAGAACCAAAGAGTCAAGTTAAGAATGCTTTGAAGCATCTATATTTTAATGTTTTCTACACGATGCTCTTGACTACCCAGCCACCTGGCACATCTGTTTCTGGCTATGAAACCATTTGTGGGAAACACTCTGGCAAATGCTCTGCTCTCCCCTAGGGTTGCGTGCCTCCTGCTCAGGCCACCCCCTCTCCTCCAGGACCCCAGGGAAATCAAGACAAAGGCGGCTGCCCTGTGGTGAAGACGAGCTGGGCTAGATTCTATTGACTCAAGTTAAGACTCTGCAAAAAGTTACCACTAATTTACATCTAAGCTGCATCCAGTTATACCAGGAAATAGAGTCAGGCTTTGCCTTCTGACGTTATGGCTTTTTCCCTCTTGTGCCAAATATCATGCACCCTGAACACAAGCCGTGATCTCCCTTGTGATGGATAAATTGTTACAGAATTAGCTCATCCCTCTTCCCTGCAAACAGGCCCATCTCCTCTTCCCCCAATTTTTAAGCCCTTTTACCCCTCCTCTTGTCTATGAAGGTCTTCATCCACATGGAGAGGGTGACAGACCTGGGAAGCTGAGGGACATCGTGCCTGGCCCAAAGAAAGAGGGCTTTCACTTCCGATTATGAGATACACCCACAGGATCAGTGTTTCCCTCGTGCTATTTACATAATCTGATGAGCCAATCAAATATGGAAGGTGCATTCAGTCTTTGGGGGACTAGGATTAAGAGTGGGAGATGTCCCTCTGGCTTAAGAGGAGCCAGTGGTTAGGAGGCCACCTCTGATAAGCAGTTTTTATTCCAGAAAGACTCCCCACCACACACCCCCCCCCATACACACACACACACATCAGTCAGAAGAACAAGCCCATGATTTGTAGGTGAATGACAGCATCAGGACATTCGACAAATAAGGACAGTTACTCCCTCTTGTCTTGGGCCTTGCCAGGTGTCACTCTAGTAATCCTCCTCTCTGGTCCCAGATTCTTCACCTTGGTCCCTTCTTTGCTGCCCCTCCTGCCCCAGTCCTGAGACCCACATCCAAAAAGCCCCTCTGATGGGTGTCAGTGTGTTTCCATTCAAAAAAACAGATAGCGTGACTGGGTACCCCACATATTTGGACTACAAGTTTTCTAGGAAAACACTGGTCATATGAAAATGTATCCCTAAAATCCCAAGAACAAAAAGTATGGTGAACGGTACCATTTAGGCATGTGAATTAGCGATAACCTTAGCTTTTACAGAGTCTTCAGGTCAAAATGTATAGTAAATAAATTAATTCTTATAAATGCGACCTCATTTCACGGGTGGGGACATTAGGACAACAGCGAATGTAACTATTTGTATGACTCCAAAGATTTGTCAAGTGTGAGTGTTAGACGGTGTTCAACTCACCCAGGTGGCAAAATCTGGAGGCCCCGCCTGCAAACAGAGCGCCGCAGACAGAGGCAGACACAGCCATTCAACACGCACATCTGTCTACTCCGCACTCCTCAGAAGATGGAGTTTTACTGTCATCAAGGGAAATTTTTATTTTCTGAACCAGAGCCAGAATTCTCTTTAGGGAGGGTGATACCCTGACGAGTTGCTTTGAGTAGAAAGTGAAAACCTGGTGAAATATTTGCGTGGAGGAGCCTGAGACACCAGGACAGGCTCAGTGGGAGGCAGTGGGGGAAACAGGAGTGCTTTGCTCCCGACCAGACCGGTGGGCGACTAGTGGAGGAGAGAAAAGGAAAAGCGAGGAGAGGGCAGGGGAGGAGAGGAAGCAAGGATGGGGAGTGAGAGACAGGCAGAGCTAAAGGCAGTGAGACGGCAAAGGGGGGGCAGCCGTGGAGCAGAGCAGTGAGAAACCACCCTGGCTGGAGGCTGAAAGGGCTCTAAGGGTAAAGATGTCTGACATCAAATACCATATATTGCTTATATATGGAATCTAAAATACGATGAAAGTGCAAATTCCCTGGTGCTCCAGTGGTTAGGACTTGGCACTTTCACTGCTGGGGCCCAGGTTCAATCACTGGTCGGGGAACTAAGACCCCACAAGCTGCACAGCCAAGAAATAAATAAATAAAATACGAGACAAATGAACAGGTCTATGAAACAGAAATAGACACAGACATAGAGAACAGACTTGTGGTTGCCAAGGAGAGGGAGGAAAGTTTGGGGAGTGGGGGAGTGGTGGGCAGCGAAGAATTGGGAGTTTATGATTAGCAGGTACAGACTACTATATATAGAATGGATAAACAACAAGCTCCTGCTGTATAGGAACTAGATTCAATATCCTTCGATAAACCACAGTGGGAAAGAGTAGATATATGTATAACTAGATCACTTTGCTGTACACCAGAAACTAACACAGCATTGTAAATCAACTGTACTTCAACAAAATTTTTTTAAATGTCTGAGATGACTTTTAGGTTCTGTGCTGTGGTATTAGGGTTGAAATTGACATACTTGTTTTGAATGTTTCAAATGTTACTCATTTTCTTCCTTCTATCAGATCTCGTCTTGCTTTCCAATCCCGATCACGCCTGATGGTACATACCTGATCCTGTCAAACTGGGTACCTTGGTCCTTTCTGGTGTAAAACTTAGTCTGTTTGACATTATAACCACCCCTTTCCAAATCCTTCCTCACCCCCTATTTGTCCTCAGCTTCTCCCCAGTGGTATCTCAGGCCTGACTTCATGACCGTGTGTGTGTGTGTGTGTGTGTGTGGTTGATGAAAACGCCTGTTCTGGTCCTCGTAGCTGCTATGCTGACATCTCGCAGACATGCTTCTGTCTCCACTGCCAGGTTGTCAAGAGTTTTTAATGTTCTGATGTGTATCGTGAAATCTAGCACTTGACAAAAGTGTGCACTGGCTGGCAGGGGCACTGCTGGTCTTGCTCCTCAAGTTCTCTCCTCTTCAATGTGGCTGACAAGCCTCCCTGGAAGCCTGACACTGCCTTCAGAATCATTAAAGACTGGGCATGAAATATCAGCCTCTGGCAAAACTAATTCCAAATAGTTCCCTGTTACTAAGTAATAGCCCCACTGGCAAGGGATGAAACTAACTGCATGTAAATGACTAACTGGTCTCGGTGTAACTGTGACCTTGTGCAGCTGAGCCCTGAAGAATGCGAGGTGCTTTCTAGCTGGAACACTTCAGAACTTAGAGACTGTCCTTGCTATTGAGTTATAAAGAGCTTGTCTTGATGGATTAACATCTCCCGTGGTCCACACTCAAATGCAATCTTAGCTAGAAACCGGAGCTTGGACACTCATTGCCCTGCAAGCCCAGAATGATAATCTATTGCCAAAAAACTGGTTGGGTTTTCCAGAAAGAGCCCACTTGCAGATTTAGGGATGCCTTACCTTCCTCTGTTTGCCTCCTAGCCTCTTTCCCATTCCACCCCACCAGATCCTTCCAAAAAGGAGGAAATGAAAGCTCTTACAGCTACCAGAGCAAGCCTTCTGATATCTTACGCATCTCAGGTCTGCAGTCAATAATTGTGGCTAAGAAAGATGCTGAAAACTGATGCCCTGGACCAATCTCACCCTCATCAGAACCAGGGGAAGGAAAGGGGAAGGGAAAGGGCACTAATTTTAATGTGTGCAAGCAGTGCTGGGCAGTAGCATAGTGTAACTTGTTTGTTTATTGTCTCTGTGTTACAAACAAGAACATGCAGACTCAGAGAGCCTATTGAACGTGTGCGTGATCACAGCAGTAGGAAGGCTACAATCTGAATGCATGTTTCTGACCCAGAAATCTGTGCTGCTTCCACCAGATCCATCGCTCTGTGTGGTACTTGACTATGAGGTACTTGACTATGAAAAAAGAAGAGGATTCTTAATAGACACCTTTATTAGACTGAAGGAATTTCCTTCTGCTCCTAGTAAACTGAGAGATTTTATCATAAATGGACATTGAATTTATCAAATGCTGGCATTCTCTCAGTCTACTGATTTGAAAATATGGTTTGGTTTTGGTTTGTTTTTGTGTGCATGTGTGTGTTTCTAGTTTGTTAACATGGTAAATTACATAGATTGATTTCCAAGTTTTATAACAACTTTACATTCCTGGAATAAATTTATTATGTTCCTGGGCATAATCTATAATTCTGCTTATATGTTTTAGGATACAGCTTGCTAAAATTTTGTCAAGAATTTTTACAAATACTCTCATGATAATATTCTTTCCTTATAGTGTTTTTGTGTGGTTTTATTATTGTTTACCACTTATTAAAAGATAATGTTATACAACATTATAAATCAACTATACTTCAGTAAAATTGTTTAAAGAAACTTTTTAAAAAGGTAATGGTAGCCTCACAGGGTGACTTATGAAGTATTCCCTTTTCTTAAATTTTCTGAAAGAGTTTAGGTAGAATCGATATAATTTTTTCTGTAAATGTTTGTTATGATTCATCTGTAAAGTATCTGGGCCTGCAGTTTTCCTTGTGGGAAGGTTTATAACTACAAATTTAATTTCTTTAATAGACATAGGACTATTTAGGTCTTCTATCTCTTTTTGAGTAAGCTTTGGTAGCTTGTATCTTTCAAGTGTTGTATCCATTTCATCTAGGTTGTTAAATTAATTGGAATGATTGTTCATAATAGTCTTTTATTATCCTTGAGTATCTGTAGGATCTGTTATTATACCACATCTTTCATTTTTTTATACAGGGAAGTTGTGTCTGCTTTCTTTTCCTCCTGATCAGTATAGCTAGTGTTTATCAACTTTATTGATTTTCTCAGAGAAGCAAGTTTTGTCATTAATACTCTCTATTATTTTTAAAGTTTATTCCATTAAAATCTATATTGTTTCCTTTTTTTGCTTACTTTGAGTTTAGTTTGTTCTTTTGATTGTTTGTTTGTATCCTAAGTAGGAATCTGAAATCATTGATTCGAGACCTTTCTTCTTTACTAAGGTAGGCATTTAGTGCCGTAAATTTCCCACCAAGTACCGAATTAGTGGCATGTCACAAATTTTCATAGATTGCATTTTCATTTTAGTTTAGTGCAAAGCACTTTCTAATTTTTCTTTGATCTCTGGGGTTTTTTAATGTGTGCTGTTTAATTGCCAAACATCTTGGAATTTTCCAGAGATCTTTCTGTTATTGATATCTAATATAATTCCATTATGATCAGATAGCATATATTGTATAATTAGAATTCTTTTCAATGTATTGAGACTCCTTTTATGGCCCTATATATGCTCTATCTTAGTAATTGTTCTATGTGCACTTGAAAAGAATGTCTGCACTGTCGTGGTTGTGTGGAATGTCAGGTAGGTCAAGTTGGTTAATAGTGTTGTTCAGGTCCTCTTCTAGATCCTTGCCAATTTTTTGTCTACTTGTTCTATTCATTATTGAGAGAGGGACACTGAAATCTCTGGCATGATTATAGCTTGGCTACTGCTTTTTGTAGGTCTACCAGGTTTTGCACTTCATGTATTGAAGATCTGTTATTAGCTGCATAAATGCTTATGATTATAATGACCTCTTGATGAAATGACATCTTTATCACTGTGAAATGACCTTCTTTTCTTCTGTTAATTTACTTTGTTCTGAAATCAACTTTGTCTGATATTAATGTAGCCACCCCAGCTTTCTTTTGGTTGGTGTTAGCATGATTAATTTTTTCATAGTTTTACTTTTAACCTATGTGTAAATTTATAACTATAGTATTTCTTGCAGCTAGCATAAAGTTGTGCTCACTTTTTATCCAACCCAACAATTTCTTCTACTTAACTGAAGTATGTATCAGTTTGCTGGGGCTGCTGTGACAAAGAACCATAAAGTATGTGGCTTAAACAACAAAAATTTACTGTCTTACAATTTTGAAGGCTAGCAATCCAAAATCAAGGTCTCAGTCAAGGTTGATTGTTTCTGAAGGCCATGAGGAAAGGATCTATTGTTTAATTTTGCATGGTTTCTATTTCTAGGCCTTCAACCTTTTCACTAAGCTATTCTTCTGTAATTTCTAGTTTGTTGTGAATCCCATCCAGTACTTTTTTCCTCTGAGACATTGTACATTTCATCTCTAGAAGCTCTACGGTAATCTTCTTTATAATTTTCATGTCTAACTTTCAAACGTGTAGAAAACAATAATATTAACCTTTTAATATCTTTGTCTGTCAATTCTAATCTGACCGTAGTCAGATCTGGGTTATTTTTAATTGACTGACTTTTCATTGCGAGTTGTGTTTCCCTTTTTCTTCGCATGCCTGGTAATTAGGTGTCACTTTTTAATTAGGTGTCATATATTTTGAATTCTAATTTACTAGGTAGTATATATTTTTGTATGCCCATAAATATTCTTGCACTTTGTTCTGGGATACAGTTAAGTTTCTTAGAATCTGCTTGATCCTTTTGGGTCTTGCATTTAAACCTTGTCAGGAAGAACCAAAGCAGTGTTTAGTCTAGAATTAATTATTCCCCACTATTGTAATCAGATCTTCAGAGTACTCTATCCATTTCTTCCTGAGTAATGAGTTTTTTCAGTCTAGCTGGAGGGAACAGACATTATTCTTGGCCCTGTGTGGACACTGGGTACTCTTTTCTCTAATTCCTTCAGATAGTTCTTCCTGATCTCAGGCATTACCCACCCCGGCCTCAGCTACATGGGATAGAATGAAGACAGGAGACTCCTCAGGCTCTTCCCAGCCCCATGAAGCTTTGTATCAGTTGGCCTGGCGGGTCTGGTATCACCCCATAAGTAGACAGAACTTTTCCTGCCACAGTTAGAGCATTTGACCTATGAACCCCACCCTACCCTCTATTCTATTTGTTTCTGGGTCCTCACCTTCAGCTGGACAAACCCCTCTCAGTTCCTGTTTGGTCTCACTCTCCCAAGTGATGATGGCGGAGTGCCTAACTGGGCAGTACCCAAGGACGAGTTCGGGAAGAGGGTGGGGCCCCTCCTACTTGAAGCTGGCTGATGATTGTGAGCGAGGGCCATCTGTGAGTGAAGCCAAGTCTAAATGAGCACCTGGTTCAGATCCAAGATGAGAAATGGCGTGGAGTTTAGTAAGATCAGGAGGCTAGTGAAGAAGAGAGAGGGGGAACTCCCCAGCGGTCCAGTGCTTAGGACTCTGCGCTCTCACCGCCGAAGCCATGGGTTTGATCCCTTGGTTGGGGAACTAAGATCCTGAGAGCCACGTGGCACGGCCATAAATTTTAAAAATTTTTTTAAAAAGAAGAGAGAGAGGGACCAAGGTGTCCCTGACACAGTGAGTGAATAACAGCATGCACTGATCTCTCAATCTTGAGGAGCTAAAAGTACCATGCAGAAGCAGCCACTCTTCTCATACTGCCATTAGCTGACCCTTCTCCTAACCCCTCCCCAGACACTCATCATCACGTGGGGACGCAAGCGCCCTGGTGGCCGTGGCTCCAGACATCCCTCCTCCCCCTGAAGCTAACTTTCTGCCTCACCTACTTCTACCCACGTCTGTGTGGCCACGTCCTTTGACTGCATCCTGAAGTGGGCACTCACTGTTACTGTCTCCAAATAAACTGGCGGAAATACAGATGGAACCGACCCTACCTGCCCAGCCCACTCTACCCCAGCAAGTGTGCTTGTCTCAGCCTTTGGCAAAGCCTTAGGAAGGTTCTGCTGCCAGCCAGCTTTCAGACCAGCACCACCCCCTGCAGATCAGAGACTGCAAACTGGTAGCCCCAGGCCAGGTCTGGTCTTCAGAGGTATTTACTGGACCACACACTGTATTTACATCTTCAGTTTCCAAACCTTTAAATGTCAGGAGGTTTTTACATTAAAATATTAATTTCCAGCCTATCTTGAAAAATTGGAAGCTATGGCAACACTGGATTGACCTATGTCCATGACAACTTCCTTTAAATAAACATTTGTGTCCAGGTGGCCACATTCTCCACCTGCTGGCTTCACTCATGTAATTTACCTGTTTGGTCCCCACAGGCAATGAACATGGCTACCTCTGCTACAAGTGGAAACTCGTACAGGATAAACACAGGCAGATATTTTTTTCTTCTCTTTGTTGATGTCACAAGCATAATGTCCAGATGTAAGACTCATTCTTAAGGGAACAAGGGTACAGAACAGTCATACTAAATTATAAACTGTAATGACAAAATGTAATTTTGCACTGAGAAGTATTACCTTTAGCCTTTTCCTCTGGGCTCCTCACCTGCCTCAATTCTCAGAACTATGATCTGTCTTTTGTCCTTTTCTTCATTCTTCAAGATTTTTATTCTTAAAAGATTTGTTTTAGAACACTTACATACGACTCACAAGCTTTTGGTCACAGCATTGTCATTCTCTGCTTTTAAATCAAAACGGTATGGAAAACACATCATAAGGAAATTTTGAACCTTAAGAAAATGCATACTTTAGCACATGTTTTCAATTATACTGGAATGGATTTGAAGCTATGGAGACCCAGCTGGCACAGTGGACAATTGGCCTGTGATCATCCCCACAGCTTTCATCATATGATACAAACCAGCCTTCCAAACAGAGCCTTCTGAGGTCAGCTTCCAAGTGTCATCTGGCCCAACCCAGACCTTTGACGAAAAGAGGAAAATATGTATTACCCACCCCTCGAGCTCATACAGAAGAGAATAACTCAGGCCATGAGATTCGGCCACTTCATTTGTTCTGCACATTGCATCTCAGAGGCAGCAGCCTGCCTTTCTACCATTTTTTGAGACAGGAAAGCCAGTTAGGTACAACATTGTTTTTCTACATGTGTTGGCTTACAGAGATGGTTTGCTTTTAACACCTACCCAGAATGAGTGAGTGCCTTTCCTGAGTTAAAAACGGCACAGTGTTATTTTATAGCCAAATGTAGTATTTCTTTGAATGTATTATAGGCTGGAGGATTCCAGGGGCCGACACTAGACTCAAAGGATACTTGATAAGCCCACTAGGAGTCAAATTAGTGTGTACCAGGTAGACTCCAAAGAATCACTGGTTTCGATGATTTCCCGACCATTCTTTAAGAGGCTGGAAGTTCCACAGAAGTTCTTCTGGGCTGCTCCAAGGAGGAAGAACCAAGAGTGAGGGCTCAACTCCCAACCCAGGCTTCAACTAGGGCAGCTCTGGTTTTTGTTTGTTTGGGTTTTTTAAAAATATTTATTTATTTTTTTGGCTGTTCCAGGTCTTAGTCGCAGCACACAGGATCTTTTTTAGTTGCAGCATGTGGGATCTAGCTCCCTGACCAGGGATCAAACCCAGGCCCCCTACATTGGGAGCATGGACTCTTAACCACTGGATCGCCAGGGAAGTCCCAGCAGCTCTGTTTTAATATTAGCCTATTTTGCGTAACATTTCATTTAAGGAAAAATTTGATGGATAAAATTTGAAAACCACTGCTTCAGGATAGATACCATTTGGGCAACCTCCCCTCTTTAAAAAAAATGGTTTTTTAATTAAGTTTTTTAATACCAAATATAACTATCCATTGCTATCCAGTGCTATTTGCTTCTTGAATTTAGTTACAGACATCCAGACAGACACATCGCACTTCTTCTTTTGAGAGACTCCTACTAGGCTCACATCAGCCAGTTCATATTGACTCTTCAATTCATTGTGTCATTTTGAGCTTTTTCCATGTTAATCACTAAACTTCAATCATGAAATTTGGGAAGGATTCCTGACACCCAGAAAGAGGATCTGACAAAAGACTCTACCCATTTAACTCCTGCTGAAGTCACATCTAATATTCAAACCATCTCCAATCATCATTCTCTCAAAGAAAGCTTTAAAAGCTTTCACACATTTGGATTTCTGCTCAGGTGTGTGGCCCACAATCAAAAACACAAAAACACTTGGTTACCCTTCAGTTGAAAAACTGACTACCTGTTATAAATGTGAGTCCTCCTGCAAGATGACACAATCAACCATTCTCGACCGCAGTGCCTTAGGTAACTGGGCTAAGCAAAGAGCAAGCTCAAGGTTTAAAAGGAATGTGACATCCCAGGGCCAGGGGACCCCACCAGAAGCCCTATAACCATGTTCCTCAAATCTAAAGCTAGAAATCATGACCAAACAAGTTCAGCTATGCTTTGGAGAACATTTACACTGAGTATTCAAAACCAGCGACAGCTTGTCCTGATGATACACTTGCCAGGACCTTAAGTCCCTGTGGGAAGTGTGGAGACCCGGAAGGGAAACCTAGATGTTAGGAGCAGCCAGGAGCTGGGCAGGCACGTGCTTCGCCGGCCTCGCCATCGTCTGCCTGAGCCCTGAGCTTCACAACTGCTTCTCACGGGTGGTGAAGCTGAAGGCCAGGAGGTCCCTGACAGATGTTGGCTGAGTGGGGAGAATGCCCTGGAATGCTCAGGGACACAGTCAAGAACTTGTGCTTGGAGCCA
Source organism: Hippopotamus amphibius kiboko (assembly GCF_030028045.1). Lineage (NCBI taxonomy): Eukaryota > Metazoa > Chordata > Mammalia > Artiodactyla > Hippopotamidae > Hippopotamus > Hippopotamus amphibius. Next base: position 61,838,691 of record NC_080191.1, read on the forward strand.
GTTCCTAAAATTCTTACAACACAACCAGAAAGTCCTGCGTGGCTTTTCCTCTGAAAACAAAATCAACATTTCTCACTTTGTGTTCCTTTTTGCCAAACATGTAGGTTTCTTTTGCACATTTTCCATCCAACCCAACCTCAGTTAGCTCTGTAAGTGTTTTCAGACCAATTCCAGCAGACACTCCCCGTTCACCGAGAAGAAGCAATAATGTGCACGTGAGGTGGGTGGAGAGGAGGAGCGAGTACATAAGAGCCCAGGAGAAACTGAAGGACAGAGGCCCAGAGGGTGACCACTGCCAGGATGTCAGTGGCTGGAAGGCAGAGGCTATACACGAAGGCAAGCCCCAAATGGATACCTTTCCCAAACCTCAGCTAATCACCAGTTTCAACATGTGTTTAAGGTTGTTCGTGTTTTCATTATTATAAAAGATGAATGAGGAAAGTTTACATCCTTGACTCCTGTTCAATCCACCCTCTGTGTTCGTAGTTTGTCCATCCAGGAGTGGACACAAACATCCCAGCACCTACCTCTGGAAGTGCAGTATAGATGTTTAACTGGAGAACAGTCATGTAATGTGACTTTCTCAAGTCATTACATAGAATTATGAAAACTTTGGCACTAAGGAAACTAAGTTTTTGGTGAAACTCCAAAATGTAAAAGCTCCATTTTTCCTTTATTCTCCCATTTCATGAAATCACTTGCTTTCCTTCTTTTTGTCTTTCTTCAATGGTTATTTAATCACCATGTCTCCCAGTGGGGAAGCCAGGAGAATTCAGGCCGCAGAATGAGGGTGGGAGTTGACATATAATTTCCAGATATCCATACTGGTCCAAAAGGAGCGGCCAGGAAGCCTAATTGCCCCACAAGTCACATATATGAAGGCCTGAATCCTTATTTCCTGGATCTGAAAAGTGAATTTGGTCAAGAAATTCTTTCCAAAACCATACGGAAGTCCCTTCTCCAGTTCAGCAAAACAGTAGGCTCACAAGGAAAGAAGCTGAAAATTGGCAGAAGAAAAGTTGAACATTCTCACTGGCCCTGGGCTCTCAGACGCACAGGCATTAAGTCACAGAGGGGACACAGGTAAGCATTGCTCGTGGTCAAAGGGCAGAGCAGAGGAAATGAAATTCAAGAAACTGAAGTATTATCACTTGATTCTATCCCATTAAACTTATATAAATATGCTTTATTTCATGATTCTGCTAAATAAAATGCTTCTAGAGCTAACGTTGCATTTGCTTTCTTCATTTCCTTTTTCCTATTGATATTTCAATTCTCTCTGTTAATTTAATGGTGCCAGAGCAGTGCTATGAAGGCATATAGGCATGTATATTGATTGGATGCCAAAAAAGGTTAAATATTAGTCCCCATCCTCATAAATATTAGCATCCTAATATTAAAAGATGAAGGGTAAAGAAGGAGAAAACTTGCCTGAGAGCACAAGTTCCAGAGAGAAATTCAGGGATGAGGAGAGATCTGGGTAGAGGAACAATCTCTAGGGCGTTCTGTTTTCCCTGCACCCCTCCTTCTAGGGTCAAGCAGCCAACTGCTCATTCCATGGGATCCTTTATCCGCCCAGGCAGGGCCAGTGCATTTTGTCCAGAGTAGCGTCTTCTCTCAGGAATAATGTTTCAGTGCAAAAAACAAAACAAAACAAATAAATAAACAATGATTGTTTATCTTTTCAAAATGAGGACAAAGGAAAATACAGGGTGGAGATGGAGGCTTTGCAAATGAAGGCCAGGTTTCTGCATCTTTTGTTAAGAGTTTTTGAAAGATGCTATGCTCTCGATATTATGTGTTAGTGAGCACACGACAATCAGTATTATCTCCATTCCTAAAATATCATCTCCACCCCCAGACCTGTGAGCCTCTAATCCCAGTGGGGTTGTGGAGTTATCACCTTCGGGCAGGAAATCCTCATGTCTGTAGACTAAATAATAAATAAATAAAGTGATATATGTACCACTTTTTCTCATGTTTGTCCATGTTTTATAGAATAAACTGCAAGTTTGTAGAAATAT